>NW_020450849.1:209479-296111 GCF_003343035.1 Apteryx rowi
CGCACCTGCGGGCGGGCAGCGCCGCGCTAACGGCTGCCGCGCGGCCGTTAAACCGCCGCGTCCTGTCGGCGCCCGCGAGGACGGCGGCAGGCTGCCGGGGGGACCCTGCCCGGGAGTGCGGACGGGCTTGGGTGCCGGGCGGCGAGCCCCGCACGGAGCCAGCGCCGCCTGCTGCCGCGCCGGTGCGCCCTTCCCTGCTCCTGGCGCCGCGTTTGTCGCCTTCAGGCTTTTCTCTGCCCTCCTTCGCGGCTCCTCCACGCAGCCTCGCCTCGTGTCGGCTGCTGTGTTCCGGCGGGCTCCTGCGCCAGCCTCCCCTGCGTTGGCGATGTGTGCGTTGCGGCGCGGGAGGCGCGCTGGAAGCAGGCCCGCCTGTGCGGGCGAGTAGCGAGGGATTTTGGACTAAGGAAAAAAAGTATGTGGCCAGGGGAGGACCGAGGAGTTACTTTAATATCCCTGTACAGTTAGGAACTAAGACACAAGAGATTAGCCCAAAAAAGGATTTAAAGAGTTAAGGCAATCCTGAAAATACACGTAGAGAAGCAGCTTACTTTTGATATAATTCATTATCTCGATCTCAAATTACTTACCCAAAATCACACAGGACCTATTTCAAAGCCAGGAGGAGCTAAATCTAGGTCCTGAGCCATTATCTCATATCTCAGTCAAAAGGCCTTACTCCCTGATACCTTTTATTTATGGGCTTTTTTTCCTCCTTGTTAAAAATCTTCCTTTTAATTCTGTCTATCTGTCTGTCTCGGGGGGGGGGGAGGGAGGGAGGGAGGGAGAAACATTTTACTGGCAATCCACTAGGGAAACAAAGCTTTGTCTATTTTAATTAGATTGTTTCTAAACTTTTTTTGTCATCTGGACGATTAGTCTATTCTACCTCTGTCCTCCATTTCATTTAGACTGTAAACACATTGAGGCAAACTGTATCTTTTTAAGTATGCTTTACAATGCCAAAAAATATGCTCAGTCATAAATAAGGTTGTAGTTAAAATTTCTGTCGATTTTACTGTTCCTATAGTCGACGTTTATTCTGGATTGAGGACTGGTCTGTATACAGCACAAAATGGGGAATGTCTGAGCTGCATGATAGCAGATTAATGCTTTATACTTAAAAAGGTTTGCAGCTGTCATTTAAAACAAGCAGACACACCAAAAGAAAGAGATTTTGTCCTAGGAAAAATTCTGTTGTTCAGCCTGGCTGAACTTGTGGCCTCCTAGCTCTGTTACAGAGATTGCAAATAACAAAAGTGACAAAACTTACTCAGAGTTCGTACTGTTTACGGGACTCATACCCTTTTGTTGTGCTTACTCTGTTTTCTAATTCAGAGAGCACCCTCATGACCTCTGCGTTGAGTCTTCACCTGGCCTGCGGAGACAATGGGAAATGAGACAGAGAATCGCACTGTGCGTGTCTGTGCCCTGATCTAACAGGACCCCTTCTGTTAACCAAGGGGCTCTGGCTGCGGCTCTTTGTCCTGCCGTCGGATGGGAAAGCCTGTCCTAAGCGTTTGGTGTTTTTCTGGGAAAGAGAAAGCTGGGCTCCTGACTGATGCAGATGCCTGTGTAGATACCAAATAGTCACTAGTCTCAGCATACTTTTTCCTTGTTACCTAAACAGTCCAGAGCTCAAGGGTTTAGCTCTTCAGCGTTTCTCTAGTCCATTAAAAGCTGCCGTGGTCACTCTCTGAAATGGCTGAGTAAGTGTTCCCATACAGTGGGGATCTATACTAATAACATCATGTAATTAAACAGGGTATTACTAAGGGCAGGATGAGAAGTGTTACTTGTTCTGTTTTGTCTAATCATTGCTGATTTTCAGTTGGTTTATTTAAATTTGCCAGATGGAAGCTGAAGAGGAAGGGGCAAAAAAACTGTCAGAAGTAAACTTTGAAAACTTACCTCCCACCTACCATAACGAGTCCAACACAGAAACCAGAATTGGTAATAAGACTGTTCAGACTCACCAAGAAATTGATAAGGTATGAGAAACCGTACACAGAAAGCTGCTGGTTCTTACACAACCTTTTCTTCAAAAGTAAAAACAATTCTGCATGTTTTGGGGAAGAGAACTAGAATCTGAGTGTTAACTTCCTTTGATGATGATTACTTTGGGGTTTGGTTGTGTCTGATTTGCTTGCCTGGTCACTGTGTAGGGGCATATATAGTAAAAGGTTAATGTGAAATAATTTATTTTGTTTAACGGCTGCCAATAATGTGTGCTTTGAAAAGAAATGCTAAAAATGGAGCATGGGTATGGCAATTATATAGACCATAAAAGAATGATCATTTCCTGCTCATTTAGCTTCATTACAGTGACATATTAAATAGATGAGGAGGTAGCCTTGTCACTCCTCCCTCCACCCCCACCATGGTTTTATCTGAGTGCCAAAAAAATTGGGGGAGTGACAAAAGGGGGAAAGTTAGTTTTGAAGAATGTAAGACTGAGAGTAACAAAGGACTAATATGGTTTCACAGTTTGATTTATTGTTCCTCTTTTGCCACATCAGGTTACAGATAACAAAACTGGATCAACAATTTATTCTGAGACGGTTATTACATCTATAAAAGATGGGGAAAACAAAAGAAATCATGTAAGTGAACATGTATTTCCTTTTGAAAATTAAACAAATACTTGGGGTTCATCATTCAGAAGAAAGTGGTATAGTTAATAGATTGGCTTACTCAAATTTCTGAGTATTTTACAGCACAAAACCATTAGGTGCAAGCAGTCAGGTTTTTTCAGTTTAACTCAGCAATATTATATTATGAATTGGAAGGAGAGTTTCAATGTTGTGGTTAGTCAGGGGGCTTCTTCCTATTGTTGAATTTGTCTGTCAAATGTAAATATTGTACTCAAACGGCAAAGGCAGTTACGCAGCTCTTTCCAGTGAGTGCTAATAAACCCTTCATATAACACTGCTTCCTAGATGTTCTGTCTGCGCTTTTGGGTTTTATAGAAAAAATGCTTTACAGAATTTTAACACTGGGAAATAAACCCCAAATTGTCTATGATGGGTAGGCAGTGGAACAATGTATGGCACTATTTGCTTTTCAGCCTAGCCTAGTGATGGAGAATTGTTTGTGAAATGTCATTTTGGGGAGGGGAAGAAGGGAGAGAAATAAATTCCCGTCACCTCTGGAAACATGGTTGTTTGAACATTTAAAAAAATTAGGGATATTATTCGCCTGAGTTTTGCAAAAACAGATGCATTTGCTACATTTCACTATTTGTCAATAGTCTCATTAGAAATTCCCATCTTAAATGCAGGCTTTAGGGCCTTTGTCAGCAAGACAAGAAGTGATGAACTGGATGCATCAAATGGCTCCACATTTTTGTATCAGCGTAATATCATTATCCACAGGACTCATGAGAAAATGAATTTACATGTAAAGAAAAATCTGTATTTTTGATGGTAGAGATGTTTTGCTATGTAAGGAACCACAATGAAAGGCAGAGGGCAGTGAGAAATACTACTACAGGCAGCAGTAAAATCACATGCATATTCTTCTGATCTTATGAGCATTTAAATGAGCACTTAAGCTTATACATTTGGTCTGAAGGTTTTAACTGGCACATGCTAGTAGTAACTAGAAAATCAGCTTCTGCCTGGTGGCTTTTTAATATTCCATAATTTTTGCTATCATTTTTGTTATCATCCTCTGACTAAATTTTCCTTCTTCCAGTTCCTATTTTAATACTGCTATTAAAGTTGAAAATGACAAGTGGCAACAATGAAGTTGCTTGTGTATCCTATACTTGGATTTTTTTGTTATTGGCAAAAGTGGTAATGAGATGATGTGGTAAGTCAAGGTACAAAATAAATTGCAACTATTCTAAGCTACAGATTGGTTTTCTAAACAAACTGTTATATTTAACATATTCCAAGATACTTTTTGATAATGAAATATGTGTAATGAAGGCAATTCAAGTGTTTTTTTTTTTTTTTTTTTTAAGCAAATATGATCATCATCTTCAAAAATGGTGTACAAAGAGAAGCTAACCTTTCAGTCTTCCTTAGCAGTGGGACACAACACTCTGGTGTTGTTTCACAATGTATTTTGTTTGCTTGTCATAAGCATCTATCCATTCATCACAGCTGTAAAAATATTTTTAAGTTAGCTTTCCTCCAAGGATCATACAGAGATTCTTAAAAGCTTCATAGATAAAGTAAGTGGCATTATCTACATTTTCCTTATGGGAAAGTTGCCTCACTTACCAAACCAGTGCTACATCCAGACCCAACATCATGATTAGTCTTCCAACTAAAGAGTTTGAGAGCTGAATACAAACTTTTGTCAAATTTCATGGTAGCAGCCCTTATTCCATTATGAAGTAAGTGTAAACAGAACTGACGATCAAGTTAACTACAAATCATTTAAACACTGGGGGGCTTTGTTCATCAACATCCTTACTGCAGCTTCTGATGAAACAAAACCACATTTGTTAACTTCTATTCCCCTCTCCCACTTATTTTGAACTTTCAACTTGCCAAGGGTACAGACACCTTATTTAGAGGTTGCCAAGTTAGAGGAAAAGGTAAATGAAAAAAACAAACAACAGCCGTGCTTGGTTGTTATTTAAGGAAAGAAGGCAAACATGCATATATTAGTTCGACTGAGAGATGCCTAGCAGAAGGAAGTCTAAAAATACTTGAAAATTGTAAATATTAAGGAGGAATATGAATTACTTAGGGTACTACAAGGGCAAAGAACTATTCTAGGAGTAATGACATGAGACTGAGAGTTGGAAAATGGGGTTAGAGCAGGAAAAACATCCTGCCAAGGAGAGATCTGTCAAGTGGAAGGAAGATTTTGTCCAAGTTAAAAGGACCTATTGCTTAGATCTGTAAATGTAAGACAAAAATACTGGGAAAATGAGTTGCAGAAAAATTTGCAGTGGCCCCTTAGTTCATTTTTGTATACATAATTTTCACATCTGAATTGTTGTGACATTGTGGGATGTTGCAGTTGCTTTCCAGGCAGCAGGTTTCCCCAGGATGTTGGATCCTGGAAGAGTTGTTCTGCTTTTTTGCTGCTTATTTTACATGGTAGCAACAAAGCAATGTGTGTTTAGCTTTTGTATTCTCCAGGCATCTGCAAATGGAAACCTTCTGAAATCTGTTCAGAGATTACCACTGTGGACCTCTAAATGCAACTAGTATATGCCATTCTGTAATACGCATTTGTAATACTTATCAGTGATTTATCCTGCTGCTCGGTGTTGTATAACACAACAAGCAGTTTATAATTGTAGCTGTAAGTATTGACAGTCATTTGAAAAGGGCAGATACTGACATTTTCTAATAAAGTTCTTTGATGGAGAAGTTGGTAGTAGAGGCCATAGGGAGCCAGTCATTGGGAACAGGACCTCTGTTTTGACACTAGTCAGGTAGCCTTCAGATTGGTGCTCTCTTTACAACAGCACTTCTGTTTATATTTTCACTCTGCAAAATATAGGAAATAGGTGTGTGGTACCACATAAACTCTAGTTTTGTGCTTGCTGGGAAGCTTTGACTGCTGCAAGCCAAACCTGTTTTGTAGGTTCGTTTTACAGGTTCAGTTTATAGACTTGGTTTATAAAAGTTAAGGATTCTCACAGCTCCTGCTCTTTAGGTACTCTTACTACAATTAAGTGGTAAATATGAGAATTCATCAAACAGCTTAGCAAACCACCTACTCTGAAATGAGAACTCTGTATAATTTATTACGGCAGTAATTAGTAATAACTGCAACTCCACAACAAATATATGTATATACAGCACGCACATGTACACACACTGCATATACACTGTTACAGAAATATTAGGGATAATCTTCCCACGTACTTTCCTCTCTCAGACAGTGTTTCTTTTTGGCTTTGTGTCACACAAGTATTCACTTTAGACTGTGCTTGTAGTTACTAAGTGATTTGGTTGATAGTATTGTGCTGGCCAGAAGACTATCAGTGTTCCAAGTCTCCAGAAGAGGGACTGGGCTGCTTGCCATTTCTGGCACTGAAATCCAGTTCTTGAGAGGTGCTACTTTATTTGGAGGTGCCATTTACATTCCCAGACTAACATTSCCTTTCTCGGATGTCAGTGAGGATTGACAGTCACCAACATAGTTGTCGGGCTTAGATCCAACAGTTTTGCATCGCTAAAGAGGCCAAATACAGGCTGGTCATGCAGGTTTTTATATCCGTGAAGGGTTTTAAACCCACTTGCACCTGGGCTTAGAGCCCAAATGTTTTTGTAACTTACTTCTCTTGGGAACATTGGTTAGTATGCAAGTTAGAAGAGTTATTAAAGTAGCAAACTCAAGTGTAGAACACAAAGTAACAACATTCTTTAGTAACATATGAAGATCAAAATGTTGCCCTTTTTTTGGCTAATCTTATTTCAATTGTGATATATTAGCCTAACCAGTGAAAAGCAAGCATGAAAAATAAAAATTAAAAGAAAAGGAAGCAAAACTGGTACTGCTAAGATTTGCTGCATAAAGATTAGCTGAATTTCTCACTTGCATTCAGAATAATATTTTATATAAACTACCTGTTCTAATTCAAGGCCACTGTACCTAAGGATTTCTTTTTTCTGTGTTCATTTGGTAAATAAAAATAGCAATCGTTTCTTTTCAGCAAGTATATATATATTTTTTTACATCAAACTTTCATAGAAATATACCTGATTGCTCTCAATTCACTTCCTTAAAATAGGTTTTTAAAGATGATGATTCTAGGGATGATGTACCAGGGAGCTGGAAGAGTATCATGCATTATTCATTTGGCTTTGGCACAGTTACTGCAAAAAATATTCCTTTCTTTTGCCTGTCTTTATTTGTTGAGTTTTTTTCAGAGCACAACTGTGCCTTGTCATTAGTTAAAAAGTACAGGTCAGTGTTTCTTTGTGGGAGAGTTAGGAGAGGTGCCTCTAGTGCRATTCTGTGCAAGGTGCTTACTCTTTCTCTGCACGGGGTACAGTGTCTGTATGCACACATATATTTGGTACCTGCCTTCTTCAGATACAGCAACTAGCTAGTAAGTATTTTTGAACAGTCTCAGGTCCTTAGGAAATAAGCCCTATGATACCAGGGCTTTATTTCTGTGGCTAGAGGGTGCTGGCTGGATCCCTGCAGCTCTGGTCAGGAAGGACTCCTTTACCATTGTGAAACCTCTTTTATATGGAGCAAGATGACTTGACAGGTTCTGGAAGTGACTGTCTGGTGGTTTTCTTAAGTAATTATGGGCTTGACCTTGATGTGCTTATTGAAGAAATTTGCCTAGAGAATAAAAGCTCCAATAATTTTAAAGATTTATCCATACAGATAAAATAGTATCCTCGTTATAATGGCCTATTTAAAGCCTCTTTCAGCCTGTAAGTAAAAGATTTACCTTTACTTCAATAGTAAAATAGTAAACAGAAATAAAAAATAGTAAATATTACTCTCTGGGGTCCTATTTCCCCCACAAGCTTGCAAGGCAAGATTTTCTACAGAAAAATCTCCTTTAAATTGCTAAGCTGTAGCACTTCATAACCAAGCATCCAGTTCTCTGGGGATATCCAGAACTGATAAAATAATTGCTGGATTCCCTTTTGAGCAACTTCTGTATGATTTCCCTAAGTGTGTTCACAGCCACATTCTGGAGTTGCAATCGCAGAGATTCATGCTGCTCCAAGGAGAGGGTTCCTACCAATACTGAAGAGAAAATAAGCTTTGAAAATTGAGAAGCAAGCATTAGTGGAAGGGAAATTGCAATTTGTCCATCAGCAGCACTGCAGGAGAGTAGTCAATGGCAGAAGTTAGAACATGCAATACCTTGGTGTTGCCTTCTGCTCCCTGTTAATGTCTCAGGGAAGACACTTGTTTTGGTCATTCCAGTCTAACATTTGAGTCCATTTTTTTTGTTTCATTTTTCACAGAATTTCTAGACCCTGGTGACTTGTAGTCAAAAACCTTAAACTATCAGTAGAGACACTAAGTACATTCTTGGCTTTAAATCCTGGTCCCTCTCTAGCCAAATATCCTGTAAGAGCTAAATTTGGTGGTTTTTCTGTTCTTAATCACTTAATTAATTTGCACTTTTAGATTGCTTTTCAGTTAACTGTCCAACCTACACTGTTGACATCACTTGTCACATGCATCATCTCTTGTCTAGTACACTCCTCCCTTTAGGGTGTTTTTAATGTAGGGGTAGAGAAAGGCACACAATTTATTTTACTTCTTAACTAATGATTTGAGAGAGAATTAACAAATCTGAATCAACTCTCATTCTTTTTCATGTTCACATACTAAACACAGTAGCTTGAATAGATCATTACAATGATAGTGTAGACTGAAGTTTTCTGCAAAATGCATGAATAGCTTACAGCAGCAGTCATTTTAAAAGGTGAGCCATAGTTCCATCAGCCTTTTGTAAGGAGAATATCTACATGCTATTGTATTGTCTTCCTTCACGTTCCATTGGTATGTTTTAAGTAGTTCTTCTCAAGTGCTTGCAAATCATAAGTTATATTAAAAAAAATTTTTTTAAAAAAAGCCTCTTGTAGGCTAGATTCCCTTCTAGTCCCAATCTGCCTAAATTCCTGCAGCAAGACTACTATGTCTTTTCTTATCTTACCCTACATGAAAAACTATTGCTTTTCACTAGCAGATCTACCCTCTATTTCTTTCAGTCTCTTTTATAACCTCTCCAAAGCAATGTGTGTAAATTTGTTAACCTGTTGAATGCTAGCAATCTGCTCATAGCCCACAGTTACTCCACTGGAAAAGACATGAAGTAGTCATGCAAAGTGAAGCTAGCAGTTGGGGTTTTTGAGCCCACTTAGTGAAAGTGTTCTGATAGTGATCCTGAGAGGCCTGGAGAGGGATACCAGTGTCCTGTTTCGAAATGAGCAAATGCATCCCCTAGCTTGTGTTGGAGAGCCAGGGCTCTTCAGCCAAGCAGGGTTCAGACATTCTGAACGTTTTGCTGAAGATGTTTGGTTTTGGTTTTGTTTTTTTTTTCAGTGCCAGTCTTGGCAATGTAGAGTGTGAAGCTTAGGGGAAGGTGGAAAAGAAGACAAGTAGCTCGTGTTTGTTACAATAGAAACACAATCGAAAATGATAGAGAGAAGGGTGAAAAGGGAGAGAGGACATAGCCGAAGATGAAAAAATTGTGCCAGTGGTCTATTGGTCTTACTTGTCTCTGCTTCTGGAATACTTTTAGGGTATGTATTGTGTTTGTATAGTGAGACGTATACCCTTCCTATATGGAAGGTGTGATGGAGTGTACACATATCCCTGAGTGTTCAGATCTAACTCCACAGGTATGAAGTGCTTCTTAGTGATGCAGAAGCTATTAAGAGGTTTAATTTAGCTCACTGATGATAGGATGGTCTTAATGCAAATAACAGTGTATATCTCTAAGACCAAAATATTATTGGTCATCTGATGTTCACTGGACTGCAGCTAGAAAAACCTGAATGTTAGCCTCAGTGAATGGAAAGACCTGTCAGCAGGAGTTTGCAAAACATGAGTGTTGCCTCTGATCCTGCATGAAGAAACTTCTCCAAAGAAGAACGATGGGAAAGCTATGTAATCGCCAGCAGAGATGTACGTCATAGGGCTCTGTCCACACCTTTATTTTCTGACCTTAGTGCATTCTGAGTTGGCTTGTCTCCTCAGAGAGAACAATGCCTAGAAAGCTATGGATCCACATGGAGAACCGGGAAGTGTGTACAAATATATGATGCTTTTGTAATACTATAGTGCTGCAATAGCCATGATGTGGAGAAAAGTGAGACCACAGTTTCCATGGACTCAAATATCATGCTTGGTGATCTTGAACAAGCAAGCAGGTATAAACAGCTGCTAGACCTTATCAGAGTGAAGAGAAGCAAGGTGCCTTTTGCTGATAGATGGGACAAACCAGGCAGGTGTTTTGGCTGAAAATAAACAACCAAAGGTCAGAGAACACAGCTCATTATCACGTTTCTTGTCTTAAATAGTGGCTCAAATTTACAGGAAAAGAACTGATGCAACAGAAACCAGGATACTCTTAACAGTATCAAATCCTGCTCTCATTTATATCAGTGAGAGTCTGAAGTAATTCAGATAACTTTAGTGAATTAACTTTGCTAGTAAAGAAAAAAAATAAAAAAGAGCAACTAGGATTTCCTTCATATTTTCCTATTGTTCTAGTTCAGTGCAAGGTTTCTCCTGTCAAATTAGGCAAACAAAACTCCTTAGTATTAATTAATATTCTGAAAGCAATGTTCCTTATTAGTAATTCAGGTCTATGCCTGTGTTTGGAGTTGTTTTAAAATTTGCCAGATCCTCGTATGGTGTATTTCTAATCCAGTTAAGCTCCAAAAAAAAGAATATTTTTATGCAAAATCATATTAGCTGAAGAACTGCCTCTCCATTTTTATCTGAACTGTTATTCTTTGAGTGGCTAAATATTGAAGGGAGAAAGATTTTCTTGGAATAAATATATCCTCACCAAAAATAAGCTATTACTGTAAGACAGTCACAGTGCCTAGAATTAGTTCAGTTCTTAGGGTGATTGTGTTAGTACAAGCAGAACAAGAAATCAGGTTTATCCCTAAAAGACTGCAAGACAGACTTTCTCTCGGAGAGAGTAAGTGCGCATCCATTGTTCATTAGTGTCCAACTGAAAGCCTGAAATGTCAAAATCCTCCAGTGATGGAGATGATATATTTCAATGCTTTTCTACCCTCACYAGAAAGGCTCTGCTGCTGCAATTTAAATGTATTCTTGTCCCATTTACATCTAGGAAAAGAAAATAGTCCTTTTCCTCTACAATAGCAGCGGTCTCCCTCATAGTCATCTCTGCTTTAGGCACAATCTGTTGTGGATGAATTCTTACCCGTCTTTGGTATTTCTGTTCTAGTATTATTATCTTTGGCAGACACCTTAAATACAGTAAGTAAGGCCGTGGAAACTGTAAGCTACCGAAAATGTGAATCACATAAGAATAAAATGCATAAGACTCAGGGTTTGAAAGAAATTCTGAATAAATTCTGAACTGGGGGCAGGTTGGCATCTTACTGTCTGTGTTACTCTTAATTTAATGATTAAGATTAGCAGGGAGCTAATAAATATAGAAATCCTGTTTTATACTGTTTTTCCTCTCTCACAGATGTTTCACATCCTTGCTCTGTATGGCTACTCTAGATTGTTTTGTTTTTGTAAAACTTCAAAATKTACATAGTTTGGTAGTGAATCATGGAAACCTTGTAGCAACTTCCAATTGTAAAGAGGAGATGTCTGCATTAAAATTCAGCCTCTGGGCACACCATTTTATGAGAGCTGTATCTTTATATGATTACTGACTGCTTGGAAATAGTGGCACTTTAGAGCTCAGTAGCACAGGTTTACAGTGTTTCCATAACTGTTACTGTTTTTCAAGTTACTTGGAATAAAAACTGCGGTCTTTTAGATCACAAGGTTTTAGACACATCTTCTGGATATTAAATGTCAAAGAATTGCTGTTCTCCAGTTAATAGGTCCATAGGAAGGATACATTTTTCTATTAGGACAATTTTTTGCAAAATCATTAGGGAAACTTTCTTCATAAACATGAATTGTATTTTATCCTCATTTGATAATCACATACCATGTGAAAGAGGTTCTCTTAACATGGAGCAATTAGACACTGAGTAAATGGCTATTGCTCCTGGGTCTCAAATACTCTGATTTCAGAACATTCCTTTCTGTATATGATTATAGATATACAAGAGCTTGGAGTTTTTGTGTAATAAAAAAAGGACTGAGTCCATAGCATGGATAGCATGGCATCAAGTTTCACGAAGGCTTAAGGGAAGATTCCCTTGCCTGAATTCCTACCATCCTACTCTGCCTATGGTAGACATTGGCTTGACAAACAGAAGGAAAGAACAGAAATTTTCATGCTAAAACTTGTCCTGCCTGCTCTAGGGCAGATGCATGGGACAAGAAGAGACCTTTGCTATGGCAGACAGCCACTGCAATGTGTAGCTGTATATGTATGTGTATATGTATATGTATATCCTATGGCCCACTGCAGATTAGGTAGGATTTTGTTCCCTTTACTTACACCAAAAAGCTGTTCCAGACTTCACTCCTTTCTTAGTTGGATACCTTTTAGTTTCCAGACTAAGTTAATTCACTGCCAGGTTATAACTTATATATATTTTCTTTTTTTGTCTACCAAAATTGAACAGTTCTCCTAGTGTGCTTCCTCTGATACAATTGCAAAATAGACTAAAATAAGTATTTTGTACTGTGTTCCTGATGGTCCATCTCTACCAATGCACTGCTCAGGAGCATTCACTGAGACCGTAGTCTTGCCAGGGTCAGATTATTACAGTGCTTACTGAGAAAAAGAGGGAGGGTGGGGAAAAAAAGTCAAGTGAATGCTTTTGCAGAAGGACCTGCTCTGTAATTATTACAGGACATACAGAGGTTTGGAGGGTAGATGAACAGAATGTGATCTGATAGAGCATCCAGGCATTAATGTCATTAGTATCCCAACTGAGACATTTGTCAGGAATCTCATATTTTTTGCTTTTGTGTGTGTCCTCTTTTTTCCATGAAGTCTCAGTTCCTTGAAGCTGTGGATAATGTGAGATTTTATTTATATCTTTTTTAACCAGGAACACTAACTGCCTGGGAGCCTGGTCAGTGACAGGATCACTGTATTTGTGGTGAGAATAAGCAGAGAGTAGAGAAGGGGATCCTTACACTAGCTTTAGTGACAAAGCCAGTTTATCGGGTGACTGCAAGCTGCCCAATTGATTCCCTAAGCATTTCTATAGCATATTAGGGCTCCTGTAACTGTGCTGCTTTTGGTACCTAAAGCCAAGCTCAAATAGCAATGGGATGTGACTAACACCATAGTTTTGAACTCACATGTACAATCTTTTTAGTGTCCTTTTTTTTAACAGTAGTCCTTATTTTTATGAGTGGTATTTACTTGGCAGGACAGCAGTAAGAGGTTTGCTTTGCTGGAAAGGATTACAGAGGTTTTGAACTATTTCAAGGCAATTTAATTCATATCTTATTAAGGATGAATGCATTATGATGTGCCCTGTCTAGACAACTAAGAGATTAGGAACCAGAATACTATTGCAATTCAAACTGTAAGGCAGTATTCCAGTCTATGTAATTCTGTCATTTTTCTAATACATGTAGCATATAAAACATTTTTATGCTTTTTTCCTTACTACTCAGCAGCGTTTACCATCTGCAGTAGTAACAGAAATGTTTTTAAGGCCAGTCCTATGTGAAGTGTCTTGTAGCAATTAAAAACCAGAAGGGGATATGTAAACAAAGAAGTATACATTAACCCTTACAAGTGCTAATTGCTAAGAAATGCCAGTTTCAGTGTGAACAAGTGATTTTGCAAGAGCAGTTCAGCTATGGCTGAAATTATCATCTTCTCCCAGATATGCTCTGGTGAGTCCTGGAACTGGCTGGGAAGGATCCATAGCTACCATTTATGGAGGTTAACATTGAGTTTTACTTGGTTCACAAATCTTGGAAGAGGAAATTTCTTTGTATTAGGAGTTTTTAAGAAACCTCTGAAGATTTTTTTTGTTTAGAGAAGCTTTTGAAGCATAGTTGTCCCAGCAGACTGCAAGAGGTTTCCCCAGATTGTTACTAAAAATTGTTTTCTAATTGTTGCACCAGCTGCCTTTTTAGCATAGTTTCATACTTTGTGTATTTCCTGGCAAATTTCTGAACCTGTCTGAATTCAGTGCACTTTGCCTCTATACTTTACAGCTTGTGAATGTGAAATCATAGAGGGTTAGAAATGAACACTTCAGAACAACCTGACCGTCACTTTGACACAATGCACTGTTTTGGCTTACAGGCATTGCCAAGACAAAAAACATGCCTGCCTCTCCTTTGTTTGTTAGATGGTTTCAAAAGGTTTGTAGTCACAAACTGCAACAGGATCAGAATAAGCATGCAAACTAAGCCATTTAGTTTCCATAGGGAAGGAAAAAGTGGTTCTTTCATTTGAATCCCACTTGCTTTTCTCATGGATTCAGTGTCAGTGCAATCAGTGACCTTGGCAGACAGCTGCTACTGAGTTTCTTCACTACAGCTGCACCTTACCCACAGGAGTGTTTTGTGTTCTGTGCACTTTCCCCTTCCATGTTCAGTGTTTAGGTTTGATAAATGTGTTAATCACCACTGAAAAAAATGTATATGAAGTCACCAGCAGCCCTTTCCTCTCTGCTTTCTTGGATTCTAAGCTAAAGTGTGAGGAGCCAAGAAGGCAAGGGAAACTCATGCCAGACAGGCATTTGCCTGTCCCAGACAAATATTTGCTGAAGATATGAGTAGTGAAGAGAAAGTTTTGTTTAAAATTATCTTTGAAGAAAGAGTTTTTGAGTATGTGGGATGGAGGGTGTGTGGGAAGCAGGGAATAGACTAACAAAACTTCACTTTTTTATTTAAAATTGGTTGCATTTTGAAGGTCAGACTATCAGAATAGACTTGAGCATATTTTCTAGTCTACTCTGAGGATATTAAAAAAATAGAGTTGATTAGGAATTCAGGGAAAAAAGAGCAAAGCAAAACGAGCGTAACTTCAGTACATAATATATCATCAGCAAAGGAGCATGTTAAAAACATTACCATAGTGAGGTATAAAAACTATATGAACACTGCAAATGAAAGTGGGTTTCTGTAAGAAAGTAGATTAACTCTGGCTTTGTAGTTCTGCTTTTGTAGCTTCTCCCTCTTTAAACTTACTATGTTACATGGGTAGAGGATAATACGGTCCACATCACAGTTGGCTACCCTCCACCATTCAAGTACAATCTGCCAAAAGAGCCCAGAGTGCTTTCAAGGTCAAAGGAATGTCAGTGGGTGAAGTGTAAAGACTGTCTTATCACATTGGAAGAAAACTGTTTTAATTCTGTGCTTTTCTGCATAATGTAAACATTCAACTGGAAGGAATGTGCTCTTGTCAAAACCTGTTACACCAGTTCTGACTTGTTCACTCCCACGCCATTGCCCGCTTGGGCATCTATGTTGTTTTTCTGGTAGTTGTGTCAGTACCATACTTTACTATCACCACAGTTAGTAACTTTTTAAAATCCCAAATGTGGAAGCTAACCGTTTCTTAAGAAAGCAAATGATACCTTGGCATAATATGCCAAAGACAAGAAAATCTAAGTTTCTTTCAGCCGCAGTTCAGTTTTAAGAGCCTAACTCAAAGCCTAACTCAAAGCATAGGGAACCTTTTCCACAAATTTCAGTTGTCTTTTGTTTTGTTTTGTTTTTTCCTGTGGGCTTTGGAACAGATCCCAGCCCCCAAATTGCTTTCAGGTGTTGCAGGATATTCACTGCAGGGTACAATATTATAATTAAGAGTCCAAAGGATGCTAAGTTTATACTTACAGGTACATAGCATGCGCTGCTCCTTCCTGACTGCTGCTGTTTACAGGTCCTACTATACCCATAGGCAATCCTGCTTTCACTCTGCATCCTTCTTTAGCAGCTCTCAATCAGCATATTTCCTTGCTGCTACATTAAATTAACTGGTGTAACATCTTAATGGATTTCAGAGAGATGCACAGCATTGGAAGTGTAGCTGATTCTGTGCTGCATGCCAGAAGCCAGTGCCCCTTCTCTGCAGTGTACACATTGGTGCATCTACAAAGACAAAAATATTCTGAAAAATAAGTCAGTTTGCAGAATTCCAGAAAGAATTTTTTTTTTGATTCCATTGCAGCTGAYGAAGATACTTAGTTTTGCTGCTTGTTTGGCAGCTGTTCTGTCTCAAGGTCTTTGTGAAGCAATAGTGCGATTAAGAAAAAAAAAGGCCACACATATTCATGTGTAAGCGTTGCTGGGTTCTGCACTGACACTTGGATTATAATACTTGAGTGAAGGAGGCTGGTTTGGAGGGTAGCACCAGATTTTACAGATTTAAGAGAGTATATGAAAATAGTCTTTTTCCTTGTCCGGAAAGAAAACTATGAAGGAATTCTTTCCCCAACTGAAAAACCTCATAAAGCTGGGAATCCAAACTGCTGGGACGTAATTCAGTAAAAGGATAAAAAAAGGGGGGTTGGCAGGGGAATCATTAGTGCAAGAAAAAGCAGTGGCTGGAGAACTGCAACTTTGATGTTAGGTGGTTTTAGAGCTAGAGAGAGTTATTCCATGAGCTTAAAAACAATTATGGCAAGATTCCTCCTCTGTAGAGAGCAACAATTGGAAAAACTGACTGCATGAAACCTGGCTGTTTGCCTGAAAGCGTATGGAATAGGAATGAAACAGTATAGTTTATTTTGAATATGGCATGGCGCAGACAGAGGGATTCATGAAAGAAGCTGACAGAGTTAACTGCTGACTGGGAACCACAAAACCTCAGACATACTACATAACATTTTGATTTCTACCCAGCTGATTATGTAGCAACACAAACTTAAAAGTAAACAAGCAAAACACACATTATTACTGTGCTAGAAAAATGAAGCTGCAAATGCATTATGGTAATTTATAGGAGCCTGGATTCAGTGATACTGATCTCTTAAAACAGCTGAAATGACTGCTTCTTAATTATAAACATACCTGGGGTGTAACTTCACTGACTTAAAAAGGAACCAGGCCACAGATTGTGCTTGCCTTCTGTTCTATACTCTGGGTAATCAAAGTGTTTGTTTGAAAAACATCTCAAATGGCCAGAATGGGTAACTTAAAGCATTGCTTTTCATGCAGAGCAGCCTTGTTTGATACAGTGCAAGTGGCTTTTATAAACTTGAATATGAAGAAGATGTGAAGACAGTATAGCAGTTTCACAGTGTAGTCATTTCCTCTTTCAAGTGATTATGGGTGAGCTTCACTTAAACTTCTTACTGAGCTAACTGCATTATTTATTCACAATTTACATTTCAGCCCAGCTGATCATGTAGAAACACAAAACCCAATTGGAGTGGGGTGGAAGAAGTCAGTGGGCTGGTGGGAAATCACCTAAGGAAGTAGAAATACAAAATTAAAAGCTGAATAGAAACTTTAAATAAAGGTTGCACAGCTGAGAGTTGATCTGCTCCAGAAAGCAAGATTAATATCTACCAAGGAGTAGTCAAGTAGTTTCTTCAGAGAATTCTGGAATTATTGTGT
The DNA here is from genome assembly GCF_003343035.1 of Apteryx rowi. NCBI lineage: Eukaryota > Metazoa > Chordata > Aves > Apterygiformes > Apterygidae > Apteryx > Apteryx rowi. The sequence goes on from NW_020450849.1 coordinate 226,589, forward strand.
AACTCCTTTTTTTTGATACTGGCAAATAACAAAGATATAGTATCAACCTTATGATGATAGAAAACAAAATGCAGTACAAGTGACTCATGCAGGAACTGTGCTGTAATTTATTCTTCTATTGGCTAGATTGTTTCCAGCCTGGAGAAAATACATTTCAGAGAACAGGTTTAATCACTTAATTTTGAAGAAGTAACCATTAAATGGGAACAGAAAGCAGTTTCCCTGTGAACCAGACATTCCAGGGATGCACAGGAATATATACTTACTCTCTGTATTAGGGATTCTTCCTCACTGCCATACCTAAACAGCCTGCAGAGCTGTTTTGTTCTTTAATTATGTATTTAAAAAAAAAAAAAAAAACACGGGGAAGAATTTGACCAGTTTGTACTTTCACCCTGCGCGGCACAGGTGGAAAGCAAGCCTTCTCTGCCACAGTACTTGTGGGATTTCTGGGTGGAGAAACTTCAGTTTGAGTCTCTGGTTCAGATAGGAACTTGGGTGTCCCTCTCAGCTCAAGCGCATGAACGCTTTTGTTAAGGCCATGAAACGCTTCCAGGCTTGCAAAGCCAACCATGTTGCCTAGGTACCTTGCTAGTCTGAGGCCTGCTGGAGTGGCTTAGCTGGTAGCAAAGGTTGGTGTACTGTGCGTTAGGGAACTGAGGTTGTTTTTTTTTTTAATTTATTTATTTCCCCTGTGATGTATATGGCTCTTAAATACTTGCTAATCCTAAATTAGTGTTCAAATCTATCTACTAAATAGTCATGTGCAGTAAGTAATCTCTGGGGAAAAATACTGAGTTTGTTACGTGCATTTTGAAAACATGTGAAATGCAAATTACATTTTTGGACTGGCTAAAACTTAGCAAAGGTGAGCTTGCTCCGTTGACAGCAGGGAGATATCAGAGGAATGGCATCAGCTGAGAATCTGCTCCTGCATATTTTGCAATATTCAGGTGAAATTGAAATGAGGATTTGAAATTTATGTGTGTGGGTATTTAGACACTTGCAGCTGTGAGCTTGCAGGTGATGAGCCATGGTAATAGTTATATCACAGGCATGCTAATAACCAAGAAAAGGAAATTAAGTGGTGTAATGACATGTATTGCTTTCCAAAAGTACAGGCTGTAACGTAGTGCTGCTGTTACCATAATGTTCCAGAAATGCTTAATTTTACCAGTCCTGTGGAAGCATTGCATTTTGAGCATGGAAGCTGTTGCTGACAGAAGTGCATACACACTGCAAAGATGCTTAAGTTTGTCTTAGAAGAATTTGTCTGCCTCTTGCAAAGGAGGCCGGAGGAAAAGTTAAAAGGAAACAGATTTCTCCCTTCAGCTTGTCCTTACTTGCTTGTGGAGGCTAGCTGTGCTGCTGAGTTTGAGGTCAGCACTGATGTTGCTGGGGAAGAGGAGGGACAAAAGTATAAAGCTACCTGGCCTGGAATCAAGCAAGCTGTTGCAGATGATCTCCCACAGAGCATGAAGATACTCCTCCTGGCTGCTGCAGCATAGCCTCTTCCCTTCAGTCTTGCCTGCCTTCTAGAAAATAGCCAGCAGGTAACGAATCACAACTGAACTCTAATACAAGTGGAATAGACTTAATGCAAATTTCTTCAGTTTTCTTTGCTCAAAAGAGCAAAACAAGGAGTGAATTAATTTTCTTGAGGTTGCTGGTATTAATAATTCTACAAGAAGCTAAGCCACCTAACACTTTGAGGGCAACAACTGTTAAGTGTGCCAGGAAAACAGTGTTGTTTTATTACAGAACTGTTGTCATATGGAAAAACCCAAGGAAAGCTTTTTTTGTGTTGATTCCCAAATAAGAAATATAATCAATTTCCTTTCTTAAGACCTTCTGGCATTTCAAGGAGAGGTATGGATTTCTGTCACATCATGGCAAATCACACTTTTATCCTTTTCTTTAGGAGTGTATCATTGACGAAGACTGTGAAACAGGGAAATACTGCCAGTTCTCCAGCTTTGAGTACAAGTGTCAGCTCTGTAAAACCCAGCATACAGTAAGTCCTGAATGATATGTGATGTTATGTGGTTTTTAGAAACTCACTACATATATTATTGTTGCTGATGTCAGCAAAACAAATTGTTACATATACAGATGCACAGCTTTCCCTGTGAGGCTAAAAAATGGATTTTTTTTTCCTTTTTTTTCCTCTGCCTATTAACACAACTAAGTTACAAAGTTTTTGTTCTTGTACACTTTAAAAACCTGCCCTCTGCTCCATCTGACTCTTTCTTGACTTCAGTTAGGTAGGGTAAGGACAACATAAACTAAGGTATTGTAGGTTGCCATAGGGATGGGAAAAGAGCAAGTATCATCCCAATTCTTAAGACTCAGCTGACAGTTGGCCACTTCCAGCTGTTGATTCCCAGAGAGGAGAGTTACAGCAGTCTGCAGTCTTCCTTGCATTGACCACTTGTACAATGCTGTAGTTCAGTTCTTACTGTACGGATCTTATAGGGATCATTTACATTATTTGAATCCAGGAACTTCAGGAAGTTGTGAATCTCTGTCCTTTGAGCTAAAAGATAGATGTTGTTGGTAGTAGCTAGAGCTAGATTAGCTACTGGAGGTGACAGCTGCCTGAGAAGTTCAGACTTTTTTTGTGGGGAGAATCCAGTTTAAGTTCAGTCTTTTAAAAAAAGCCTTTTATCTAAACGTCCCTTTTCATTTATCATGGTGATGGGCTGTGGTGAAACAAATTCATTGCTCCAAGCATTTGCAGACTATTAAATCCAGAAGCAAGCCAGCCTTGCTGTAAAGTCAGGTAATCAACAGGATTATTATAATCTAAAAGCAACAGGCTGTTCCTGCAATGATTTAAAAACTTAATTTGGTAACTTCAGGGAGCTTTAATGACTTTGGTGGATTGAATGCTTGCTTAACACAAGTCCTGCAGAATTTCAGTTCAAGCATCATTAAGAAAGCTTATTCTTTGTTTTAGAAGATGTTAAATTGATAATTTTTTACATTAATATGGAGTAATTAAAAAACAAGATTAGGATGTTGTTGAAACCTACCCCCCCCCCCAAACCCCACTTTTCTACGCAGTCCTCAGTAGAACATTAGTAGTATAAATAAGGTAAAAATTGTGTCCTAGCTCCACTCCTGTTGCAAAGTGAGCTCAGACTGAAGGTGGCTAATCCATTCTCTTAGAATCTCCACAATAGTGCAAACAAACAAACAAAAAAACCCTCTTTATAATTAATGGGTCTTAATAGTGCTAGTATAATCCTGCTTCCTTCCACATGTAAGCACACCCCATGTGATACACCGGAAAAGAAATCCTGCTAATGTTGTATGGCTGCCCAGACAGGGCTTTACGCAGACTAAAAAAAAACTGTTAAAGTGCTCACCTACTAGGAATCTTTAAGATATTCATCAAACTACCTACAAAAACAAAACAAAACAAAACAGAATGACACACTGCTTTCATTGGGTTGATCCGTTAGGTTTGTGTAGTTGAAACATTGGGACAATTGTTATCAAAGCTATCTAGAGATTTGCATTTCTCCTTTTCAAAGACACTTGACTGCAGCTGAGGTATGGTTTGTATTACAAATAAAAACAGGATTTTGGTAAGATTGAGTTTTGCTCTTTGAAAGCAACCCTTCTGAACAAACTATAAATTACTGTGTTTAACAGTGGAAGAAGTAACATTTTGTACTTTTTTTTTTTCTTTGAAAGCAAAAGGCTGTCCTGAAGTGCACATTATACTGTAGGATGTCTGGCTACCGGTCACTTTTCATGTAAATGCTAAAAAAGGTTTGGGGCTTGTAAGACTGAAAGTATAATATACATTAAGTGGTGCCAGAACTCTGCCTTTGAGGTCCTTGTCTAGCAAACAGTTCTAGGAGTGCTTGAAATTGAGAACATAAGCAAGTCTCTTTAAATAGTAGAAATATTACATGTGTATGTTCAAAACACGTATGCAGTTGTCCTCAGGACCAGGGTCTAATTCTGTGCTTAGCTGCCTGTTGATACATGCAGTTAGTGTTAGAGTGACAGTTTCGTCATGTGCTTTTCCATTTGTAAGCATTGCTCACGGGATGTCGAATGCTGCGGGGACCAGCTTTGTGTTTGGGGTGAGTGCAGGAAAGCTGCTTCAAAAGGAGAGAACGGCACCATTTGTGAGAACCAACATGACTGCAACCCTGGAATGTGCTGTGCTTTTCAGAAAGGTATTCAGGTTTTGTTTTTTATTCTATTTATTTGTTTTATAATACAGGAGTGTTCATATTTAGCTCTTTTGCTCAGGTGGTTAAATCTGTATGGAATCACTGGGTCATTCTCCCTTGCCCTGTGGAGTGCTCTACATTAACTTCTTTATAAAAGAGTTAGTAGAATTAGTGGGAAGCACTCCAACAGGAGCATACAGGGGTGAAAGAAAAGCCTACTGCACCTAAACAATGAGAACTGTATAAGAAATATAAAAATTTAATGTTTGTAAAGAGTATCAGTCATTTAAAAGCTGCAGAGATCTGTGTCAAACTTTCACTCAACATAGCAAAAATAAAGGCATGAAAAGTGGCTGACAGAAATTGATTTGAGCTTGTTGAAAGTGACTTTTCCCTCACGTCAGCGGGTCGGCCATCAGAATCAGACTGTAGATAAGTTTCATACGCTGAGTTTTATATGAGCTGTCTGTGGCACCACAGTGTACAATACTGACTGCATACACAGAATACACACTGGAATGATATTTGAGATTATGTTGCCAGTCCACACAGGAATGTGAAACTTGATTTACAGAAGGAAGGAGAGGAGGAGGAGAAGATAGAAGGCCTGAAACTAGTCCTAAATCCTACCTGGTCAACCCCCACTCCTCCCAGCTTCTTCACTGTTTTCCACTCACTAGTTTCTCACTGCTTCTATCATAACTCTCCTCATTTTTGTAGTGACAGGATACAGTTCTGATTATCTTTCTGTCCAGGGAAATATTTTGCTGTATTGTTCTTCCCAGGTTCTTTTTAGTGAGCAAGAGGTTACCTCTTACTTTCACTGACAGTTGGGCTGTCTGTCCTGCCTTCTCTCACTGGTGGATCAGGCTACTAGGGCATTTCAGGAGAATGAAGGCAAAAGCTCATTTCAAGCATCATCTAAATGCAAGTGGGTCTGCTTTTTTCCTCATTGACTTGGAATATTACATAGCAGACTTTCCCTGTTAAGAAAAGTTTCATTTCAGTAAGATTTGGTTAGATCAATTTTGGTTTATTTTCATCAGGCTTTCCTCCTAAAGCATTTACAGATTTTGCTGAGCTTTATCAGAGAATTCTTTGTAATCTCTAACCCTGAAAAAGCAGTTTTCCTAAGTGTTCACACTGCCACGTCAGTAACGCGTAGCCATTGCTGTTAGTAGTGTTAGGCGAGGGAATACTGCTTCTATAGCCCTGACTTCCATGGGATTTGAACAAGCAGCATCTTAATGCTGATTATTTCCACTGCATAAAACCTTCACACTAGTTTGAGTACAAGATAGAGCTTGGCCTGAAAACAAACAAATTTAGAATAAACTTTTAATTGAGGAGGAAAGAATACAATAGATAAAAATATTGATTAAAATTGGTGAAACACTGTCATTAAAACTTAAGGGAGCTGCTGATTAAAGGCAATGGATTTCATTCTCTACAGTTGTCTGCTTTAGCAGTGCTTTATGGTCTTCAGAGTAGGTGCAAGTGCAGTCTAGGCCTAACCTCAAGGCCTTTCTCCATGACTGGAGCATTGCAAAAGGTTGCACTAATATAGGGTAAGACTGCATTTGTATGTGTATTTTGTATATAGAAAACCATGGAGTATCCACTGCTTAAGATATGATCTGTTTTGGAATTAGAAACTGCTGATTCACATACATGTATATTTTTACACAAGCCTGTTGTATGCAACCTTGATTCTGAACTCTTGAGAACTGAACTCTTAAAAAAACTCTCAAAAAGAGATTAAGTAAGTCTGTCTTCGCCTGTCTTGTATATAGAACTGAAGTTTTGAATTAGGTCATCTCTGTTTAGCACTCAGTTAATGAATTCTCCTAAACTTAACTTAACTTTGGCATGCAGAACTACTGTTTCCTGTGTGCACTCCATTACCTGAAGAAGGTGAACCCTGCCATGATCCTTCCAACAGACTTCTCAACCTGATCACCTGGGAACTGGAACCTGATGGAGTACTTGAACGATGTCCATGTGCAAGTGGCTTGATCTGCCAACCTCAGAGGTAAGGATCCTCACTATAAAGTGTTTTGACTGATTTTCAAAGTCACTGATGAGAAAAGATCTCAGACTTACTGTGTTGTCCTAAACAGATGTGCCTGAGCTTAGCAACAGCTTATTCCTGGTGTAAATGCAGTTTGTGTGTCAGGCTGGTATTGCTTTTTAATCAAACGAGTAATAGCAGCTGTTTAGAAATTACATTTTGATTTCATTCTCCGCATACAGCCCTTGTCCAGCATTTTTCTCTGTTAGATCAGGTTTTGCTTGATAACTGTTCCTTTCATACTTACATATCAAAAATATTTTATTACATGAGGTAGGTATGTACATGCATGCTCTTGTACTGATGATTTACAGAAGGTAATTTCTATCACAAGGAAAAAGGCAGATGTCTTTTTGCTTGCTTTTCCCTTCAGTTTTGGAATGATCTGAGAAGCCAGTTTCCCTACAGCTGACTTAAGATCTGCTGTCCAGATATGAGACACTTCATACTGTGCAGACTTCTTCAGTATCATTATGACTTTCATGGAGAGTGAAGTACACTGACTCCATATTTTCTGCCAGAAACTAGAACTTTAAACATATAACTGTCCTTTTAAAGAACAGTGGAAAAGGTATTTACATTATCAACATTTTCATTGGAAGAAAGCAAGATCATTTCAGTTTTGCACTAAAAGCATTTTAGGAAAACCTGTATCTCATCTGTGAAACAATAAGCTTTCTTCTTCAAGTTTCTTGGTACATTACAACTTTCATTCTAATAGCTTTTAACAAAATAGCATAGCTACATTTCTTATATACTGTGATAGAGATGTAGATTAATTTCTCTCTTCTTCCCTGCCCAACGCTGTTTTTACATTTTTTTAAACACATGAAAAGCAATGAAATAACATTTTGTTTCATAAATTTGAACTGAGGAAGCAAGCAAAACTGATCCCATCCTTTCAGCACTGGAATTTCAGTTAATGTGCAAGTACTGTCAGCCTCAGCCAAGATATACCAGCAGTACGTCATATGTAGTGAGAAGGAAAACATTTCAGATTAAAACATAAAAGACAAAAATATATTAGGAGGGGGACTATAGCTTAGCCATCCAGCTATAGCTACAAGAATTATCTACCTGTCTAGGATCATTACAAGTACAGTAATACTGTGCATACTCTGCCTGCCAATGACTCACATGGACAGCAGGCTAAAGCTGCTTTTGTGAAATTACATGGTGAATCTGAACCTTTGCTATTAAAAGAAACAAAACCCCCCATCTCTGCTCGAAGTGACCCTTGGCTGAATGTGTGCCTACTGCCTGCTAGTGCCTGAGGAACACATGGAAACTATCATCAGACCTTTCCATTATATCCTAAAGAATATAGTCAGCTCAAAAAATGAAGGTCTAGAAGCAAAATATATGAGAATAAAAATATACATGAAACAACCTTTAAAAACATTGTTAGTTCATTTTCCCCTGTTTTTCAGTGAAAGAAACTGCAGCTTTAAGCAGCAGTTAGTTGAGGCAAGCCTGGCCCAAGCAGTAGTCCGTTTGTATGCCATAACAGGGACTTGTAGTCCTGTACAGCCCCTTGCAATGCCAAGGGACACTGGATGCACAACCTGAATAATCAAGTCCTATTCCCCTGTCTCCTGTCAATAGGTATAAATTTTTCTTGGTCCATTTTAAAGTTCCTATATCAAATGTGGGATGTTTGCAGGCAACTGGACCCACTTTTCAAAGCAAGTATAAAAAACAGCAGCAAATACAGCTATTGGGCCGTCCCATTTAGAAGCAAATTTATAGTGTTCACAGTTTGCCAAATTTTAGTTTGATGACAAACAACATGGACTTTTTTCTGCATTCCTCTGAAGCTAAAGTATTTTGTTTCTTAACTTGGTATTATGCCATTAACAGAAAGGAGCAGTCACCATGATTGCTTGTGGCAGGAGTCAGATTGTGCTGAAGCCCACTGCCATCTTGTGTCCCAGTACTGAATGTGTTTTGCTGTTAGGAAACTGGTACTAGCTCTGCATGTGAAAATCTCATCTTCAACTCGCCAACTGTCAAGCATGTAAGAGTCAGATGATTATCAAGTCAGCTATGTAGATCTGACAGTTTTATATATCTAACATGCTTTCATGTGGGGAGGAAATCAAGATTTTTATTAAGGAACAGGCAAAAGAACATAAAAAGATGCATTATATGACTATGCCTTTCTTTTCCCAACAGCCACAGCATGATGTCTGTGTGTGAACTGTCCTCCAGTGAAACCAGAAATAATGAAAAAGAAGATCCCTTAATCATGGATGAGATGCCATTTCTCAGTTTGATACCCAGAGATATTCTTTCTGATTATGAAGAAAGCAGTGTCATTCAGGAAGTGCGTAAAGAATTAGAAAGTCTGGAGGACCAAACAGGTTTGAAAGAGCCTGACTCAGGTCATGATCTGTTTTTGGGAGATGAAATTTAAAGTCTGAACACCAGACAGTTTATTCACAGTTATTTCTAGGAATTTTTGTCTAGCATCTTGCTTATATAAACCCTAAACATGTACTGCTGGATAGAAGTGCAATAAACAAGGTTTTCAATGAGCATCCTTTCCTGTGCACCAAAGCTGCATGTTCAACTATTGTTGATTTCATTCTATCAATCCTTGAACCAAACCTCTGGTTAAAGACAAATGAGAAATATCAGTGTTTCCTTCGGATTGGTACTTTCCCCTTTTATGTTAGAACTAAACTTATCAGTGCTTGTACTTAACTTATTAGTGACCCTAGAAGTTTTGAGTATTTTCTGTACATATTTTTAGAATGGCTTATTTTTCTAGAGTAAGAACCATCTGCTTGCTTTGGACTGTTTTTGGCCATTGATCTTGAGCTATGTTTTTGAAAATATAATCAGTGAAGCTGCAATATATAGATGCCAATTTTTTTTTCCACATGGTGGGAGGAAGGATGAAAAGATAAAGGATGCCTTCCCCTTCTATGTGAATATACCCAAAGCTCCTTTCCAGCTGTGTACAAGGGAGATCATTTGTCTTGCAAAAAACTTCAATACAACTTAAGTACTGGTGTTCCACAGCTATAAAGTATTCCTTGAGTTTTTTACTTTCAGAAAGAATGGTCCTTGGGCCCCCAGTGTGTATGGGGCACATCACCAAGAAAACAAAAACAACCTTCCCCCCCACCCCCCCAAAACCCAAACCCCACACCCTAGCCCTCCGATTTTTGCATATGGAAAACAAATGGTGTGTGCATACTTATACACATATACAAATTCATGTGTATATAGAACTTCCAGGCTGGCTGTTCAGGGCTCTATATCTCCCAAAGGCAAAAAATCTACTATTTAAAATTGCAAAACCAATGAAATTGGGCAGAATACCAAGAATACAGATGCTCTGTTGTACACTGAAAATATATCTATATATCTCTATATAGAAGGAGAATAGTGCAACAGCACGTAGAAGGCTGTACCTAAGCTAGAGCAAATTATAGCACCACAGAGATGGCAGCATTGTGAACAATATGAACGCACCTTCTTGGGTAATGTCAATTCAGGGATTTGCAGGCTATGCTCCACTGTCACCTAGCATTCTTGGGAGAGAAAGGGGTAGTGAACACAAATTCATTAGTTCAATTTAGCAGTAAGACAGCCTAAATAGCTTCTTGTTCTAGGGACTTACACTCCTCCCGCTTGACTCTGTCTACGTCCAGAGGAAATTCTTTAAGAAATGGTTTGTGCTTTTAATACACTTCATAGGTATAAATCTGTGTGTTACAAAGCATGGATATTATCATTACCATTTTAACAGGTCATTGATTTAAGAAATCAATAGCAAGGCAAGAATAAATTTTGATCCATCAAACTCCCACGTTCCCAGCTGTCTCTCAACAGTTTGCTACAATTAATGGCTCTTCCACCACTAATGATTTTTGGGGGATGGATTTCACCATCTGTTATTGGATATGTTACCAGGTGTCATGAGGCTCCAGCCAAATAACTTTTCACAGAGCTTCTTCCCAAACATCAGTCCTTACTATTTATGTCGAATCTGAGCGCTGAGCACCAATAACTAAGCAAGAGCAGTTAGACTGTGCTATTAGCCTACAAGTCTTCCACCAGTTCTGGTCTATGAAAGCCTTTCAGCAAATTCCTTAGGTGCCAGAATTCGGGTGAATAATGATGATCACTATACTATGCACAGGAGGGACATTTCATTAGAACAGTCTGACTTTTAATTTAAAGATTCATTTCTACCACCAATTCTCACATCAACCCATGTACACATGCACATGATCTCTGCCCAATTTGAGTTCGCTGAATTACCTCTCCTTTCTATCCCCTATAAAATTACTGCGCTTTAGACACAGCCCATCTATACAATGATTTTCCTGTTAAAAGATCTACTTCAAGAGAGCAGGGATTGTCCATAAACACTACCCTATTTAAGAAGAATAGCATTATTCTCTCTTCAAGTTTCCTGATGCTTCAACCCCTGAAAGGCAAAACAGTTGATTCTCATTAGAAATTTCAGCAAGATTTCAGCAGAACTAAACTAATTAGAAACTCAATTTCTGTTTTTTTTCCTTTAAAATGCCCATGGTCAAACTCAAAGCAAAATGAATATAAAACAGATGCTGGAAAACATCTCCCAGAACACCCAGGATATATATGCCAATACACTTGTACAGAAGTGTGCTACTGGACAGAAAATCATAAAGATGCCCTTCAGTCTTCCATCCAGTTTTCCATCAAGACTTGCAGGTTTAAAAACTAATTGCTCCAAAGAATTTGCTCAGCCAAAGTTTCCCAAATAGCACTAGAGATCAAGTACTTCACTCCATCTCTAGTTTTCTGCTTCCCCAAATGTCTGAGCCTGAAGAAGATTCACGACACATTTGATTGATTGTTAATTCCTCCCTCCCCGGCTTCCAGGAACTCTAAGGCTCCTTTAGCAGTCTATATATACATGTAACTGGTAGTTTAATGAAGCTGTTCCACCTACGGGATGGTACTCACACTGTGCTTCCTTCCCTTCCGCTTCCATCTCACCTATGTCAGAGATGAGGCGGCGCAGACAAAACAGGAAAGGATGAACGAGGGAGCACCTCTGCACAGCCCAGGTTCTTGAGCTGCCGCATTCCTCAGGCTGCTTAGGTTGCTGTGCGTCAGTGGGCAGAAAGCAACTGCACATTCAGTTCTCCAAATACCTTTGTCTTCTCTGGGAGAGAGAGTCATACCCAGAGCTACACAGAGCTGCCAGTCATACCCAGAGCCTACAAGTTTCACTGGTGAGGAATTCAATTCTAGAAAGGAAGCTTACAGGTGAAAAAAATTCCCTGTGAATATAAGCAAAGAGTAGCAGCAGACAGGTTATAAAACACCTCATGTGATAATACCCTGTGTACGAGTGTGGGTTATGTGTGTATATATACACATGCATACGCACAACCTTGAAATTCAGACCAACTGTCTTGGAAAAGTCTGCGTTTCCATGAAATAACTCTAATTTTTCAAAGAAATCCACAGCATTTAATGATTAAAATAACACAACAGAATGAACAAATGTTTTATTGGCATGTTCATTGTTGTAAACAGCATCTGGCATGAAAAAGTTTACCAAAATCTTTTGATTATTATAAATTAGATGGTTTTCAAAAAACTACGGAGACTTGTTCTCTATTGATCTTTATGGACCAAAGCAAAAAAATTGCTGTTCCTAGGCTTTGCAATGAAATCATGTTGACTGCATCAGTCTTTGCACCACAACCTGAACTACCAAGAAGTTTGTATGTTGAGGTGTTAGAGGTTGCCCAAATATTTAACTACATATAGCTATGGAATCAACTCCAAGAAAAAATAAAATGACTTTCAGTGGATGGAGAAGATGCAAACTTGTAATAATCTCAAAAACAAAATGTACAAAAAAAGAGTAGCTGAACAAAACAAAAACTTCATTAACAAGGGGAAATACAATCCTAAAGTACCCAGCATTGTCAAACATAAAATGAATACAAATTTAAATAGGCAACTATACTTTCAAATGTACACAATGAAGGTTGATATGTGAAAAGAAATACCATGGTAAATAGCTGAACTGCAGTTCTGTTAAATGGAAAGGGCAAGTTTTATTTACACATTGAATGCAATACTAGAGCTGCTCACCAGCTTCCATAACCTATTAAAAAACCAGTTTACCTCACAACAGCATTTCTGCAACATGAGTCAACACCTGCTGGCAGCTTTCTAAAGACACTTGTCTTTGCCTGTCTGTTTGTGGAAGAATCTCCTAAAACCTTACACTTGTAGCGCTTCCATTACACATCTTCAACCCCTTGTTGCTGCTTTTCTATAACCAATGTGTTAACATTTACTTCAGACTCTCTGATGAGGTAATGTGTGTATCAGTGAAACAAACAGAAAAAAGGATTCTTTCATGGCCTTTGCACAGCTTTTATTATTAAGCTATGAATATCCTGTTTGAGGCTAGTTTCACTAGCTACTATGTGCACACTGTCCTCAAAAATTTCCACTCGTTTCCCTCCCCGCCCACTTTTTAAGTTCTAATCTTTTATTTGCACATCCCTTTTAGCTTTACAGTACATTTGACTATAGTGCACAACATGATTCCAAGTCAAACAGTGACCCAACGGGGCACTGCGCTTCTGACTGGGAACGCAGCCCAATCGGTGCTGGTGTCAGCGCTTTACACCTAATGAGTGTCCTGCCGTAATGGCACTACACAGTAGTAGTGAACCTTTTTTATTTTAAACAAAAAAATTCCCCAGGGAAAATGCTATAGCAAGTATCAGTCTTGAGTCAAATCTTTATTTGGTGCTCCGTCCAGATAAATTTTTAGTGCTTTTTCTTTACGAGGAGAGTAGGTTACCCGGTGTCCAGTTTTCTGCAGTCTGCTGCTTTCTTTTTTCATCAGTTCATTTCTCTGCTCCTCTGTTAACTCCATTAATTCTTCAGTTTTATCCCTAAAATGAAAATATATCTTAAAAAAAAAAATACATCTTAAAATTACCATTTTTCATGGCAACATTTTTATCCTAGTATCATATTTCCCAGAAAGCCACATAAATTTCTCAAGAGATTACTTCAGAAAATAAAATCCTTGCTCTCTAGAACTTACAGCAAGACTCCCACAGATTCCAGTAGGGATACAGATATATACATCCAATCATAGCAAATATTTTTACATTCAGCATTATTTTTGATATTTTGGGAGGAGGAGAGACTAAGACAGCAATGCTGGTTTTCGTAAATAAAATAAACATCATTAATACTCAGGTTTGTAGGAAGCTGTGGAACATAAATATTTCAGCTCCATGTTTTCAACCTTCAACCTAGGTATTTTCCCCCAAAACAACAGAAGAATAATATTTTTAGGCTTCTGTTGATTTTATCATTCCTCAATCTAACATGTAGATTTTTACACCATTTATTATACTGTAATACATACCTATAAAATATTACTGCGCCGTCATCGCAAATGTACARAGGCCAGACATTCAGTGTAGATACTTTAGGATTCCAGTCCAAGTCCTGGTGAATCTCTAGTATGGAAATGTCACATGGAAACGTTCCTCTACCCTGAGAAGAAGCAATTACTTGGTGAATAAAACCACACATTTACTCCAATACAATATAAAATGTACATATAATCTTACTAACCTTTGCAAAATCTATGTTTTCTAAGGGTATTCCACTTATTTCACTCAGCTGTAAAATAAAGAAAAAATGATGGTTTAATACTATTCCACAGCAATATGTTATGCAGCATCTACCTAAAAGTCAATAGGCATGCCAAATCTAGAAGTCCAATAAAATAGTCAAAAGACATCAAATAAGCTAAAAAAAATGCAGTGAAACAGTACAAATTTTTGACATTTTTGACACTTCTGCTGTGACAGCATATCACATTTCTAACCCCAACAGTGCAGAGGCAATAAAAAAAAAATAAACTAAAAGCAATTGATAGTATGCAAGTTCCAAAACACAAAGTGACCAGCTGCCTCATGTTAAACTGTTAGCTCCAGCAGCTGGTCCTCATCAGTTTGCCTGTACCAAATGAAAGGTATTACCAAGTTGACCTGGGACTGGGCAAAGCTGCAAACTTTGTCTGTCTAGCAACCAGAAAGAAAAGAGCTGGCTGAATACATCTATTACCACAGAGGTGTCATATCCAAATTTGGTTTTACTGGTGGGAGCAGAAAGATTAACACCTCTCAGAGAAGATGCTGCTAAATTATTCCCTGCACATCAATTCTTCAGACAGGAAAAAAGAAGAGCCAACTCCCTGGCCAGACAAAAGCAAAGCCGTCAATAACTTCATTTGTATCTGAGGCACACAAAAAGCCAGTCCATAGCTTAACCTCTGGTACATACACAAATCCAAGGCTGTTGCATTCTGTGTTAGCTGAACAATGTTCCTCTTTTCAGCCTAAGAGCAAAACCCTAATGTATAAACACTGAGAATTTTAATAAAGTAAGATTTTTGAAAGACTTCCTTTTGCTGGCATCGCCATCCAGGGCAGTCTTTTTGCATCTGGGTATGCCTAGGTATAAATAATGATTTCTCTTAAGAGCTGAACCCTGCAATATACTGGATTTATAAAATGTTCTCAGCATGAGATGCTCTTCATACTCCAGATTTCTGTTAGAACAGCACATGGCTGTTTGCCTGTTAGAGAGGTCTTGGCAATAAGGGGAGGGGAAAAAAAACAAACAACCCCCCCCCATCACACTAAAGCCATTTTTCTTTCCGAAGTACAATTCAATTTACCAGATACCATTACACAGTCCCTGAGCAAGAGCTCTGAAATTCAGATATGAAGAAGCTGAAAGGTTTGCTATTTTGGAATACCAAAGTAATCCCTTGGGGAAAGAAAAAAAAAAAAAAGGTGACAAAAGTTTAACTTTGCTTCCGCAGGTTGTGTTTTTAAAGGATAATGGCTACAAGTTGAATTAAATTTTATGCTTCTTCAAAGGATTTTTTTTTTTTTAAATGCATGCATGCCTGCATTCTCACTCTGATACCAGCCCATTTCATGAAGCTAAAAGGTAAGCTGATAATTCCTATGGCTTTGGTAATGGGAGGGGATAGGCTCTCAGTTCCTGGAAAAAAAAAATAATTCACCAAGTAGCTGGATTTTGTAGCTATGATGTTATCAGTGCAGCACAACGAGAAATATCAATAAAGCTCTTAGAAACCGAAAGGAACGTGCATCATATTACACATTTTACCTTCTCTCTCAATTCCTCAACACTGCTGCTTTCCAGCACTACTTCCTGGAAAGAATCTAGTTTCATCTCTGATGGCCTCCATCGTCTCGATAGAACAGCAAGCTGCGACATAGATTTCATTTTTTCTACTCCTGGGAAAAGAAAAGAAATTGAATATAGTAACATCACAAAATATCCTATTTAAAATTAGAGGTTTTAACATAACATTAGCATACTCAAATATGACAGACTGTACACATCCTGTACATATTTACACACACAAACTATCCAAGATTATTAAGTGAACAGAAAGTAGTGTACAAAGAAAAAAAAAAGGGAGGGGAGAGAAGGGGGAGAATTAGTTGCACTTTTCTTTGGTATCTCCTAATTTCAAAGGTTGTTCACAGGCAGCATCTATTAAGGGCAATGCCATTTATTCTTCTTCACAAGTCGCTCCATCATATGCAGCTTGGTTATACATCCAATATCTACCCATCTAACCAGGGGCTGACCTCCACATCTTGCATTTGCATGACCTTCCTCAACAATCTGGTAAGCGTTCTTTACCAAAGTAAACTCGCCAACTTTTACCTCGGGATTTCACACACTAACTTTAAATTTGTTATTAAAATCTGCTTTGCACCTACCATCTTTAAAGAGTTTTAATATTTTCTCCAGCCTTTTCATATCAGTTTCAGGTAACAGAGATTCTTCTAATCTAAACAATAATGCTGTTAATGTAACTATCACATAAGCGTAAGTGATATCAAAGGGCTGTTTTTTTTTTTTTTTAAATCAGTCCATAATTTTGTCATTTAGCACGCAGAACTTGTGGCTTTAACAATTTTGTCTAATGTTACAGTCTCATTCTGCATGAAACCACCGACACTGTTTAAGCTTCCTTAGTGCCTATTACGATCTTGTCTATGACTACATTTGTGCTGCAATTCAACACTAACCTATTGTCCGAAATGAAAATGCAACCACTTAATCTCTCATGGTGTTTATTTCAAGTCTGAAGCAATTACACAAATTTTCTTTGGAACCAAAAAGAGTTACTAAATTAAATATAATTGCAATAGTATGATGTAAAGCTGCTATGCTAAGAAACTTAACTGTAAATTATTCTAAGTCATATCATTTAACTGTCTAATGCCTTCAGTGTTTAGCTGAAGAAAAAGCATGAAAGCAATGGTGATGGTGGAAGGCCCTACAAGCCCTGACTTAAAGCAGCTGCCTTAACTTTTCTGCCAACATCTGTGGTGCAGCAGGTACACACAGCTTTTAGTTCGCATGGAACATGGTGGGATCAGCTGCATCTGCTACAGCTGCATTAGAGCAGCACGTTTTGGGCAGGGCTAGGCTGTTACACAAAATAGTACAGAGCACCTGGAAGCCCCGTGATCTTTACTTCTGAATGAATATGGCATTTCTGTGAACTGGCTTGGCTACAGTGATCTACAAAGCTGTCACCTCCAAGACTCACTCACTATAGAAATAGTGCGGCAAACTAATCCAAAACTAATCTAAAAATTTTAGAACTGTAAAACTTTAAAGCTATCAATCAAGTGTGAAAGGACAGAAATGTCTATGGGAATCTGCAGGACTCCTGAACTTTCCACACTCATTTCAAAGTTTTACTAAAATTTTGACAAAGTGAGTACAAAAAAATAAAAATATGATTGAACACAGCTATCAAAAAATGCTTATAATACTAGTGAATGGAGTAACAATTATGTGAGACTTCTAAGCCAGTAAGCTTGTGGCTTCTACTTGCTCTGGATCTTCTTCATACTTCTCGTCTATCCTCTAACAGAAACATCAGAGAAAAACAGCGTTCCCCCCCACCCCCCCCAACGATGCTTTTACGTGCAGAATCAAAATTCAAAAAATATATGCAAGAGATAACTTTAAAAATGCCATATTTCTAAGGATATTTCACCAGAATTTAAGAAAGAAAATCTGCTCACTGAAATTGGAGTCCAAAATTATTTTGAAATGCTAGGTCTGCTGAAAAAAGTTAGTATTTTATAAAACCGAGTGCTTTTTCACTCCTGTCTGAAAACTACTGAACAGCTTTGCTATCTTAAAAAAAAAAAGTGTGTGTGTGCATGCACATGTGTACATATGTATTTTTCCTAACTACAAACATGACCAATACAAGTCCAAAAATTAAGGATAAATAAAAGGTAAGGTGCCAGTTAAAGCTCAAGTGCCTGTATAGCCTCAAGTATAGGCACTCTTACACTTATTTATGTACAATAAAAACACACACATGCACAAAAGTACCTACAGATTGTCAAAAAATTTCCAGAAAACCTATGTAAGAGCATTGCTATTAAGCCTTTAGTACACTGCAGGCACAGAAAATCTACACTTACACAATCCCCTCACAGCTTTACACAAGCTTTTTTTTTTTTTTCTTTTGCTGCTTCCTTTTGTCTAATAAAATTCTACTAAAACATCACTAACAGTAGTCTTAAAAAGAAAGAAAAAAAAGGAAAAGGGAAAAGCATTTTCAAATGTTTTCTGAAGAAAAGATCTCTAACATTATCTGTACTTGCTCTTTGCAGTGCATCATTATTACCATCAAGTATTTCTAAGAAGACCTCCCAGTTGCTTGAAATATTGATATCTTCTTCATAGACATGATAATCCAGAAACACAGTGCCTGGATTCTTCCAGGTTTTCTTTCGTAAACGAAACCTGTAAACATGGAGAAAACAGTAAGTTTTTAAATCAGCTCATAGCAAGCTACCACTGCCACACAGTTTAAAACAGAATATTTTCTGACAAAACTGAAATACAGCTCATTTATATGAGGTACATTATGTTTACCAGGTATATCTTTAGTGTTCTGAAATAGTCCCGACAGCAAGGTATCGCTCCTGCCTCGTAATGTTGCATCATTCAGAAACACAGGAGCACGGGCTGTGCATGCTTGTTCAGTGCAAGAAACGCGTAAGGAATAGTAGGAAGAAAAGGGTTTCCTACACAGGATGAGAAAGTAGTGTATTCCCAAACACCTCCCACGGTTTCTTCACTGATTTGGGAAGTGGTGGGGGGGCATAAAAGAGCATCGGTATCTGGTTTATGTAGTTAGTTCTACCGCTTCCTATCCAGTCACAAGATAAAAGGATGAACTTTGATTCAGACACAGAAGTAAAGAACAGTATAAACTACCAAAATAGGATTAAACATAAGTACAAAACTTTAACTGTAATTGTATACTCCCATGCAGAAGCAAACAAATTTTGTCATGTGCCACGTAAGCATAGGGCACAGGACAACATGATCAAGCACAGCAGACAAAAATCCTCTGGCCCAGTCAGGGGCTGTACTGGTGAGGAAAGAAAAACCTTGTCCTGATCTAGGTCTCCACTCTTCTTCCCAGTATGCAAGGACCAACCCTCTTCTTCCAATGTTTTGCTCTGGGCTGACTTTTAGGACCCACGAGCCTCAAGACCCCACGAGCTTGCTTAGAAGATCTTACAAGTTTGTCTTAATTCCTGCTGGAAGATCCAGGTATTCCACAGCACCTGCCACATCCCTTGTCACTGACAGCAGAGAGCGACTACGGGGAATCAAGGCCCCAAAGCGAGTTCAAACTTAATGAGATGACTGATTACAGATAAAGGGAAGGACAGTGTGCTGGATCAGCACTGAAAACACACCCTAAGACAGGATTTCAGGAAAATGTGCAAGACAAAACTCACTGCAGTGATCTACACTTGGCCTGAACCTAAAGATAAGAATGCCTTTTTGTGAACTATTTAATACTCTTCTTCCCAAAGAAAATTATTCTTAGATACAACAATTTCTCATCTAAAGATCTAAAGCTTTAGTTATTTTGCAGGCAGAAATTGCAGGCAAGTAATATTCCATTTGATAGAACGATACCAAGAATTGTAAATTAATGTCTGTACTCACAACTTGATTCAAATATCACAGTAACTTATTTCTGCTTCTTTCACAGCTTTGTTTCTCCCAAGAGAGGAAAAACCACAACGCTGATTGCAGTCTCCTTACCTGTCAATTGTCAAGTCTAGGCCGCACTGTTCTCGAAGCTGAGGAAGCAGTTCCTCTTTCGACTGTYGGACGGTCATTCCTTTAGCAAAAACTGCATCTAGAAGAAACTTGCATGGCTGTGAATGTAACAGATACAAAGCGATCAGACAATTATAAATAAATAAATAAATCCCCAAACAAAAAAGAAACTCAAAACAACTCTCCTCCAAAACCCCAAACAACAGAAGAAAGTACATTTGCCTCCAGATCAAGTTTTGAGACCAGCCCATCTACCAAGCAAAATGACCATTAAAGTGCCTTTTCATAAGCAAGCTAGTCAACAAATTGATTCAAATTAGGCTTATCTAATTTGGGTAGCAGCAGCCCTTTGATAGGTCATTCAAAAACTCAGAATGTCACTGCACAAATTGTCTTGTGTCTGAATTACTAACTACTAACATTTTATTAACATTTTTAAACAATCTGAAAAGAGCTTTTATAAGAAATAAGCCATATCATAACAACAATGCAATCTTTCTTGACTTTCACTTGTCAGATAAACCAGAGTTAGAAATGATTTTTAAATTAAAAAAATCTTATTCCTTTCTTTATCAGTTCAGCTGCATTCTCTTATGCTTATCCATTATTAATAAATATTTTGCAGTTTGGTCCAAAAAGTAAAATCAGAAGTTAAGATGCACATGAGGTCAACTTTTAAAGACTGCAATCCCTACAGGGAAATTACTGTACAGGTTCCAAAACTATATTTTTTAAAATCACGTTTATACTTCTCATGTCTCAAAAGATGCAACAAGCAAGTGAGCTATGCCATTGCAAAAGAGGCTTTTTTTTTTTAAAGTATTTTCCTTCAGGATTATCTTTTGCAAAAATAACTGTATTATCCAGCTAACCATTCTGATGAGCACTGCCTGCAGTGCATAAAGGCAGCAAATTATTTTAGCACTGTACTACTGAAAACTGCAACCGCAAGCAAATACAGTTTCTTATTTGGCAAGAATTCTACATTGCTTTCCTACATTTAAGAAAAACAAACAAACAGTTATTTTCATTTATCCTCTATTCACACTGCAGAAATAAAGACATTTAAAGGAGATATAATAGATTACATTCCAACTGAATACTTCAGACAGTATGAGTAGAAATAACCTCGATTTCCCTTTTTAAATCCAAGAAAGCTTGCAGGAAAAAGGGCAGAGAAAAAAAAGAGTCTTTATTTTCTCTTTTTTTCAAAGATTTCAGAGAACAATCTTGGCTAAGGCACGTATTAATATCTTCAAGAATCACTATTAATTGATCTTGAGATATTCAATATCTTACCTCTGGCTCATTTACCAAAAGCTGGTAGACTTTGACTCTGTATTCCCCCTTTTTAAGGGCTCTTCCAAGTCTAATAGTAATCTATAAAGAAAATGGAGTATCTGTTAGAACGGATCTCAAAATCAAAACTGCATTTTGTAACACATTACCAAAAATGATATAATGATACAACCTGGCAATTAACAAAAAGATGTAGATTATGGTTCATAAATTTGGCTACATTGTACCAATATACTTTTTTAATTATTCAAAACCACTTCTGAACAACCTTATTGTCATCAGAAAATGACGAAAGTGTCTCATTCAGCCGAACACTCTCAAACTCTTGATTGCTGGCGTAGACTCTAAAGACTTTGAAGTGAGAGGATGGAACTCCAACAAAAGGCTCCAAATGTTGCTTGAAGGCAGACAGCGTAATTCTTTTATCAACATGCACCATCAACCCTAAGTAAAAATGAAGACAAAAATGACATGAAACACCAAGCTACCCCCCCCAAAAGTATTTTGAAATATTATTTCAATATATTCACAGTTATCATCTGTAGTAAAACTACTGAAAAGTCAAAATTACAGTCAATGGACGTATTCACATTTTATCTCCTGAGGGTGTTGCTATCACCTTCAAGAGCCGTGCAATATTTGAAATGTTTATGGGCAGATCCTCCTGGAAGACACAGCAATTGCAAACTGCACCACTTCTCAGTCAGCAAACCTGCTGCGAGTAGCACCTGCCCCGTTCAGCGAGACCGCGGATAGTGGGGACGAGCCAGAGCAGCGGCAGGTAACCCCCTCCCCGGCTCAGGGGACAGGCACCAGCAGGCCAGAGTCGGGGCTGGCTAGGTACCTACCACCCCAACTTCTTTTTTTTTTTTCTGGTTTTCAGGATTAAAAATTTTGGTGAACTCTGTGTTCTGGAAGAACACAAGATATCAGAAGGCAAGCTCAAGTCTAGATAAAAGGAGTTTTTCACTGAATATTTTTCTGTTAGAGTAAGAAAAACTCCATTCTAGCAATATGAAATTCTGGAAAGTAGAATGAATAGCTGTGTCTTTAGAAACTCTGTTTTTAAATACATGCAATTTGGACTACACCACAAGCTACAATATGACTCTACTGTGTCATGACTCAATGGGAATAAATAATACGCTATATATTTGTACTATGTAACTGAACATAACAAATAAATTACTTGAATTCTAAACCTGTTCATGTCGCCATACTAAAAATACATTAAAAAGTTTTTCTTTCAAGATAAACATTCATACAGCACACTATGAAGGTGTCAGAATTACTCTGAACAATTACATTTAACTAGTCCTACCAAAAAGGGGAAAAAAATTTACAGTAGTTCAAAATTAGCCAGAAAGGAAAGTTCTTCCGAGTATTAAAGATGACATTTTATTCAAACTTCTGTAGCAGCTGCAATTAAATTTCTGTCACTGTGATTTTAAAAGCAAAAATATTACTGTTTACAAAAAAAATTGTCAAGAAGATTATTTGACTCCTTATCTATTATTATAATTACATCAGAATTTCTGGATTCATAGAAAAATCTTTGCCTTTCAAAAATATCTTACAAATATCCTGTTAGTCTTTAATTATGCTTCTGTTCATTACACAGCATATGCAGGCACTGAGCATTGTTTTAAAATGACTTATCTTTTATATGACAATTAAAATACTTCTTAGGCTTAGCAAAAATATTCTCTTGTATTGTACTGAACTTGTATTGACATTTTTACACCCATCAGCCATGTACTTCATTGTAACTAGAGTACTTTGATTACTGAAGAGCAGCAGTCTATTGAAGAATGAGCATAAAGTAAATCTGAATTTTCTTCACATTAAAATGAACAAAAGTTTTCAGGTTTGCTGCTGTAAATGTTAATAGAATTATTGCTCCGTGAGCAACAGTAAGAACTGCATTCTGAAACAGGCAAATCAGCATCAGATGCAACTACTTTCCTTTTGCTGGAAGACACCTCAGTGGGCTCTCCAGAAAATACTTTCAATAAAAGGAAATTCATGTATCACAACACACAACTTCTCATTTTCTTAAAAACAAAAGCAAGACATAATGTTCAAATATTTAATCACTCTTATTACAAAATCAAGCTAGGTTTTAGCTGAGTGAGATACCACATCTCCCATTTCTGCGCTTTGATTAGTTTTTATTTGGAGTATCAAAGCTAAGTTTTCCAATACTGTCATTAGACTTTTTAAACAGAATGTATCATATAAATAGTAATAAAAGCTAGGTTATTTTAAGGCACTTAAAAAAAAATACGTACATTTTTGTCCTTCTCCTGATCCTTCATCTGCAGTGTAGGGTTCTGACTTAAAGTACATATATTGTGCTTCTCCTCTACTCTTGCCACTTTCATCATATTCACTGTCTGTTCCAGAATCTTCTTCAGCTGTATCCCAGGTTTCTTTTTTCCCCTGATTTGCTTTCGATCGCCTACTGCTTGTGATACTATGAGAATCCAGTCCATTCGCCAAGGGAATCGGGGCATTGTCCACATTGCACAAAGTATCGCTGCTGTGACTGGAACTCAGGATGTCGCTGTCCACTGAACTCGTGCTCCTGTCGTTATTCACGTCCGAATCTGACCGCTCCTCAGACTGGAGGTTTTCTGGATCAGAAATCTGAATTTGGTTTTCAAGTTCTCTGTTTTCTGCTGATGCTGAAGAGTCTATTTCATTTAAGGGTGATTCGATGTTTTCAAAGTCACTGGCTTCTGTGCTTTTGCTGCTATCCCCGTTATCCGCCTCCTGCTGCTGCTGCAGGGAGTAGCTTTTAAGCTTTTCAGTGCTTTCTTCCAGAACTGCATTTACATATTTCATATTGCCAACAGGTCCTTTCACTCTTTCACAGACTTCATCCAAGTTGCCTGAATCTCCACTAGACTTCTGATAAACTGTTCGTCTGAACTGAGATCCAGGAGACTGCTCTGGTAATGAAACGTATAGTCTGATTGTATTTGCATGACGATCCAAAAGCTTCCATAAATGAGAGTCTGTATATGCCGCATGACGATCTAAAGAGTCTGAGCTCTCAATAAATACCTGAACATAAAATACAGTATTTAATCATAAAATATTATTTAAAGTAATAGCAAAAAGCAACAATAGCAAACACAGAGGATTCATCATGCACTAGAAGTTGTATCAATATGCAAGATCTTCTTCAACCAAATATATTTTAAAATACACTTTTGGAGAAAGACACAATAAAGAGTGTATAGCTTAAGAGCCATTTCATTCTTCCTTATTTTCATAATCATGTTAAGATTGAAGTGAACTGTAACCAGACTGACAGGCTGCAAAATAAGCACAATTAAAAAAAAAAGAAGAAAAAAAAAAAAGTATTCCGGTGTTCAGAAGGATATTTATATACCACAATATATACCACAATGTGCACCCTCAATCCATACAGTAATACTACTTATGGCAGTATCTTTGTAGTACAAATAGTGAGGCTAACAACTACCCCTTTAAAGTCGGCAATCTTTTTCCCTGGTTAATATATAGTATTATAAAGAAGAAATCTTTAAGTGTATAAAATGGGTAAATATAAGGCAATTTAGAATACAA
This sequence comes from Apteryx rowi, assembly GCF_003343035.1. NCBI lineage: Eukaryota > Metazoa > Chordata > Aves > Apterygiformes > Apterygidae > Apteryx > Apteryx rowi. Next base: position 250,976 of record NW_020450849.1, read on the forward strand.
GTAACCAAATTTCTCTTCCCCCTTTCTCAAAGACTACTATGTTGCAGTGACACTCTGGTTGAGACAACTGAATAACAAGTCAATCAATGCCATTCTTTTGTTCAGCTATAAACCAACAAAGCCTTCATTAATCTTTGGCTTATCCAGGACAATGCGTTCTTGAGCTAAGCTTCAGAGCCAAAAGATGCTTAAAACAGAAGAAATGCACATGACTAGTGACTGGAAACTATTACTACTATAGTAAGAAGGGCAACACTACAGATGTTACTGAAGTACTAAAGTTACTTTTTTCTATACAACTATCACTGGAAATATTTACTAAAGGCTTTTTTGTAAAAAGCAATATAAATTCAGTTAGGGGAATTTACACAGTCGAAGTTACTGGATTTAAGGCCAGAACCCACCAAAAAAACCCCACTGTTAGTGTTGCAGTTTGTTTCTCAAGAGCTTTCATACTGAGAGCAGGCGTAGCTATTCAGAGTGTTTAGAAAACAAATTAGATAGGTTTCATAGTAATACACCAACCCTTCTGCCCTAAAAAGAGTTGACTTTCACTGAACCTTGGTTCAGTAAACCTGGTGAATCTTCACCATAAGGTTTTTATCCTCACCATCATTTTGACCTCCCAGTATCAACCAGAGTTTTGGTTCTGAATCTGCTCTACCTTGTTATGTACACTTGGTTTCATATACAGCCTGCAGTATCATCAGGACCACAATATTTCCTAGTTATCAAAAAGACAGTAAATTATACATAGCAGAAAAGTGAAATAATTGACAGTTATCCATTATAAATCCTACACAGATATCCTTAACTTCTACAGCACAACAGTAAAGCCTACAAATACAGTACAAAATGAAAGATTTAAGATCAGAGGACATACCTTGTTGCTTCTAAAAAAGCCTTCAGCTTTCAGGGTTTTGCTGGACACATTCAGAAGACGCAAGTCATTGTAGCAACGTTCGAATACTACCCGCATCGTTTCAGCAGGCAGGTGCGTAGCCTAAAATAGGACATTGACAGTAAGTAAGGTAATATTTGCATTATACAATTTTTTCAAATATTTGAATGAATATTTCTAGAAGTATTCAAAGGAGAAAGTTTGTTTATTGACTTATTCACCCCAAAGGTAGAAATGGTCTAATTAAAAATTACAAAGACAGCAGGGGGAAAACCTCCCAAACCCCCTCAGTCCCAGTCCCTTTCCTCCATCCTTTGACAGATAGTTTTTCCCATAAGGCAGAAAGACAAAAAATGCCCAGATTTTCTGAGAACTGGCAAATTGTTAATTCCTATAAAAAGGAATCAGTCTTATTCCTCAGGGTATAAACCAACTGAAAGCATACATTATTGTCTAGCATCAGGTTTTGTACACTGTTCACTTAATTCTCAGACTGAAATAAAATTATTGAAAACAAAAATTGCATCTATTTCAAGACCTACAAAATATAAAAATGTTGAAATTGTTTCCGTTTCAACCACTTTTCATAACTAATACTATGAAAGTTACACCAATCAGGGAACTGAGTTACACAGAGCTGATTTATTAAAATGGCTGCCTTTTCCCAGTGCAATGGAAGCAGTAAAGTTCCATGGTGTAAGACTATCTAAAAATCAATCCTGTATCTTAATGACAAGGGGCTGTTGGGATGAAGAGGAGGGTCTGTGGGGAGAATATGGACAGCTTTGGATATTAATTTCGATTACTAAAGCCAACAGGGGAAGTTATATGTTGGTTCAGCTGTATGGTAACAGTTCACTAGTTCTGGCACTGACAGGATAACTCGGTGAGATAATTCAACTTACTAACCCATAAGGACACAAACTTGACTCTACAGAATCACAGAACTGCTGAGGCTTGTGGGCACCTCTTGAGATGGCCTGGTCCAACCCCCCTGCTCAAAGCAGGCTCAGGTAGGGCAGATTGCCCAGGACCGTGTCCAGTCAGGTGTTGAATATCTCCAAGGATGGAGACTCCACAATCTCTCTGGACAGCCTACACTAGTGTTCAACCACCCTCACAGTAAAGAAGGGCTTTCTTGTGTTCTTTCCTAAGATGCATACTGTCTTCTGGTAAGTTAGTAAGCCATTTGGCCAGATAGTGGCTAAGCTGGTACAAAAGACAGTGAAGAGCTATGGATGGAAGCAAGAACCAGACTGCTGCTCTTAGCAGCAGTGAGCAGATAGACAAGCTCAACTGTAACAACTAACTAAACCCTTACACAACGCATAGCACAAATGAGCTGTAGCAGGTGCAGGCTCTCATCTTATATATTTAAATTATGACATATTTTTACAATTAGACTGAATTAAAATTTTGTAATACAATGCATGAATGATTGTAAATTACCTTTGAAATTAGCTGTTTGAATTCTAAAACTGTTTGATTCAAATAAGCTCGTACGCTTATTGGAGGAGCAACAGATTCAGTCTTTAGATCAACTACATGAACCTTTACCATGACCTCTGTAGGAAAAAGGAAAAACAAAACAAAAGCACGTATACGTGAGAGAAAATTCAACAGAGAAAAAGATCCCACACACATTTGATGTCCGATGTACTGGTTAAGGGATTTCATTAAATATATACAAACAATAATGAATTTTAAAAGCAGTCCAATTGCAGAATTCCATTTTCAGACGAATTTTAGCGCTAAAGAGGTAAAAATGTTCCATAGCTTGCCAAATTTTTGAACACCTTTTAACTGCTTCAATTAGAACGGCATTTGCAACACAGCACAGTACATAATTTTGAATATTGCYGATTTCACAAAATCTAGTATAAGAGCTTTTCTTCTCTCACACATCATAAGGAGGTTCTATTTTACACAACTTTTATTTTCATACCATCACACAGTGTATGATTTTAGTGCATCTTTAGCTGTATGCAATTACATGACTTACCACCAGGTTTATAGCACTGGAAAAATTGGTCTGGTCTTCTTGTTTCCAATAGTAAGTCAAACATGTAAGTTGATTTGACCCCTCCAAGTAATAAACCCATTGGCGTATCCTCTTCTCCTTCATAAGATCGCTCCAAGTAGTCATGGAACTCATCATATTTAACAAGACGACAGCAATCCAAAGGAACAGACTCTTCTAAATCCATTAGCTAAAAAGCAAAAAATGAAATATTGTTTAATAATGGCTTATTTGTAGGTTTAGCTTTTTTCCTTGTAAACTATTCATGTACATCCAGGATGAATCTATTACTTACACTTGAATCTACAAATTTCAATTTGGTTCAGAGGGGGAAAAAAAAAAAAAAAAAGTGTATACAAGTGTGAAGTTCTCTTCAACAGAGAAGCCTGTATTGAGATTCAGAGAAGTCAGAAGACAGAAATTTGAAAATACATACAGAAGCACATGAAGACAGGTCCCAGAAATACATTCAGACAGATGAAAACACTGCATAGCAGTTGTATCAAATGGCATCTTAAGAGGCCAGATGGAGTCATATACACTAATCATCATCTTTCACACATCTCAAGAAGGTGTTAACTCTCTCCAAGTCCATACTGCCTTGCTGGCACTGTTCCAGCGAAATATGTATATGACAAGAACAAAACAGTACAAGTAGGTTCAACTCAGCCCTTCAAGCAAAAATGCAGGCCTTCAATTGCTGCCTCTTTTTGGAAGACAAAGATTGACAGATATGTAGGTGGCCAATGATGTCACTGTATTAGTTATGCAGAAAGTCTCCTGAAAGAATTCCCTTAGTACAAATCAAATACCACACTTTTACTGCAATACAAATATAAAAGTTCAGCATTCTTTCAAATTATTAAGACTACAGACCAGTAGCTCTTACTATCTGATTTTAGAATATTGGTATGTAAAGTCATAATGCCTTTTAAAAGGATGCATCATCCCAATCCCAGACATCATCTGATGGCTACTAACAGAAAAAATTGGCCAACAATTCCCAAACAGAAGGAGTCCTCTCTTAGAAAACCCACAGCATTAGAAATTTAAAGACTGATGATATACAACAGCAAAAATACAAAATGGCAACAAATTACATCTAAAAATTTAGCTGTGCTGTTATGCATGACATACCTTGTAAGCTATTTCAACAGCTTCCTTCAGTGTCCTGTCCTTATGAACCTCTAATTTGTTCTCCATCATTATTTGTTTTATAGGATGCATGCAGAACAATTTAATCTATGAAATACAATAATAAATTAAACAAAAATTATCACAAAGGTATTTGCAAATTTCTTTCATATTAGAGTACATTTAAATTTACAATCCTATTTTCAACAAATCCAATATAAAATACATCTCTAGTTCTACTTCAGCTATGGGACAGTTTCTATTCAGCTGGTTACACAACTGCAAATAGAAAATATCAGGGGTACAATAGATAGCATTAGGGTATATATTTATGTATTTATATCTTTTTGCAGGCTGGGGCATAAAACGATAATAATCAGGATGTCTTTAAACGCTGGACAGTATACAAACTAAAAATTAAAAGCACATCCTCCAAAACAAAATGCACATAGGAACAATGGATATGAAATTCCTTTTTCACATACATAGCTACATATCTTATAGCTGCAGAGAACTTTCTAAGGAAGTAATTGACTGATTCTCAGGCAGAACAATTCACTGACATAAGTATTGATCACCTGAAGTCACAGACGTATATTTTGCTTACTATCATCAAATTTGTCTTTAAAAAAAAAAAAAAATCCATCTCCTTCTGCTGAAGAATTAGTTACCCAAAAATCAGGAAGTGTTCTTTCAGAAAGCAAAGGGTCACAATATTATATGAAAAGATTTAACAGCATGAGACAGCTAACATATGGCACGGCATTGTTTGGAACTCATTTTGCTTAAATCAAGGGATCAACAGATTTACTAGGGTTTTTTTTAATGCTAATTCCAGTTCACATGGAAAGTATGAACTCTACAAGACTCACTCTGGTGACCTCTAACAGATCCTTCTACTCTGTACAGGCTTCCAGCAGGTATACAATTCATTTTAAAGAGTTATAAATATGAATAGATTTATTACAAAAGAGTCATGGTACTGTACTAACAATTTACTTTTTCAAATTCTTACTGGAAAAATAGTTACATTATTCAGTAGAAATTCTAACCTTGCAAGTGTTGCGCTCAATTTCACGCTGTCTCTTTTCTTGTTCTTCCAATTCTCTCTCTTTCTGTACCAATTTTTTAATATGCTCTGGATATTCATGTGCCTCAAGAAACTCTGCCAGTAAAAAAAAAAAAAAAAGAGTCTTAAAATCATATCAGAGAAATATAATTCTGGTAGACTTCTTAATTTAGTTTTTCCACTATGGCCAATATCTTAGCAATTATGGATAATTTAACTAGTTACCTTTCTTGCTTTCTTCCCTCTCCTTTCCCCCCAAATTTCCCAATAAACCATGTCACATTTTCTTTTTCATGTTTTAAATGAAGCTGATGTCAGCCCCTTTTTTTTCTCCCCAGTTATGTACCAAAAATACCAGTTAGGCCAGAAAATGCTATTATCACAGGTAAATTAATACAGTCTCAGTAAAGTAAGTTTTGCTGTTTTTAAAGGAAATGTGCTAAGATTGAAGTATATAAAAAACACTTGAGTCATTTTTTATTATACAGGAAAATTTTGTTCTAGAAGAAGAATGAATAACCTGATAATAAATATATGACATATTGTCTATACCGTGATAAAATAAATGTAACGCTTAATACAGATCACTGTACTACATGAGATTTTGTTCCATAAAGACAAAAACAGAACATGCAATACTTCATCAAGTTAAAAACGAACAAACAAAAAAAATTAAATTGCAAACATAGTCGTCTCCCAGTCCCAGAATCACATCTATCCCAAGGAATGGGACAAACAGTTTTTGAGATTAAAAAATGCGTTTGACATAGCAAAGAAACGTGAAATAATTGAGACTCATTTTTGTTATTTGCTTCTTGAGGCATTTTCAACCACAGCACTTGTGTGAAAATCTATTCCTAAAGACAGCTTGGCCCAAAGATGTTCTTTACATGATTGTTAAAATAATAGTTTTGTTTATATTCTTAAGCCATATAAAACTTACAATCACTGCTTCTTGTTCAGAATGAATAGTATTGTTTCAGTCAAAATACTGAAACAATTTAGTTTTATTGTTCTTAAGACTTACTACTTCATCTGTTGGTTCATAAAAGGCTTTGTTCCAACAGTATCCTACTTGTGTTGAACCCACTTCAAACCTGTATAGAGTATCTACTTCAGATACTTTTATAATAAAAAAAGTATTTTTTTAAGTAATTGTACAGTTCCTTAAGTATCATGAATTCTCAGAACAAACAGAAGCCAGAAAAATTGATCCTACAGAACACTTAGGTTTTTTTCCTATTTCCTCAAAGAAAATGCCATTGTTCAACTTTATGGAGAAAACAGTGCAAAAGGTAAGTATTCCTAATATCACGTCTGAAAGTACTGTATGCAAGATGAAACAATTTCTGCTAAAAAATAGATGCAGCTTGTGTTGATTAGGATGTTGACTTGAAATGAAGAATTAGCTCAAAAAACCCCTTCTTAAATCAGTATACAGATACAGAAGTAGTTGCAATTCTTCTTTTGTTAATTTGAGGTTATTTTTTTTTGTATAAGCTTAGTTTTTTTAGTGTGTATTCCAAGAAATGATTAAAACTTGTTTTACTTGTTCTTACACAGTTAATTTCTTTCCTTATTCTTGCTAATAGTCACCCCAAGCTTCTCATTGAGCAATTCAAAATGTTATCCCAACAAACATTTCAAGGAATGAGGTAATTTTTGTTTCCCTCCTAAAATATTTACAGCAACAGAATGAGATATGCAAAATGTTATTTGCAAAGAGCTTTTACTCCCTCCTCACTTGACATGCAACTTCATATGCACATAAACATATCTGAGTATGTCCTATCATTTGTATATTTAGTTCTGGAATTCATCAACTCTGTGCAAAAAACAGATACATGTTACATGCTGACGTGTTACAAACATAACAGTCAAATATACAGATCTTTTGTACTCTTGCATGTTCCTCAAAAATAATGAGTACTCCCCAAATGGGACTACCCGTTGTGAGGTGCTGATGGGAAAGGGCCTTTGGTGCAGTTCCAAGATTCCATTTGAATAGTAAGATACAATTCCAGTGTACCAAAATAAAAGTAAATGAAATCCAACCACCAAAATATTCTCCCTACAAAGGACGATTTTAAGGTTCCTAAGAGCTCAAATCCATTCTTCCGGACACCTTACCTCTTGAGCATTTAAAGAACAAAAAGGGCAGGAGAAAGAAGAATGCATTATAGGTTTTACTTGTATTTCAAAGTTTATGGGGCTCGAGCTATTACAAAAAATTATTCACTGACTGATTTTTTGTGCATTTCATGACATTAAAGTTCTGGCAATCGAACTTTCTACATCCAGAAAACAAAATAGTCTACACTATTCACCAGGCTAACACTAGTAACTCATGAATTTCCCTTTATAAGGGCAGACTGCTGATTTTTTCCTTTAAAAACGTAGCTTTGAAATTACAAATTCATCTCTGGCTCAGTTCTAACAGTTATGATATTAGGAAAATACTTGATTCTGACTGGCACAGCAATAATGTGGTTAGCCACTGCTGTTCGGGCTTCATTTCCATAGCCGAGCTTAAAATGGTGGATAGACACAAGGGGGAAAAAACAACAACTTAGTGTTGTTCCCTTCTATTTTGATACTAGTTTGAAAATAAAGTTCTGTTTTATCAAGTTTTTATTTATTACTACATCATTTTGGCTCCCCAAATGTGCTAGTACTCAAAGAGATTTTAAATCAGAAATATTAATGTTTTTAAGCAAAGTGAAGTAACGAAAAGCTACAGAAGGTAGCTTGCTTTGCAAGTTACTTTAGATTATCCTAAAAATACTGATACCATCATCCTCACAAAAATTAGGACTCTCATCACATGTAGAATGTCTTCCTATTCCAAAATAGACTCTTAGTTAGGAATTGAAAAAACACACTTACTTGCATTTCTTGTTGGATCCTTCAGTCTATATATCAGCATGTATGCATTTGTGGAGCTGATAGAAAAATAAAAATAATTATCTGAATTTATCAGGTAAGACAATGTGACCTTCAGAAGTTGGGKTTTTTTTTCAGTAAAGAACTGTCATACATATGTTAGCTATACACTAACCAAAAAGATTTTTCAAAAATAAATATCACATTACATTAGATGATCTGAAACAGTCGTCAGGATAGCTTTAAAACTGTTTCAAGCATTCAACATTATTTTTAAGCTAGCATGTTAAACGCATGCATCTTGGTCATTCATTTGATTATGCTAAAACTAAAGTGGTACTAACCTAGCAAAAGCACTGGAGTAATAACCTCTGCTTCCAGAAGATCCACCGTATGTTTTCTTAATATCTTCCTGAGTTATCTAACAGGAAATCAATTTAACAATTATTTGAGAAACTTGCAATTATCATTTATTCTCATGAGGAAAATTGGCTTCACTCAATTAACACACAATATTAATATTTCACATCTGCTTATTTGCTGAGTGCAAAAAAAATCTTTGTTTTGAAGTGATCTGTCTCTTCATTTTATACTGAACATAAGCATAATCCTTCTTTTTAAGTGTGAACTTCTTAGAAAACATTAGCCAGGTTCTGGATTGTAGCAACATTTATGGATACATTTAACACCTAAAAAATTTCAGCAGGACAGGTATAACTGCACAATCCGAGTTGTAGATCAACAAATACACTTCTCTAACCAAACAGGAAGTACTCTTCACATATATTGCAAGGCAAAATACTAAACCTAGTGCAGCCTGTATGCAAATAAAGGCTTCTTTATAAACCATCCCTCTCCGAGCACTGAGATCCCATGTGACGTCATGACAACGCAGCACAAAGTCTGCCATTCTACAGCCTGCTTTTTATAAACCTTTCCTTACAAAACAGATAGAAATATTATAGTTAAAAAACCTGTCATGGGAAGAACATGCTATGCTTTTTAATATAGAGAAAGCACAGGGGAAGACAGTGAAACTGAAGGAAAGATAAATGGGAGAGCAAATGGGGGCTAAAGACCAACTGTTCCTATCATATGGACTAAATCAGGATATGAACACCCTAATATCACACCAGGCAGCTAAATTAAACCCAGCTAGCAACTATAGATAGTATGGAAGGGCTTACACTGGAGCCCAGTGGCATGGTAAAACATACAGCTAGCAAATAATGTTGGTACAGTATCTGATAAGCATTGCTACCTGCAAGAAGAGAGCTGTTCTTTTATTTCAAGCACAACGCAAAAATTTGGGGGGGGGGGAAGGGGAGGGAGAGTTGATAAACCTCTTGCTGAGTGAAACATATGCACATGGTAGGACATTAAGATGAGAAGATAAAACAAGATAAATACTTGAAACCCCGGGCATAGATTTTGAAAACAAAACACACAGAGCTTCACTTAATACAACTGAAAAAAAAAAAAAAAAATCACATTACAAATTTAAGCTCATGGGTTCATTTATGGATACAGGAGAAAAAAATACCACTTTTACCTTGCTAACATGCTGATCATTAAAGCTGTACCACTGGTCATCACTAAAAGACTTTATACAGGCATAGTAATGGCCACCAGCAGCACTTCCAGAATGAACCATAACAGAAAAGAGCTCATACAGTAAAGAACTCTGGGGAGAGAAGAAAAACGTGGGGTAAAATAAATTAAGTAAAGAAAAGGTAACCAACAGATCTTTTTAAAACACTTATTTCTAAAACAATTACATGAACCCAAATATATAAATATTTGTATGTTCCTGAACAGAGCTGATATGCTAAATGCTATACAAGAGGCAAATACTGGAAGCAAGGAAGAACTTCCTGTTTTGCTGGTGGGAAGAGAGATAGGGAAGACCAGACAACTTGAGAAAAATCAGAAACAAGTTTTTGAACTGGCTTAATGCATTATTGTTGTTGCTTTTCTGTACGAGCTCTGAACATGAAGGCATACAAACCCAGAAACCTCTACTCCAGTTTATTTACTAAATTTCCATACCCAAAAGGAAACAGCAAGATCATGCAGCAGGACATGAGTTTGGTATTAAGCAATACTGAAATTATTTCTCAGAACTAAATATCAGACAGAAACCGTAAAGGTACCTAGTACAGAATTAAAAAAAAAAACGTAACTCCAAAAAGAAATCACCAACACAACTAACAATGCCCTAAAATTACACTATTCCTAGACCCCAAAATTGTAAGTAAGAACAAACAAGCAAACACCTTGAAAGATTAACTTTTTTGGTTAAGATGGAAAGCAGTCTCGGCACTATATGGGTTCATTTCCATTACATCATCATCTGCCACATTCTTGTAATTCTTAGCATTCAGAAGTTACTTTTCTCTACAACATCATACAAATTTTATAGTATTCTCTAAAAATTACTCAAAGCTAACTTCCTTATGCTAGACAGGCATTATCCCCATCTTCACATATGAAACTAAGTAACGATCAACTTGCCTGAGGTACAAAGTTTAGGCTTATTTTGCTATTATGTTTCTCTGCATAGTTCGAGACTGCTTTTCCCCCCCCTTTATACATATTGTTCAACAGTAACACTGCATTCAATCAACACTCTAATAATCTTTCCTACGCTACCCTGAGTTAGTCATCATAAACCTTTAATAGATGAGAGGATGGAAGTAAAAGGTATTAAGGATGTGTCTTCAGTGTTGCATATACATAATTCTAAAAACAATTGTTTGAACAATACTTTTGCACAGAAGTGTTACAAGAATTAAATATTCATAGATTATACAGAAAAGTAATGCTCTGTAAATGCTTAACATATACTGCATCCATCATTAAGATACCCAAATCAAAAAGTAGTAGAAGAGCCCAGAACAGAGCCTGTTGACAGCTAATTTGCCTTGACAACAAGTAATAAAAAATGACCATGAGTTAATCAGCCAAAGGTACTGTCAAAACTAGGATTTGACACTTGTATTACAATACCCTTTCCCTGTTCTAATCAAGTGACTATCAAGTAATTTCTTTCTTTTTTCAGCTAAGGTTGACAGAACACTTATCAAAATCTCTCTCAAACAGTTAAAGTAAATGTAAATAGGGACAGAGGTACACTTTAAAATGCAAGCAGGTTGTAAATATTTAATGCCAGTAACAGCTGCTTCCTAACAAGCCAGGATAAAAGCTACTGGCCACATTTCAGATTAGTTAACTGAGTAAGGACACACAAAGTATATACATTGTAGAAATCAGCATAAGACTCAAGATTTTACAAGAATTTTCTACTAGCAAGAAAACCCTTGCAGTCTTCTATCTCCAAGCTCTTGGGTAATCTTTATGTCACAGAGAAGGATGAGTGCTATCCTACACTGACTTGCTCTTCAATTTCTGTATATTAAGTCAAGATGACTGAATGAATATTCAACACTTGCAAGACCCATCACCTCATCTACCTAACCATTAAAACAAACAAACAAACAAAAAAAACAACAAATAGATGACAAAGACTGATCAAAACTTTCCAACCCTTTTTTACTAAATTGCAAGACACTTCCACAGCAAAAGTTAGTAGGCCTTTGACATCCTCAAATAAAGAGCACTGCTCACAAGACAAACTCATCTTCTATTTGAGGATCTCTTGCAAAAATAAATTATCTGGGAACTCCTAGAGTCTGGCAAGTTGGAAAGGCATTTAATTCCCCTTTTTCATAAAAAAAAAAAAAGTTAGCAGAGAATTATTTATTTACCTTTTCACTGCTAATTTTAGAAATTCTTTCAGCCGCACTGTTGTTTTCGAGGCAGATTCCTTCATCAACACCATCATCATTAGAAAAATCATTGCTCATCTGATCACTGTGACAGCTGCCTTCATTCTCTGCTCCACTATCAGTGCAACTCTCAGTCTGAGGAGACTTCTTAAAAATAAGCCAGTCATATTAATACTATGCAGCACTTAAAGTTACATGGAACAAGAAATAACAATACATTTATGAACTGAAAATACCAGGCAACATAAAATGCTTTGTTTCTACTCTTAACTCATCACTGTGGCATCATCTATATTTTATACATGGTGAGCCTGAGATACACAGAACAACAGAACAATGTTAGAAAGTTACATTTAATTAAGATGTAATGACAAAGAGTATGAAACAGTGTTCCTACAGACTGTATTATTTGAAAGACTCCCAAGTGTCATTAAATATCTGTATTTTCCAATTTAGAGATTCCTGTTCAGCTCCCTGAAAGTTTTTTTTTTCCCCCTCATCTTTGAGTATGCATCATGTAATATTTTGAAAGTTCTACAGTAGCTAAACACATACACAGATGTTCTCATCAGTTTTCCAAGGAAGCACACTTAATCATCAAGACAGTGCAGGAAATGGCTGTGAGATCAGTATTAACAGTTTGTCTATCTATAAAAGGAAAGGTACTTAGTGAATACAGGGTATGTTTATACTACAGCTGCCATTTCCAAATGAAACCACACTGTATCATCATCTCCACGCAATCAGAAACAAAAGTATTTTTTTTCAGCTGCTCAGAGTTATTAATCCTCAAAGGGTTCATCTTAAAGGTTGCATTACAGATGCAAATTCATGTCATGGAATTTAATAAAACTATAATATTGCATTTTGAAATACTGCTATCAGAAAATAAAGGGTCTTTTTTCTTTGCTTGTTATTTTTCTTTAAAAAAAATTATGGAAAAAATTTAAAACCATATTTCAAGATTCCAAACAGCAACTTTTATCTTCTTTGCTATGAAAACTAAATCTAGATCTTCTACACAAGTGGTAACATAGCTGAGGCAAATGTTAAGAAGAAATTTACCTACACAAACAGGGAAAATGTTCGAGATTAAAGATTCAGCGCTCCTTTGGCTTGCTTCATGAGACACCTTCAAACCTGCTCTGATCGATAATATTTGCCTGAGTCTATCTACACAGCATACAACTGAGTCCAGCAAATTTAAGACTAAAACTCCAATCTGCAAAGCAATGAAACCTCCCCAAAATCTAGAGATTTGCAATTCAACCTCAAGAACCGATTTATTTTTTCCTGTTAGTAACCATATTCAATCAACCTCCTAGCTCAGCATTTTAATGTCTTCTGCATGCAACTGCATGGTAATTACTTGGTTTAATACCTGGCAAGCTTACATCAATTACTAGCCTGTTTCATTTACTGCTTAATTCAACCAAATACCCTGAATTGTAGTAGCAGATACCCTGAATACTAATACCCTTGAATACTCTGAATTCTAATACCAGACACTAAATCCTACTATATCTAAAATTCCAAACCCTGTTATAGACAAAATTTATATAGGATTACCAAATCATATATTATATGTCCCCATTAATCAGAACCCATTTGACTAGAAATATTTTCATCAACAGTCAAAGTGTTTTTCCATTTCAATTCATTGGACAGAGTTGTGATACTAGAGTAAGACTGACTAGTGTTCTGTTAGCTTAAAAGCAAGTTGTCACCAACACTGGGAATGCAGTTTATTTGGTAGCACTGCTATTAGCTGATCCTCTTTCTGTTTTCCAACAAACCTGGTTGAGATATTTTGGCCCAGTTCTATTCTCAGGTCAATCATCATTTTCATTTAATCCACCACTAACATCCTGAGATGTATCAAATTATTTACAAGGCATATTTTGCAAACCAAATGTTTTCAAATGTTTTTACAGAGCTAGAAAAGCCTCTTGTACTACTTATAAAATGTAGTATTTCTCTTATTTCTTCCCTACAAGTGTTGGGTAAACACAACAGTTACTAAAAGATGCTAGCAAAGTTACATAATGTTTTCAGGAATGGAATGGGAGAAAAATTCAGTCTTTAAAGCAGAAGAGCATTAAGTACTTTTTGGTGAATATAATTGCACAAAATGAATTTTGGCCAAAAGCAGAAATTAGGCCACAGTAAGTTACAAATCAAAAATAAAATTTTGCAAGTCTCATTTCTACAGCATATACAACATCATGATTCACAGGTACAAAATTAATCATGAATGTTTTCTGGACTAACCTGCGTTCAAAAATTCAAAATTTTACATCATTGCTTGTAAACAGAGCAAATTCAGACACAAACTTAAGAAGCATATTTCATTCTGATTTGCTGGATATGGGGAAGCCTTGAAACTTGTGCTTTTAAATCTCTCGTGAAGATATGTTAAGAAGTCAGGCAAAAAATTCTTCATGGAAGCATGCAAACCTTGCAGTGATAAGCAAACACATTTCCTTTTCAAACTAACAAAAATCCCCACAAACAGATTTTAGAAGTTCAAATAAAACATTGCCATGTCTGAAGAAAACTTTATGTAGATGAATAATATTGCTAAAACAGACTTATTAGACTGACATTTTAAACTTACTTATAAGAGCTTTCAAGAAAGTTAGAAAGAGACTTTTCTCTGAAATTAAGTACTTTACCTCATCTTCAACATCAATGAAAACATTCATGTCTAGCTCCTCAGGAAAAGTCATGCGATCATTGAGTTTAATTCTGTGCATAGTGGTATAATCAAAGTCAAATCTCTTGAGTTGTAATGTCAGCAGATATGGAAAATGCAAGAATCGGAGGCCCTGAACAAAACAAAGTTGAACAGACAAGATTACATCACCATTGTCAGGATCAGTATTTAACAAATAATTTTAACAAATTATTTGGACAGCATTTACCTTTCTTGCATCACATTTCTTCTTACATCTTTCACAAAAATACTGATTGGGGCCATCAAGAATCTCAGGCTGAATGAAAGCATGCAGTGCTTCCTCCTAATAATAAAAAAAATGGTACCCGATTTTTAAAAAATGCTTACTGCGTGTGCATAAACCAGAGCGGTAAATTTACGATGAGATTGCAATCACACACAAATTACTCCAATCACTTAAATCTATGACCAAAGATTCGCATGACAAATCTTGATACAGACGGACACAAGCAGGGTCAGGAAAACATTAAGAGACACCAACCTTTCTACTCAGCCTAAGGGTAAACAGTCAAACCATGAACAATAACAAATTATTCCTAAGTATATTTCATTCAGCATTTGATGGATCCGTATGGTCCTGATTTTTTACACACATTCTAAAATAAAACTTATCCCTGTTATCTTGCACATCACATTCAGTTTAGTCTGTATAATCAGTGTCAGCGTTATGCATATTTTTTAATCTGCTTTGGCCCCGTCATCTCATATTTGTTCTCCCAAACTTTTGAGATGGTTCTTTCCCTCTTTTCCTTCAAGAATAGTTTTTCCAAGCAGATGTCACAATATCCATGGGTTGGCAGGGGAAGAAAGTAACTTTATTGACAACTTTCACTGATTCTCATTGCCTGAAGACAGTCTTGGTCCCATTCTGCAAAGGGACTTAAGAAGCTACTTTTGAAGGAAAAAAAAAAGTATATATATATATACACACACATATAAATATATATATATATATATATATATTTTTTTTTAAGTGAAAGGGGCAAGGGGAAGAAGGAGGAATTGTTGAGCTTTACTCCCAATGTAGTGAAAACCATATATGGCCATCTGCTATGAACATATAATTAGCTTACTAGCAAAAAAACTTTATGAAGTAACTGACCAACAACAAGGAGTTAAGTCCTCCAATAGCTGCTTAAAAGATCTGCTTTAAATAGGAGTTCAATAATTTCTACCTTCCTCCTCAAAACAGCAAGGAATAGTCCAAACAACCAAACTGACCATTACTCCTCCCCTTAACATTGTTTTCATCAATAATATTGTACAAAACCTGTATATACTTGGAAAGAAACTTGTTCAAACAAAAGCCACTAAAAAACTGTGATGAGCTCAGTAAATTACTTTACCCCAAGATTTTTCAAAGTTAAAACCTCTAACCCAGTTAGCTTGCAAGCTGAGAGCAGACTGGGTTTCTGAACTCCGAGTGGTACTCAGGAGTTTTCTGTTCACCAGCGGAGGTTAAAACAGAAATACCATTGGCATGTTATTTAGATGTTCAGTTTAAAGAGAAGAGGACCAACACAAACAATGCTTTGAAAATCATCATCTATTATGATGGAGTGCAGCTGTTCCCTGAAATCTGAACACATAAGAGGGGCTTAACTGGGCAAAGCAAACTCACCAGTTGCAAAATGGATGGCACAGAACTTAATATTACTATCTAAATCAAGTTGCTGGATGAATCACACTTTGGGAGAAAATCAAGGCTACGGAAAGGTCTTCAAAAAGCCTCCAATTCATCCCTTCTCCCTCCATTTCTTTCTGAGAATTCAAGCAAGCACTAAGAACAAATAACAAAACAAATGTTTCACAGCCCTTGCTTTTTCTGTATGAAAAAAAGCTGTTCCTAAGAGGAGTGAGTTTACACAAAGATTGGACTCACAAGTACTCACAAATGAGAAATGTGCTGAACCCATTAAGAAGAGCACAGAGAAGGCAGTCATCTCGCTCTACTATTTTTGTATCCAAACAGAAAAGCAGTTTGCCTCTGAACAAGCCTGAAAGCACAGTTCTCAGGCAGAAAGACTCTTTAGATACATGAAAGCATTTTAAAAAGTTCAAATGAGGCTGCTGTCTACATAAAYGTGCTTCTTAAATACTACACAGGCTGAGTTGCTTTTTACTAAAGAGCAACAAACAAGTAGCAAGATAACGTACTGAAGTGTGAGGAAGCCAGGAGACTAAGGGAGACAAYGCAAGCCATAACCCTACTTAAATGAGGCTGGGGGCAGGGGGAAGGATTAGTGCATTTTGACTGTTCTGTAAACTTTACAGATTAAAGGTTTACAGGTTAAAGAAAGCTTTACAGGTTAAAGAATATTCAGAACTATTTAATTGAAASCAAAAAAAGTCAATAACCAACATGGAAAACACCAAATGTAAAAGGCATCATTAATGGCCACAGAAGTGTCTCTTTGAAGCAAACTGAAACAAATGCCTGTTAAGACAATGTAAATATATTTGCAATGTTCACAAAAAAAAAAAGTTGTAATTCACTCATCAACAAACTATATATGAATGATGGGACAGAAATGATCATGTAAACTCACGTGATGTGCAATTTAACAAGGAACCACGCTATAAATTTTTATGTGTGGAAAAAAGTGATGTTCCTACAGACCCCCAAAAACTGAATGAAGTATCACGAGATATAGTGCATTACGCTTAGTGATTTCATTGCTTATCACCAATAGAGTGAACCGTACTTTGAAATACATCACTAATAATCTTAAGAAATTCATTATTTTTGAGCTACATAAATATTCACATATCTTTCAACCTTTGTATGAGGACTATATTGCTGTTCTTTTTGCCTACTCCTTTAAATCTTTTCAGATTTTCTCCTATGTAATCTTTACATCAAAGTCAATTCTGCTGATTAGGATTATAATGCAATTCATAGTCTAATGCACTTCATTTTCTACTCTAATTACTCCTAGTTCATTCAGTGAAATCAATGATACATTTTCTACTCCACACATTTTATCACATGACCCTTTTTGCACAAGTGCACTTCCAGAAAAAAGTTGATCTCTGAAGAGGTAACTGTTATGCAGTCTTATACCAACTAAGCATTTCCAACTTTACCGACACACAACTTCAAAATATACCATGAAAGACCAAGCAATAGGTTACTATGAAAAAAAGCCATTTAAACTTTTTATGGTTAACCGAATCAAAGAACAACAGGATGGCAGCGACTTCTGGAAGTCATGTGATCCCAATCCCTGCTCAAACCAGGTTGAACTTAGAGCAGGTTGCTCAGGGCCTTGTACAGCCAACTTTTGAGTATATCCAGGTCTTAATTTTCTGATCATCAGACCCATAGTTCTTAGCATATTAAAATGCCATAATAAGCAGTCCAAATTAATCGCCTTGCTAGAGAAGGGCACTTAGGACACACTTTTCTCCACAAAAATGCATTATGACATAAGTCAGTTGCTTGACAGGTATTTTATTGCAAAAGCATTTGTTTAAAACCTGTGAAAAGGAGCAGTAGAATCTTTACGAAAAGTCATCTAATAAATAGAACTTAGGCTAGGCTATTCTTCAGGGAAAAAACAAAAAACAAAACCCTACAAATAGATGTCCATCTCAGATTTTCAGAACTCATCTAGTTTTTCAGTTCTCCTCCTCTCCCTTTGCCAATCTACATGCCCAAAGAATACACAACTAAAAGCAAAAGTTTATTATTACCAGGCTAGCTTTGCTTTTAAGACATTAACCATAAAGAAAACCATGAGTATCACATCATCCATATCCTAACTTTCATTAATAGTTTTTGTTTGGCAGTAACACCACATTCAAATTAAGTTTACACAGAAGGAGTCCAAATTCACCTCTGCCCAAAAAATGCCTACTTGCATTCATACTTAGGCCCTCAACAGAAAAGCTAGCACACAGAAGACTGAGAGCACTAGCAATACTTAATGAAACAGAACTGCATTTACTACATCTCTAGAATAGTCTACCACTATTATAAAGCTATTTCCATTCTCCCTTAGTAAGATAATTTTAGCATGCCAGCTAGTTTCCCATTGTACCCACTCTTCTCTCAGCTATTCATCTTGCAAAATCTTGTCTTAAGTCAACAAGACCTAAAAAGAAGCTAAAAAGCTTCTGTCTAATGCTGTCAAATTCAGGCATTTACACAAAAGATACTACTATTTATAAAACTTACTGTGAACTGTTGTTCCTGTTTACCCACCTAAGAAATATTTTAGGTCTGTATCTCTACCAACCTCAAGAAGAGACTGATACATTGTGTTTAATGGTTTTTAAACCATGTCCTTGAACAAAGCCGTTAGTCACTGAAGAAGTACTTATATGACCTTGAGATGCATGCTGACAAGATCCCAGTGCCCCAGAGGTGCCCTAATGAGCTTAAAGCTATGCTACATGACATGAACTTGGGGGGGGAGGGGTGCACAGAGGGGGGAAAGGGAGGAGGGAAATCAGAAAAAAATTAAGATTCAGAACTCAAACCTTAAAAACGTACTGAATAATTTTAGAATTACTTTGTATTAGGAAATAAAGGAAATATAACATTATCCTTCTCAAAAGTTCTTCAGTGTTCCCATTTATTAAAAAAAAATAATACATACATATATTTGTATATAAATGCAATGTTTCAGGTATCTACTTTTTTTGGCAGTACACAATGTCGAACAGTGGGATAATAAACTTTACTTGGCATTCTACAGATTAACCTTACTTAAAGCTTGTATATCCATTCTCTCTTTTTAGAAAGTAATGGAAAATCACTTACCTCTAACTAGAGTTCTTTGAAGGTAGTATCCTCCTTAGATCCCCTATCTTGGGTTGTGTCGCCTGCTGCAAGTTCCCTCAGGAGCTGACTAGCAAGGTCTAAAAAGTTTTACATTCCCTTCTATAAGCCCTATTAGCGCATGTGTGAAGTTTTTGATCTCTCACTCATACCCTTTCACCTATACCTACTAAATCACCACCTATGGATCAATGGAGGATACTACCTTCAGAGAATTCCATTTAGAAACAGGCGATTTTTCCCTTCTCCAAAAGCAAGTATCCTCCATATCTCCCCACTGTTGAAGACTACAAAACTAAAAGTGACATCCGCTATAGGTAAGACAAATGCAGGGAGGAGAATCAACTGAATATAATCAGAATAAGAATTAAAAATAGCTCAAAAATTGAAGCATCAATACAAACTGCAACCGTGTAACTCTCTGTAACAAAAAAAAAAAAAAAATCTTAAAACTGTTTTCCTTATAGTATAGCAAACCCAGTAAATGCTGATTTACAGGACAAGTTTCAAATGTTACTGAAAGTAATCTGTTCTTAATTGTTCCTGTGTTTTTACAAATATACAAATATTCAACTTTTTTTTTTTACATCATTCTGCTATAAACTTCTTCCCTACCAAAGAAAATAATTTTGATTTGAGACATATGTATGATGCATTGTTAAATGCAGAATGCAATTATGAAATGAATAAAGTTTTCATTTTCTTTAATAGATCAAAAAAGTCTCTGGTCATTGAATAAAAATTACAATGAAAAAATCTTGTTTTAGTGAATATTTCTAGAAATGAGTTTTAAAGGTGAAAAGGGAAGCCAGTTATAAGACACCAGTCTCTATAACTGGAATTGCAGCTCAAAATACAGCTTCAATTAGTTGGATGAATACTAAAAAATTTCAATGCAATCTTAAAAAGATTTCAAAAGATTTTACTAACTTAATTTTTTTGTGTGAGATCAGTATCCCTCATATCTTTACTACTCCTCAAAATTGGCATTTAAAGACCTAAAGCATGAAGCACTCTGAAGCTACATTATAGTTTAATCTAATTCTGATAATTCTTAACAAAATTACCGTTAAGAATGACAGACTATTAGTGCTTTAAAAAAATAGTGCCAATGTACTAAATATGAAAGGCACAAATACTTTATATACAATAAATAATCCTGGTAAGCCAATTACCCAACATGTGATTGTTTAAAACAATCTTTTCCCCAAAACTGTTGTTTGATGTTTTCTCATTCTTTCTTTCTCATAACTTCATCTCCATATTACAGATATTTTAAGCCACAACAGTGGAATTTTACAGTTTGTAACGACTTCTTTGGGGGAAAAAGAAAAAGAAATACACTTTCACAATTTTACTAACAAATTTATGTGCTTGTCAACATCAGCAATACTGGAGCAAAAGCAATCAAGAATATGGATGTACAACAGGATTTTGTGTTATCATCATTATAACTTGCTTGTTAAAAGCATATTGCATTTAAGAAATGAACTTCAAAAAGTACAGCAACAACATGGCAAAAACTAAAAATTCCAAGTTAATGTTCTGTTCTTTCGCTAACGTTTTCAACAATGCTAAGAAAATTTTGGAGATGTGCCAATAAAGAGAACAGCCCAAAGAAAACTCAGTGATCTCACAAAAATAGCTTGGGTAAATTCTTGAGAATTTTATCAGGAAGAAATTAATTGATGACTGCAGCCCTAAGGCAATAAAGTTGCATTTCCCCTCCCCTTATACATGCACCAGTAGGACTCATTGAAGGGTGAAAGAAAAAAAACAAAACAAAAAAACAAAAAAGCAAAAAAAAATCTTCTAGAACTTGCTAGCTGGTTCACTGCACAAAGACGAACACCCCAAGATGGAGTATCTAGGATGATACTTACCACGTAACAAATTATACCACTGTCGCATTATGTATTCTATGTGTGTATGGATGCACTATTAGTCAGCATAATAGTACACACCACGCTAGCAAATGCCTGGTTGGAGCCATACGGCCGGATGACCAAAGGAATATCCAGGTAAGTGTCGATTCTCCAGCTTTCATAGCCACATTCTAGACATCTTACATAGTCTTTCAGTTTGCCTTGATACAGCTGATTTATCAGATCGGCCTGAAACAAACAAATGTTCAACACAGCTTGAAACAAACTGAACAGAACATATTTCTCTTCTTCAGTTTTACAACAAAATGCCTTTTTAAATAAATTTTAATTGTACAGATATGTATTCAGAATATATTTTCCTAGAAGGACATTCATTTCTTCCTGTTTCTCCTCTTTTTCCCTGACCCATCCCCTGCAAATCAAGCCAGCTTCTGTAAGTATATGCAATTATGTTACATAAGCTTCACTGTATACTTCACACTAAAATTCTAAGAGAGATTACAAAACTACCAAAATCAGGGATCATATTGAAAACAAGCATGATTTTGCAGGTACTGTTAACAAGTTAACTGATTGCAGTCCTCTTCCATGTGTAGGAAGGCTAGTTGACGAAAAACAGAAGAGCTGTTTGTCCCTCTACAAACCTGAAGACTGGCCCACAACTAGGCCACTCATCAGAATATAACATGTTATGAATATTCCCCTATCTTTCTCCTACATTAGGAGAAGGGGCTTGAGCTGAAAGAGCCCACAATGCAGCCTAAAAAATATTGACAGTGAGGAAATCCCCACAGAAGGAGTTACACACTCACTTTCTGCACTTCAAATAAAGACCAAGAATCCAGACTTCAGAATATTCCACTTTTAATTGGGGAATRAAAACCTAAGCAATACTCTCTCAAAAAAATCTTACATTACAGTAGCCTAAATAGTGCCTCAAAAAAGAAATAAATGGCAACTATTATAGACTTCCAGTAATCTGATACTTAAAATTCAGAGTCAACATTTTTCACGATCATCATCCCCCAAAAGCATCCAATATACCCCACCAAAAAGTTTTGACACAATTACCTGTTCTGTTTGCTTCCATTTCTGCTCCAATGCATCAAACATGACTCTACAAAGCTCCTGCACATCATGCTGTTGCCATGCTGTTAGAAATTGAAATTAAGAAAAGTAAATTAACCACAATATTACCTGTAGTCTAAAAATGCTTCTTAAAAAGCTAGTAATTTGTTTTCAAATCTGTTCCTAAAATACTATTTACTATGTCGTACACGACTGGGCCACTGTTCAATTCCACAAGCAGTTACCTCTCAAATTGTTAAGTCAGAACAATGAGCAGCCAACTTGCTCACAATGTATGTGCACAAATGAGAATTCTGTATATAAGCATGAATAAATACATAAATAATATGGAAATGCTACTGTTCTAAGTTATAAAATAAAATGGCCTTGACTTGTTTCCCACTGTGTGCTAATTCTCCAAAATTCAAATTTATTTCCTTGCAAGTGTAAGGACACTGAAATCCAATTCCTTATCATCACATTAAGTACTCCACAGGGAGGAAAAAATATCAGCACGTTATGGCGCAAAACTACAGTGCAGAAGTGTCAAAAAAAAATGTAGTGTTTGATTTTATGTAATTCTCCATATTATTTTCTACTTAAGTGTAACGTGCATTTGACATTTGTACTTCAGAAGAGATGCAAGTTTCTCATAAAGAGCTACTTCTTCAAAATAATTAATAGCTGTAATGATAGCTGAATTACAAAAATGTAGTGTTTTTTAATTTAATGGCCTAAAACTTACAGAACTCACTTCTTAAAAATGAAGTATCCATTTAAGCTATTTTGTTTCCATTGAAGTGGATTGTAATAATTCTTTTTAATTATTCAGGTATTTTTCTATCAACAGCAGTTTAGGCCTCTAATAGGCAACTGATGACGAAAAGATAAAAATCACATAAACTTAATAGCTGCATATTACCCTCACTACTATCCCACCCAAAGCTCCGTGTAACATCTGTTGTTTCAATTGCTCGTTTTTTGCTGGTCTGCAGTAAAACAAATAGTCTTTGAAGCTGGTAAGGGATGCTTGTCACTGGATCCTCTTCGGATTCTTCAAATTCCCATCTATTTGCAACATAAGATATTTGACAATTAAAAATGCTTTGAAAGTAAGATTCAAAAAGGCATTTAAAATGAGCATTTATTACATTTCAAGGTGTTTGCTGGATAACAGAGGTTAACTGAAACCCTCTGTCTTGCAGAAAGTTAAAATAATTCTTCTTAAACGAAGTTTCTTTTCATATCTGTAGTGAACTACAATAGTAAATACACTCTTCAAGTGTACCAATCTAAAATATAAATAAAATAAAATAATTTGGAAACCATTCACTGCACATATACAGACATGAACTGCACTTAGTATCAAACTCCATTTCAGGTTTAATGCTTTCAAGACGGGACAAATTCTTTAAAAGACTTTAAAAGACTGGCCACACCACACACCAATAACATACCTGAACACTCTGGTAAATCCGATGCTTTCAAGCGGGTATAATTTACAGCAGCCTATCCAGCTGACTTCAAGTCTTAAAAGAAACGAACCTTTTCTTCAGGCAAATTTCTCCAGTCATTCTCCTGCAATCTATCCTTCATCTGTTATCCATACCACTCTATTCATTTTGGAATCAAGGATTGCTACTTAAGTTCAGATGCGTTTCAATACCCAAACAAGAAAGCTTTGACATGAGAAATCCATACAGCTCTCCTACCAATATATACCAGGACAGATGTAATACAGATTTTCTTACTACGAATTTAAGAACAAGTTCTGATCGCACATACTCACTTGTATAATGCATTTCTAAATTCTGGAGTCATGAAAAGTGTTTGTAAAAGGCTGTTCAAGTAGCAAGTCATTGCTTGATTTACTAGCCCCACATAGCCTATAAATACAAAAAGAACGAGACTGAAATACTGTAAAAGATAGGAAATTACTTTGAGAATGAAAATATATTTGACTAGAAAAACAATACCATGATCTTGTTTACCTAAGAACTGCATCCAACTGTTGTCATTAAAAATGGTTTTACACTATAAAAATTGAGTATTATAATTGCACACTTCGGAGAGCAGTAAAGAATGATAGTTTACATGTTACACATATAATTTCCTTGAATTACATGAAGCTATTTTAATGATTATGAGTTTTTTCACAATAATAATAACCAATATTTTATGTCAATCCCTCAACAATTAAGACATAGGTAACACTGTAAATATTTTAATTGTTTTTACATATTTTACTGAAGAGTCCAGAATTTAATTTAAAATTTTTTTTTGTATTTTAGCTTACTTATTGCCTAGACGTCAACTAAAAAATATCCCAATTTAAATATAATTTGTATCCGTATTGGTTTGTACAACCATCTCAGAACTACAAATCAAAAATCTCTAGCGTGACCATGTACTTTAAAAGATGCATGTATCTTAAAATCTTCTCCCATAATAATCAAGACAGCTGCTAAAATCAGCATCACATTTTTATTAGCTGATGAAAGAAATTATTTACTTATATTACTCTTACTATCATTTTGATGTTGTCTCCAAAATATGTAACATTAATCATGATTGATAAGTGAGCAGCATATACTGAAGCACAGTGTAATAAAGAAATTAAATATGCCCATTTATATTTTGAAGCTCTCAGTAAAACTAAATACTAAAAACATCTCAATTTCATATTGGTAATAAAAAGGCAGCCACTCCTTGCAAAACACAAAGATCTTCTGTGAAGAGTCTAAGTTAGGACATACATATATATTTTTTTTATTACTCCAATCTATACAGCTTCTCTTTTCACATTTACATTTACGTATGTGGCAGATAAGTACACTTAACTGTCAAAGGAAAAATCCTGAACAAACATCAATTGGCATAATAGGAATATTTTATTTGTCCCTGCTCAAAACATTAATATCAGCTACTGGTCTTACTACTGAGTTATAACTTTATGGGCACATCATAGTGCACGTGTAAGTGCGGAGCGTAAACAGTTTTTGCATCACGCATATTGCAGGACTCAGACTCATAGCTGAATAAATGAGCACACAAGGATTAAAAAGAACACTACTAAAAACCAAATGAGTGAGTGGTGGTAGAGAATATAGGTAAAAGTATGAAATCAGAACATAGGAGAGTATGAAACTTGAAGCGGACAACAGTCCCAACTAAGTATTTCATTCTCGTGGTGTCACAATCCCAGAATGAAGCAGCTGTCAATCTTCAGGTACAGTTGGTTGGTATTTTGGTAGAGAGCAAGAGAGAGGACAATAAAAAGCTTGATGACAATTCCAATCAGCTTTCGTTTTCCCTGTCTCCTCCTACTCTCAGGAAATCTCTTCCTTCTGACAACCACTTACTCCATAACATTTCCTTTGAGCCAGCAAAGGGATGGGAAGTAAACAGAGTAAAAGGCTGCAGTGCCCAGACTGCAAGAGATGGCAGCAAATGCTGGACAGTTAGGCAGAGGTTGTCTTCTCCTCTCTTCTGCACAACAGGGGCACCCAACCCAGTGGGATCTGCCCTGGCAGAGCTTCACTTCCCTTTCCTGAGGGAGTCCCAGCTTGCCAATAGGAAGCCAGGCAGCAGAGGGATGAAATCTCTTGGGGAATTGCAGTGCAGGCAGAGAAACTGGAAATGGAGATTGCAGAAGGAAGATTTGAGTAACACCGGAGTGCAAAGATTTGGGAACAGTCCCTCTTTAAAAGGGTGTTAAGTACTCATTAAGCTCTCAGTGAACATGCAGACATTGGAATGAGTATTTTTGTGGTAATACAATGTTGGCTACTCAACTTGGGATGTGGCAGCAGATTATTAGAGAAAAGAAGAGGAAGTTCCCTGACATTAAGACTTTGAATTGCATTGTCGCAAGTAAGAAGAAAAAAAAATGTGATACAGATCTTCTGTTTTCAAAATGATATGAGAAGATCCCAGAAAACGTGATGGAAAAAATGTACTAGTGTGGTTTTTTTGGTTTTTTTTGTTTGTTTTTTAATAAACTGCAATTTCTTCCAAAAATCCTAAAGATGCTGCTGTTTGAAAATATGCTGAAACAATTACAAAATAGCATTGCCTTTACAAGAGAGAAAATTATACCTGTCTCCGATTTGCTCAGGACTGAAGAATAAGAGTAGTTTTGACTGACATAATCATTGGTACAGCCAACAGAGCCTTCTCTTGGAAGAGGCCCTATAAATCTGTCTTGTGTACTGTCATCTGTTGTACCTGACTCCTCCTAAAAACATAAATATAATTATTTTATGGAAAAATTAAGCAACACATTCTTTACCAAAGCATCTTTCTCTCTCACAGATAAGAAATTAATTTTGTTAGTGTATCACATACCAAAAGTTTGGAAAAAGCAGGTTTACAGTTGCATGTGTAACTTCAATTCTGCTCTAAAAAAATCCTCAACCCCTTGAAAATGCATTCTTTTCATTAGTGGAAGCAAATGCCCTTTAGAAAAGAAGCAATATACTACTGCATAATCAAATACAGTACTATAATGCATACAACAGACCAGTCTGCAAGACCAGTTTAGCATCTCTTCTTACTAATGCTTACTAATCTTTTTGCACTTTGAGGGGGAAAAAAAGAAAAAAAGTAAAATTAGAAGCAGATAACTCTGCTGTTGATACAAGACTGTCCTTATTGAAAACTGTCAGAGCAGCCTAACATTACTTTCAAACACCCAGAGGAAAAGGATTGAGTATATGACAAAACTTCTATTGTTTCTAAACAAGACTAGTTAATTATATAATCTTAGAAAACTACTTGTAGCAAAGCATTACATAAAAATTTTACAAACATGAATAAAAAGTGACAGCAAATGATTACTCATCAAGGTAAGGTACTCTTACTCAGGAGAGACCAGAAAGTATAAAATACTAGTCTAAAGAGATCTGATTAGAAGGCTCCTGAAGAAGATTATATGAAATGTATAACCAAATTTCATTTCATGTTAAGACCTTATAATACGAGCAATACTTCGGAAATACATCTTACCGCCCTGTCCCCGCAATAGCTTGCATAATTTAGCAAAGATTTTACTTACCGACAGTATACGAGGCTGTTCACCATCTTTGTCCGTCAAATGCAGAAAGTTCTTCTTCCCTGACTCAAAACCAGCATCAAGAATACTTTTGTCACTGTTTTGCTCTATTGGAGCCTGTTAAAAGAAAATTAAGCATTTTTTTAAACCAAATTTACGTGCAATTACAGATTCTGTCTAAGTACATTGCTTCAAATAACTTCTGGAACACTATGATGAAATATAAATTAATAATAATTATCCAGTATAAACAAAACATACTCATCATTAATAATGGAAAACTTGGGAACAGTTTAAAAGACAGAGTAAATTTAGTATTAAAGTACAGTTTAATACCTAGAAATTGGTCAGTCTATTCATGAGACAAGACACTGGTCTACAAGTTTTTTGCAGAAAGCCAAATGATCAAGCACCCTATATAGCTTGCATACACCTTTTTTTAGAAAAAAGAATTGAAGTTGAGCAAGCATAAACATGGCTTGAAATAAATGTCTATTTCAAGTTCTATAATGTCTATTTTTTAAGGGGTCTTATGAAGCTTTTTATAGGAATCCACAGGAATCTCATAACTTAAACCAACCTTGATTTATAATAAAGCACAGTAATAATATCTTAGACATAATTATTTTGTATTATAAATTCAAGTGGGTATAAAAAGAAACTAGCAAAGGCACTACAAACCATGTTTCTGTTGAGAAGAAAATGTTTCTCAAAAAAAGACCACAGGAAACTGAGAAAGGAGGTTAATTACCATAGATATTGTCATTAAAAATAAATACTAAGAGGGGAAACTAGAATGACATCTGAATGATCACAGTTTCTTTTGCTCAATGTTAAATAGGTATATCAATTAAGAGAGCATTTTGAGAGTAAAAGGTAAATATTATATAAAATAAATTCAGCAAGTCAACATAGTAGTGTTAGCCTAGTCTGATGTACCTATTACAAATTTTTACAAGAATTAAATGAGAAAATTTAACAGCACTATGTGCTATAAATAGTGCTGTTCTAAAACATGAAGATTTGAATGTTTGCTATCAATAGGAACTTTTAAAAAAAGAGGGGGGGGGGGCCCACACACTTTTGGCATACCATATCAGTTACGTTATCTCCATTTCCCCACACTAAATCAAAAGTTCCATTCACGTAGCCCACTTTTGAAGCCACATCTTCAAACAGCCTTTTAAGTGGTGTGGAAGCTGGCAGGTTTAAGGTAATACGTTCATTCACTGTCTTGGAATTTGTGGTATCCTGTACTATACATAGCACTCTGGGCTCCTCAGCAGCACTTTCTATCTGAAATGACAGCAGACAACAACTCAGTGAGTAAAATGAAGAACATTTTAGAGTTTACTTGAAAAAAATCATGACAAAATTTCACTACAATGACATGTGGTATACTTTTACAACCTAAGGATTCTAAAATTGTATTTGTTATGCTTGCTTTCAAAAATAAAGACCCTTCTAGTTCTGGGAAATCTACATAGAAGTACAAATCCTTTTCATAGAATAAGGAATTTGGATGGGTGGGTCAGTGCGTAGAGAAGTAAGTGCTCAAGCTTTGCACAGAATTTCAGCCATGAAATTGATTAAAACAAACAAACAAAAACTCCAGCCCAAAACAACAAAACTACCAAACTGCTTCAAACCAGGAACAAACTTTCAAATCATCACTTCAAGCTCATGTTTTCCTTTAGCATGGGCGTAAAGGCTGCTCAGGTAGAAATATGCCTTTTGCGACTCCTGGGAATGCAGAACAAAAGATCTGCAAACTTCCAATAATCTTGGAAGCCAATCATTAAAACAAAAAAGGCTTTCAGTCAAGCCACCATCAACTTTCTTCTACCAAATCCACTGCTGGGTGAGTCACAGGAGCATTCTTCTGTCTGAACAGAATAAGAAAGTTTACACTGGCCAAATGGCTACTATGTAGTTCTCAAAGTATGACAAAATAAAGAGATTTAAAACAGCAACTTCAATACGCCTGAAAACAGAAAATTAACAATCTTGAATGAAAAAGGCAAGGAGTGGAGATAAAATTATATAGACACAGATAAGCCAAGATAATGACATTTTTCCAACACTTTATTCCAATAACTCATATTACTGAAAGACTGGGAAGTCAAGGTCTACTGAAACATAACCAATCGATTCTCTCAAAATTATCCAAAGGATTTGGAGTTCTAGAACAATGAGGAATAACTAATATTTAAATACAGGTCACACAAAGAAAGCATGAGGTGGGTAAAAGAAATAGTTAGTCCCTGAGGAGTCAGCCTTTTCAATTTGTAACACATTGGAAACATGAACAATGCCTATCAGAACACAGAAATCTCAGTCCATGGCTGAAGAGCATATAATCTTGAAAGTCAAACAGACCCATGATGTGCCACCACCATTTCCAGTTGATAAAAATATTAACGAATAGCAAGAACTATGTTCATGCTAAAATTGTCAACTGTGTCATGAAAATCTCCTACAGAAAAAAGAATTATAATGACAACCTAAATAACGTTAGCATCCCTCAGATTTCTATACAGCAGCCTCACAACACAAATGCTGACCACCAAAGTGGTACAGTCCCTTAGGAGAGGTCTTACATCAGCAAACCTTTTAAGAAGAAAGAGAAACATTTTAGCTGATCTTGCATCCCTTCATTTTCCAAAATTTCAAGAGCAGCTGACGGTCTTCGGGCAACTCAAAACCAAAACGTTAAGGTGACTGCAGTGCCTATTCCCAGCATCACCAGAAGAAAAAAGTGACAAAGAGGGGGGGCAAATACAACTGCCCCCCGCAATCTGCATTACTTTAGTTCACTTAAGACTGTGAATTTTTTTTCTCAAGATTTTAAAGCCCAGCTTCTCTGAGTTTATCAAATGTACTGACAATTTCAATACAGGACATTAGCTACATGCTTAAAAAGATGCAAGGTACCATTTCTGGAAATAGCGAATCTTCAATACTTCATATTCTAATCTTTACTGGAGAAAGTGAGACTTACGAACTACATTCCAAGACGACAGATAAAACTAGTACTGGAACACTAATCATGCATTAAGAAGAAAACACAATTCAGGAGTTCAAGTAACTCTGACATATCTTCACTCTCATCCACAGCACCCACAGAAATACATAGAGCAGTACTTGAGTAAACTGAAATTAAATTTCAGCAGCTATTACTTCTCACAATGGGTTTTAGTCTTTACATTTTCCAGCACAACTTGATTCTTCAGCTTTTTGCAGCCAAAGAACAAGCACAGTTTGTTTCTTCTGTTTTGTGGTTAAGAAAGAAAAGATGAAGTTGTGTTCTAGTTCAGTAGTTCACGTTCTTGATTCTTCTGGAGAAGCAGCAGCTAAATCATAACAAACTCTTAAGACTAACCTACAAATATGACCTAGATTGCCCGGAAACAGTAGATTCTTGCTCTGGGTCTAAGCCCACCCTCCTCTCTAGGACCGTGCAGAGAGGTTAGAGGCATTTGGTACTACTACAGTTTCACCTACAACAGTGTAAGTTAACTAACTCAGTTTTAATGATTCCCAGAGTAATTTAGGGCAGATCTTGCAACTAGAGCTGCTCATGTATATAAGCACATCAGAAACAGAAGTTCTCTCTAAATACATGAAGCAAAAATAACCCAAGACCAACTTTATTCAAAACAAGCATTCACATATACTTTGTGAATCAGACAACAACGCAAATGTCTTCTTTGTGGCTATTTTACTATAATTGCAGTGTAAAAGGCAATACTAGCAAGTGACAGACCTCTGAATTATTTTGACAGACATAGGCTGTTGTAAAACTGAGTTTGCATAGCAAACACCAAACAAACATTTTAATCATTACGTAACCAGATATACTATGAGACACACACACTTCCATTTTTCTGATGGAAAACTTCAGAGGGCTACAAAACCCCACACTAATATAAAAGCACATGAATGCATACTTTCTTTGAAGCTTCCACTGTTAGAACTGCATCTAATACATACATAATCTTTGTATTCAAGAACATGCACAAAAATTCAATAGCTCATGCTCATGTTAAGAATTAACAAAAGCTACAGCACCATGCTGTTACCATATATCTTGGTTATCACTTTATAAAAAGTTGATTTCATCTGTCTACCTGTGAAAATTTCTTCTTCATTTCAGCAAAGATACTTTGTCTGCAACTCCAAAACATATCCTATAGTATATAAAAACAAAATTAACAAATCATAATTCTTTAAAGCAGTAAAATATTTTTTGCAGAAAGTTTTATAGTCTAAGTAAAAGAATTATTACTGAATTCCAAACCACCATGCACAGAATAACTTTAAGGAAACAGCCTCCAAACACTGAAACTATAGAAGTTCTCTATTAACATGGAGTTTAGTGCAAATTTTTTTAAACAAATTTTTGGCAAATTTTTTAAGTTATTCAAGTCTAGGAGCAATGCTACATAAAATGTTAATAAGGTATGATATACTACAGACAATATTTCATAAAGTTAAAAAAAAAAAGAGTGGAGTAAAAACCTGTAAACAACAATTCAGGAAATAAAGGCATACTAATAAATTCCTTCGTTATATTAATAAAGCCCTCCAGATGCAGGTAAACATTTTTACCTCAACTGGCTCAAGTGCAAGATTAGAACACAACTCTGTAATTCAGTTTGTCATTGCACTTATAAATTATGAAGTTACCTAGTTTCATATGAAACTGTTCCTTCATTTCAGAGTTATTTTCTTTGGGAAAGCTCATATTAGTATGACCCCATCTTGAAATATTCAGCTTAAGGAAATAAAGCCATGAAGTTATTGACTTTCATTATTTCCAAAACTTTCACAAAAAGCCTGCCTTAGCACTTCTGTTGTACTATCAAAAATACAACAATAAATGTTATCTGTACAAAGCTGTTTGCCAGCTATAGACAAACATTAAATAAACTGGCTTCTGAATCTGAAACTTCATACTTTGTATTTTTCCAGAAAGAAGAAACAGAAAATGAAGAATACATTTGGAAAGAGAATTTTATTTCACATCTTCATTCTTAACTGCATGCTCTATAGCAATCAAGATCACTGCAACATATAAACTACTGATGTAACCTTTATCAATGTGGCCCATTTGCCCCACCAAATGAGCTATAAAAATAGCCACAATTAGCCCGCTGCATTTAACTTCTGCCAGCAGAACAACAGGTGAGGACAGCTATTTTTCCTTGTATACAGAGAAGAAATAAAGTTCTGAAGTTCTAGGCATAAAAGTTCTAATAATTTAAGATTTGTAATTGTGTCTAGTAATTGTTTTCTTTACACACCAGCAGGTAATTTCAGACTTGATAGAGGTTTTAGAAACTAAGAAAACACTTTAAATGTTCTGTTGCTATCGGGTTCACCTGCTCTCAACTGACAGTCACATACACCTTACTGACTGACTTAAAGGTTAATAAATAAAGTCCATGAAGTATAATATTAAAAATCAGCAATTCTAAGATTATGAAAACCATCAGTATATTCTCCTGTTCTAAAAACTTAAGTCTTCCAGCTTTCCTTCTAGCAGGCAAGGTCCAAAGGACTCTTACATTGGTTCAAATTTCCTCTTCCTGGAGACAGGCAAATTAAGTCTGGTAAACATGGGGCAGGTGTAGTTTTTAGGTGTGCTGTTTCACTTGGTGCATGCAGTGGCAGGTGGGAGGGGAGGGAACAATACAGGCATCATCAAAACTGGACAGAATTACCTACAAGTCACTACTTTTATCAAGAGCTGAGAAGCAAGCATAACAGCATTCTTATTTCCCACTAAAGGACTGCTAGAGGATTTTCAAGTTATTTCACGCTAAATCAATTCTGCATGGCACAACTTGATTTTCAGTACTTCACTTAATGAATCATCCACAAATCAAAAATGCAAACTATATTGTTTATATGATGTTCGGTAATGAAGAGCCTTCAACTGCTCTGACAGGACAAACTGCATATAAGCATAGATGCATCAATCTTTCAAATGCAGCATTCCATACTTTTCAGTTAAAGCATCCATTGAGTCCCTTTCTGGATATTTCAAAATATTCACTAATTCAATTCCACATTTTACAGAAAAGCTTCTTTAAACATGTAAATTTGTGCTTTATAGTGCAATAAAGAACAGAGATCTTACTATACGTAAAGATGCCTAAATTTTACCTGATAAAACTGAACGTGGAATTCACTGAATGGGCCATTTGTTACACCTCATAAAACAGATTAGCATATTAACCACATGGTTCAGGGGTTCCAAACTAAGGTACACATGGTATCCAAAGAGGTATGCACAAACACCTTCTTACTGCCTTTACCTTGGAAGAGGCAGAGAACAACTGTCCTGGCACCACACACATCCACTCTGCACCTGCACAAAGTCCTCAACAGAGCTAGGAAATGCTGCTACTTTACGGTACTATGACAGAGCCTGCATAACACTGGTAGCTTGGCAAAGTAAGCTGGGGAACCCTCAACACTGCTACATTTTTAGAGTATGAAAAGCTGTATGAGCATCTAAAAAGGCAAATGCAGATTGTTACTTAACACTGCAATTTGGAAAACCATTCTACAATTGTTTTATCACTTAACTTTTCTCAAGTTAATGTTTTGGTCAAGAAA
Source organism: Apteryx rowi (assembly GCF_003343035.1). Taxonomy (NCBI): domain Eukaryota; kingdom Metazoa; phylum Chordata; class Aves; order Apterygiformes; family Apterygidae; genus Apteryx; species Apteryx rowi. Next base: position 284,928 of record NW_020450849.1, read on the forward strand.
TACTTGGGATATTCAAAATTTGTTATACCTCACATTAAAAAAACCCACAATTTCAGATGTAACCATTTAAACTATTATAATACTGCAGTTTTCATCCCAAGTCATTCTATCTTCTACTTACTTCCATTTCTATAAAGGAGATGAGGTTCCCAAACGCGCATTTAGACAATGATGTATTAGACCAGACTTGCATAAGAATTTTGGTAATATACAGAAAATTAAAAAACAAACAAAAACAAACGCAAACAACAAACAGATCAGACACTGGTGGACATTGTAGAGAGCCACTGTGCATAAACACTTTCCCCTATACCTTTCTAGAACATATTTCAAATCAACAACCTATATGGATGCAAGTCCATGAGAACAAATAGCCTATAAGATGCAGGGCATAAAGCATACTGTAGCACTGAAGTAGTTCATGCTGTAATTCTGTAAATACTAACAAACGAAGCATTGTCATTAGTGCCATCTGCAAGACTGAGACATCAGCTTTGGCCAGTAGCAGTCTTAGTACTGCATTTAGATGTGGTTGCTATTCTTCAACTTTGAAACACTAAGTTTACTAAAATTGTATAGTAGTATTTCATTAACCTTAGGTGGACCAATCAACTGAGATAAATTTTATTTTCAAATGACAAAAGAGTCTCCAAGATATTAACTCCTGTTTTAATGTAAAGCTATTTTATAAAATAATTTCAGGGATTGAAAGTGAAACCTAAAGCTAAGCTCAAACTACATGTAACCTTTATCTAATGTTTCCATATTTAAAATACTTCAAACAGGCAAAAATACTGACAACATGAACCAGTAAGTAAAATCAGAAGTTTCAGGTCAAGAGTTTAAATAACAGATGTGCAAAGTTTGGCTGCCAAGTGAAGTTAATGGCCTACTGAGACTTAAAATAATCACCAATACAGAAGTCCCTAAATGTTCACACCCTATAAATATTTCTCATAAATCACTGCAATACAGAGGAGAGACAAAGAGACCGCTAACAAGTGCCAATAATGTGGTAGACATCATGCTCACATCCAAAAAATGGCTTGGGTGATTAAGCCTAAGAGCAATTCTCAGCCTTCACATAGCATCAGCAACTTAACTCTGTATGAAATGTACACAAGTGACTACTGCCTATCCAGTTACTGCTTGGCAAACTTTGGGGTGTGCTTTCTGGGCTTGTCTAACTGATTGTGTGCATATTTCCAGCAATTACAAACACAAATTTAAACTTGGTAGCTTAAACCACAACAGAAGTAGTTTTCACTAATATGCTTTAGTTTCTGAAATACTACCACATAAAAACACTCATGCAGTAAGTACAGTTGAGCTGACAAGAAGTTTGTTTCAACTCTTTCTTTCAGCAACACCAAATTGTTCTTGGATCAACTCCTTGAGGACCCACAACCATACTCCAGGAATCCCTTCGCCTATTCTAAGAGCTTCTAGTCTGTTATCAACAAACTTGATGCATACCGACAACACTGCATTCTGCATGAAACATGAAGGCCAAAGTCCTTTCAAACATACACCAAAATACAGAGAGAAAAATAAGGCGAGAATAACGAGATCGATCTAGGTATCTAGGTAGGATCTCCACTTTAAAAACTATCTATTTACCTCATGAATTTTGAACTAAGGACTTCAGACAGTCCTTTGAGCCCACAACTCCCTTCTCCCACTGACTGGGCTGCCCATGCTCCATGCTTTTTCTAAGCCCAAAGCTACCTTTTTCAAAGGACATCTTCCCTAATACAAACAGGTGAGAAGGTCACTCTCCTGGGAAGTAAAAGAGGGAGTGTAAAAGCCCCTGGAATGTCTGGAGCATTGAACAGAAGTTCTCCATCACTTTGGATACTGCTGTAGTTACTAAGCGACCAAAGAAAAGAGAAATCTGACTCACATTTGGCTGCGTTTTAGAAGAAAGAAGCAACCTCTTTTGGAAAGAGAGAGCTTATAGAACTAATTCTGGGAACATCATGAGCTGTTATTTAACACAGGTGCCTCACTGCAGCCTAGTTTTAGGTAATCGGGGAGTAAAGCACTTAAGTCAGGAATGCCTGAAACAAAACACATCCAAAAGAAGTATCCTATAGTACACCTGTGGTAAACTGAGTAATCCATTTTTCTAAGCATTGATCCCAGGAGATCTCAATAAGCAGAACCATTTTCAGCTGTTAACTTAATGCATCTTGTGTTTCCACTTTTCTGGAGGCAAAATAATTTTGAACAACCTTCAGATATAATCATTTGATTTTGAATTAGATTGACTTAATTTGTGGTATCAGGTCTGTGTGTGCTTGAACGATACATTTTATCCTCAACTTCAAATTCTTTGTCATATCTAGAGAGACTTCAGGCAAAATCCAGCAACTGTCCTTGGAAGCTAGTGACCAGCATTACTGATGAGGAAAAACACTCTACTCAGAGCCTAAAATACYAACCCATATTCAAGAATACATATGCTGATTCTGGCTACTTTTCTAATCACTGCACCTTCTCCTCACTTTACTTTTTTTTTTTTTTTTGGGGGGGGGCACAACATCAAGGATTCATGAAACTTACTGAAGCCCTTTCAGTCTATCCTTTTGACTAGCGACACCAAGACAACAAAAATAGGAAGGCTTACTAATTTATTTATTAGGTCTGCCTGCAGCTAGAAAAATACTGTGCAATTCTGCTAAACCACTTCTAGACGATTCTTTTTCAATCTTGATACATATGCTACATAATCTTCTGGTTAACAGCAAAGACTTACAGAGACTTTACTTACCTTTCCCACTCCACATAAAAGAAGCTTGCTCAGTAGAAATACAAAACTATCATCTACAACCAGCAGTTTACAATCTGCATTAGTATTTCTGCACTTTTACTCACAACCCTTAAGAACACTGAACCTAAGGCTAGTCCTTTAATTGTTTTCCTCCCCTGTATTAGGTAAGATGAAAAAACATTTTATTTTTAAGATGGAATAAAAGTAGAGAAAAACAATCAAAAAAAAAGTGTGGTTTTGGGGGCTTTACCTCCCCCCCCATTTTTTAATACTGTTTTTGAAAGAGCGATGGAATTATTGTTTCAGTTTGGCATAACTGAAACAGAGCAGGTTTGTTTTTACTGTCACTGCTTATCAACTTTTAATACTCATTTTCTTGTTCAGCTGGAACACAAAGATTTCAAAAAAATCAATAGATCTAGCATTCTTTTAATTAAGAATTTAGAAAATATTTTAGGCGAGTGCCAATATAATCAAAATCTTAGAGACTTAAAACACAAAAACAGGCTACCCAATTATGCTCCGCATTACAAAGTTTTAAGTCTGACTTCAACCTTGTAAACCCGCATACGTATGTTTCAGTTTACACAAGCGAATTGCTTCACTGTTTTACTCATATACACATTGGCAGCATTAGATCCTGGGTTATACTGCTTCCCTCTATGTCAGTCTATAGCATTTAGCTATGCTTTCCTCTCATAGTATGCGCTATATTTTAAAATAATTAAATGAATGCCCTACTGATAATTCACTAAGATCACTGCAATTAAAAAACTATACCATTATGCAATAATATGAACATACCTGCCTACTTTGTAAACTTAATGCACAGTAAGACATTGTTGAATTTACAGTGTACTAAAAACACTTGACACTTTCAAGGCAGCCTAAAAACTTTGAATGCAGCAATGTTCTAGTTATACAAGCAGTTAAGGCTTGAATAGCTGGAAGAGCTGCCAGAAGCAGCAGTCTTGCTCCCATCTGCTTATTTCCACCCCCACACTGTCCCCTTTCTTCTGCTGGTACAAATGGTCATGCAGAGCTGGATCAGATAGCTAATTCATCTTAAAATTAATCATTTCTGGATGTTTTTCAGTGGTTAGTTTTAATCTGAACCAGTYCTCTAGCTTATCAACTGAATCCTTAACTCTTCTTGGGAATGACTGAGTGATGCAGTGGTATCGCAGAGGAGGAGTAGTAGTAGTGTTTTAAACATATTTATTATAATATAGTAGTAATTAAATTACTAAATATCAATACCACCTGGATTTAACCCCCCCTTCTATCTAGACTGTCTCAGAAGAACAAAAATTGTTACTACTGCAGCAAGTCGTACTGCTTTCTCCCCCACCTCATGCTCACCCAGATTTCCAGCCTGCTGCAGATACAGAATCACAGCTGGAGATCATGGAAGGCGGCTGAAGCCACATAGAGGCCAATGGCCCTGGCTAGATGTCCCCCAAGAATGCTCTCCTATGGGGGGTGGCCTGATACAGGCAAGGGGCAAAGAGCAATGCCACAAAATTTTGTAGCAGTGCCACTGGGATATTCTTTACCCTCTTCTTTGCCCCATGTAAAGTTAGTTGCTTTCAAAGACCATCTCATCAGAAATGCTTACCTCTAGTGACTTTTTTTTTTTTGAATTAAAACACTGCTTGATACCTCACTGAAATAGAGTAGCACACCTGCTGTAAAACTGTCACTCCTGTAAAATACACACAGTGATATTCATTATAGTTATAATGGATACACACTTCAAAGTCTAATGCTCCTAACTTTCTAAGCATGTCCAAAGATAAAACTACACCTCAGAAATAGACTACTTTGTAAGGCTAGCATTTAACTTCTGAGAGTTTGTTCCTACTATTATGGATTTCTGTGTCATTTGTAGAAAGCATTTATACAGAAGTATAAATATATAAAAATATATAATATATATAGAATATATATATTATAGAATATATAAATATATAGAAATGAAAAGAAGAGAAAAAAATGGTATTGGACCAGAGAGAAAAGGTACATTTATCCACAGTGTTTAAAGGACTACAGAAAAGGATATGGGAAGCGTGTCTGAGGACAGCTGAACTAGAGATCAAAACTTTTATTTTTCATTTTTACTAAGGCCACTTTCCATCTCTTTAAAGTTCAATGTTTCAAAAGATTTTAAGTGTGCCTTACTTAATAAGGAGATTTGGTCTTCAAGACATTCTTATCTTCTATTGGTCCTTTAAATATGTTAAATTAAGGTGATTCAAGATTAACTACTTCCCTTAACAACAACAAAAAAGTAGTCAAAGGTAGCAACTGTCAATAATGCAAGAGAACAAATGTCTCCTGGTCATGCCTACAGAACACACAAGAACCTTAACAAATGAAAAAAGCAAAACCAAAAAAACAACCAAAATGAAAAGAACAAAAAAATTAGTTATTCCATCAAATCTCAACAAATGGCTTTACTTTGCATTTGGAACCTCTCTTCCTACTTATTTCTCTCACTTCTGTGAGAAATTTTAAATTTTAAAGTTATTTTGAATGATTGGTTTCTCTCAACCATTGAGCAGTTCGCGTATTTCACTCTCTTATTCTTAAAGATTATAATTTCAGATGATCATGTTCTCCTTCATTCCTTGACCCTCAGTCATTTAATTTCTAGGGGGGGTTGTACCCATCCAGACTAAACCAATCATGAGAATTAAATGCAAATGAAGTCTTATACATTTGCAAACTATTTGCCAGTCTCTATATATTCATTACAGTAAATATTTTTATTTGGATCTGAACCAGCCTCATCTTTATATTGTTTCATTTAGTTTGCATCTTGTCTTCATTTTCTTTAACATCACCCTGCTCGTTTTTCTCCAAAAACGGTCTGAAAAAAATATGTAATGTAAGAACACAACATTGCACTTTATGTCATCCTATAATCACATCATTTATTTCCTATGGAGAGTCACAACAGCAGCGGACATGCTTTCAAGCTTATTGTCCRTTCTTTTAAGTAAGGAACTGCCATGAACTTTAATCTATTGCAACACTTTCTTAGGCTCCAAATCTGCCAAAACATTTGTGTTCTCAATTAAGAGACATAGGTGTAATTATGAAGGTATGACAGTGTATGCATGAGGAATGACACAAACAATGCTTCCATATATATGAAAGTTTTATTTACAAATGAAAAACAGTTACCATTTTAAGCAACTATATCTGTTTTTTTTATTCATTTTAATTTAAATCTTTATTTCTGACCTCATGACAATATCCATACAAATCAATAAACGTATTTGCCTTCTATTCCTTGAGCTCCTGCAGTATTCCACAGTACTTCTCCTTCCAAAGGATGCAAAGAAGCTAAAAATAATCTTGCTATTTATGTCTCTGTTTTTGGACAATATCTACAGTGAAAACTTTCATAGTATATCAAGTTTATTTCTTATGTAACTTTTAAAATTAGAGCATTCACCAATCCTACAGAATTCATATGTGCTTCTTCATGTTACTTAAAAGGCTTTCATTACATCTGATTATGCAGAAGATATTTCATGCTCAGGTTCTACTTCAAGAATGCTCCTTTTGACATGCAAAGAACTTCTAAGTCATTGTATATTTCCTTTTAAGGGGTTCAGGTTGTGCACCTGCAGAATAATTTATGTCAAAGAAAACATTTTGCTGAACTACTGCACAATAACCAGTTCTAAGCTATTTCAGAGAACTGCCAATCTAAAATTTATTGTGATTTTTCAGAAGCACCTAAAGAAGCCTTGTACACTGCAGTCACAATCCTCACTGATTAAATTCAATCAAGTGATTCTTTTGCTGATTTTACCCCTTAATTTTTTAGAATGACCGTCATGTCCTCCTTCTAAATCTTATTTCATCTTCAAATGCTGAGCAAGACCATTTGTTCAATACAAGCTGATTACATGTAAATCACTGCAAAACATGAACATAGAAAATACTACGCCAGAAACAGTTGTTGAAACCGTGATCAAGTTGGTTATCATTTTACCTGAAAGTTTACAGGAAAGATTTGAAGACTTTCTAGAATTTTCAATGATCAGTTATCTAGTTCTACTCAAACACCATTGTTTTGAGAATACTGTTTTGCTCAAGACAAGAAAAATGGAACAAAATAAGAAATAAGCAGCTCACCTGACAGCATACCATATTCAAAGGCTTGATACTAGCCTTTGATATCAGCTTGAAGTTTTTGCTATAAGAATCTGAGACCTCTTCAAACTGAAGAAAAAGTCTGAATATATAACTCAGTCACTCAACTTCTAGAGATGTGACTTTCATATTTGCTTTCTTATATATACACAAACATATTATCAAATACAACAGGAGGACTGGAGTTGTGACTGGATATATGAACATCTATACATATTTTAGTGCATTACTGTATCAATATTAAAGTACTGGGAAAAAAACATTTAAAAGAACCTCTGGAAAAAAAAGGTTTCAATTCTGACAGGACTAAAACCTGTAAGCAGGTAACACAGAGACAAGGTAAGGGACTACTTCAGTAACTATCTGCAAGTCTTGCTTTTATATTAATGTCAATATACTCTTATCAGCAAAAGGAAGTTGGATAATGATGATTTTTATCAGAACTGGGGCTGGGAAAGGAATTTATATTTTTAAACTATGATGTAAAGCCACATTGATCTAAATGCACAGGTACTTAGGTTTTAAAAAACAGAATTAAAGAACTATACCTATTAAAAATGGCAACAAATGAAGTACTTGAAATAAACAGTTTGACAAATAAACAATAAACACTGACATTCCAAGCTAAAGAAAGACAGTATAAAAGCCAACATATATCTCTGCAGAGTTTAATACTAACAGATATTTAAAGTATTCTCTACCTCCGCAGAAGGCAGAGAATGTCTTAAGTAAAAACCCATTATCAGGAACAAGTTTGAGAAAGAGCATATAACTGTACAAAAAGTTAAGGATTTAACTTATCATAATACTGTATGCATTTGATTTAGCAAATTTACTCACCACCAATCCACAAAGTAATAGAGATAACTGAATTTTTGTTTGCAGTCATGTTCAACATGTATTACTTCCACAAAAAGTTAAAGTGATAAGTTATTTGTCAGATTCTGCTACTGAGTAATAACTTTAGCTAGTAGCATTTAAAGACCAGGGTTCCAGTAGCAAATAACTGCCTCTTGTACAAAATCTTTCCATCAGACAATCTCAAAGTACTATTAGATAATTATCCTGATATCTTTCTTATACTACAGATCAAACACCCAGATGTATAGAAAGGGGAGCTGACCTGCAAAGTTTACCAAGAAGCCCAGTGGCTGACCTAAGCGGGGAAAGAACTCACATACTACTCTCATGTCCCATTCACCAAATTACATTACCACACGAATATTGTTCAGATAGTGTTTGTTCACAAGGAACAGATGATTTTGTGGAATTCTGTGTGGGTGCTCTGTATGTTTGGTTTTTTAACCTGAATTCCAGATTATTCACTAGGTTAACAAAGTGGTCAGTTTCTCTGTTTGTTGCAATGGTACCTTCATCCTTTATAACAGAGCACACCAGAAGGGAAGCCAGGAAAAACTGAGAAGTTACACAGTTGTAAATACTAGTAGAACCTCTTAATACACTGGAATAGAATGATGAAAATGTCATCAGCATTAAGAAGAACAGCATCCCTTTACTAAACTGAATTACAAAACGTCTTACTCAGATTCTTGTTCTTCTAAAGAAGAAGTTAGAGCGATAGCCATCAAGAAATATCTTTTTTTCTTTTTTTCTTTTTCAATGCAGAAGATTAAAAATGGATTCATTAGTCTAGGGTTGAAAGGACTCCCATTAGTTAGCTGTGAGAGAGCAGTCACACTACCTTCTTTGATTTAATGGCAGCAAGTACAAAGCATATTATATTTATTCTGACAGTTGCACTTTGGATAGTTCATGCTGGAATGTGCTGAAAAAATATCTGTGCAGCATTTATGAAAGTAGTGGCACAGGCATTACAAAAGCTCATAGCAAAACACACATTTTATATTCTGATCAATTCTGGAAGTCTGGGCAATACCCTCAGAGTTCTGATACACCTTAATTTTCAAGAGAAATCTTAGTACAATTTACATTATCAGCAAGCAAACATATGCATCTTCATCATCAGTTGTGTTGATTAGAGTATTTTATTATCCTGTATTCGAGTTAGATTCACCCAACATAAGTTTCAGCTCTACTTTAGAGATGCAAGCTGAACCTATACAATGTCTCAAAGGTAAAATTTTTGTAAGATACTAATATGACTATGTCTGAGCACAGCAGTGTAACTACTAGTATTTTCCATCCATGCAAGCATGCTATTATTCTCTACAAAAACTTATGAAAAAAACATGTATTACACCTTAAAAATAGCAATCTCAACTCCTGTCAGCATAAGTACATATACATACATGAACTGAAGGCCTATAAATAACCTATCACCTATTTTTCTCCTCTTAAAACAAAGTGGCTGTTAATACTATAAATAACTCCTACTACCATATACTACCATGGCATTATATAAGCTTGTAGTCAAGAACCAAAATCATTTTCCCATCCACTCTTTTAGTTGATTAGTCATTCCCCAGACTGGCCTAAAGCAAACAGATWTCTTTTTGCTCTTCTATACCAGAATGCAAAAGAAAAAAAAATACAGCAGTGTGCTAACTTTTAGGAGACCTTGGTTCATATCCTAGTTTTATCTTTGAAACAGCACAAGACACTGAGCTACATAAGCAGTATCACTCAGCTCTTTTGGAATAGACAAGAAAAATGAACTGTAATCCTTTATCCACCCCAAAGTGTCAGATCTGAAACTCCAAAAGACTTGTTTTGTCTCTGGCTGTTGATAATGGCATAATAGGAAGATTTAAGGGAAGGCTGTTGGGAACTCAGACCTGGAGAATTCTGTTTACCCATAACTGTATGTTCTCTGTCATGAGACTATTAAGAATCTCTGAAGGATTTAATATGTGAATGTTATAGCGTAACACTTGCAAATCTTCCCACCACTGAAGTTAAAATGAGGAAACACTGAAAAATATTGGGAAAGTTGACGATAAAGTTACATTATGACATTTATTTTACCAGATTGGTTTAACACAGTTAATCTGTTTCTCTCCTCAAAATAGGTATTTGTGATTTTTTTTTTATATTCTCTACAAGAATTCCAACACTTTTTAAACAAATCCCCCAAATCTTACAGAACTGATTTTTTAGAGAACAAATGGTCATCATATTTACAGCATTCTCAACATTGTTCCATTTTGTTTACTTGCAAAATGCACAGGGGAATAATATAGAATGTGAGAAAACTTGTTAAAAAAAAAGGAAGCAACTCTCAGTAGCATTAGCAACGAACAAAGTTTATAGATTTCATACTGTATGTTTAAGATATCCCCATCTATAATCATCGTAACTTTTTTTATATTCATCTTCCTTTACCCAAGCTTACCCTCCCTACAGATAAAAGTGCGTGTAAAATCCTAGTCCAATGAGTCAGTTAAAAATACACCTCTGAATGATACGTATATTCTGAATACAACTTTAAAGCCAACAGGGATACTATTAATATATATAACTAAAGAAAAAGCTAGATTCTTCTATTATTCAACTAGTCTGTTTCAGCTATCTACCAAGTCATAAGACTTCTCCTGCCTGTCTCCTTTATTTCTAGGTTTTGATTTTTTAAATTACTTAGCCTCCATTCCTTGTCTTATGTTTTTAGAGACTTTTTTCCATTACAAAACAGACTTAATCTCTTAAATCTTCGAATTTAAAAAAGAGATAAAAGTTTACTTGATCCATACATATCCTTTACTTACCTGTACAATTCTACATACAAAAATTTGTTTCCAAAATTCAGTACTGGTGTTTGTTTCAGAGTTGTGCTCAAGGATCATCACTTTGTTTTGCTAAACTCCATAAAATTAAAGTCCTTGCCTGACAGAGCTTCCTGTATGTATGCATGACGAAACAGGTAGATAGACCATTGATATTTGATGAAAAACAACAGGAGTGGTTTGAATAATTTAACAGAAGAGTAAAACGATCAGAAAAGTTGGCTGAATACATAAGTATACCTGCTCAGGAAGTAAGGTTTCTGCGAGTATTACTCTATGAGTGATTATTTCCAAACGTTTCAGGCCATCGCTGGAGGGCTTCTCTCCCTCTCCGCCAGCCCTGAACGGTATCTYTCGCACTTGACACGTGTCATTTGCCTATCACCTCAGGACAGAGGCTTCGCCTTCCTCTTTCAGCAGCCTCTTATCTTTCGCCTACGGCCAAAAGCAAACCCGCCTCTCTTCCTCCTCGCGGCGAAACAGGCGCGGGGCGCAGCGCGGAGGAAGCTCGGCCCGCCGCGGCCCGGGGAGCGCGGCCCG
>NW_020450849.1:296802-708878 GCF_003343035.1 Apteryx rowi
GCTGCGCGCGGGGCGGGGAGGAGAGTGGGGAGCGCGTGGCACAGCGCGCCGGGCCGGGCCGGGGGCGGACTGCAGCGGCCCTTCTGCGGGGCTGCTGCCGCCCGCTGGCTCCGCGCGTCCCCTGCCCGCCGCGAGCGGGACGCGCGGACGGTTCAAACCGAGCTGCCCCCGGTAAGTGGGAAAGCGGGCAGCCTTGGGCCCGGTGCCGGGTGGCTGTTCCCCTCAGGCGCGAGGGAAGGTTTGCAGCGGCCTTCTGCGGGCCGGGGGTTTCCCGCCCGCCGGCGGCCGCGGGGCTCGCGAGGCGTCGAGGCGCCGAGGCCCGGCCTGGGCCTGGGCCTGGGCCGCGATGCCGGCGGAGAAGCGGTGCCCGCAGGTTGGGCGGCCTTCCCTCGCCGCCGGCGCGCTTCCCACCTGCGCGGCTCCGCGGCCTCCCGCCGGGCCTCTCGAAGCCAACTGGCATGAATATGGGATTGGAAATGGGATTAACCAGCAAAAAGAGTGAAAGAATAAAGTAGGGGTAATCCTGCTAAGGCACACGYGCTTTCCGTTGCGCCCAGAGACTGTTCTTTGAAATAGTACCGTGAAATTAAGCACACGCTTGTTTCTCTGTAAATTTAGGGCTAACAGCACAATTTCAAAGGAAGTACAAGGGTACTCCTTCCGCATCCATTAATTGCTGGTTTTGTCTCCAGAAAGCTTATGTATATCTATTTTTCATGCTACCTCAGGCACCCTAAGGATCAAATATTAATCTTTAAAATGACTAAAATACACATTAGAAGAAAAATAATTATATGTTTATGTCAACTTAAGTGTGAAATAGTTTTTTAGCTGAAAAACATTGTACTTTGTAAATAAAGAAGACTTGTACATTTTTGTAGAAATATTTTTCTCATTGTTTTAGTGTCCTCTTGTGGAAGAATGCAGAATTGAGAACACTTGTTGATTTTGTGTCCAAAAAGTTTAGCATTTTGGGGTTATTTTTGAAACCTAAATTTGTTGTGAAAATTTAGTAAAATAAAGTGATGTCTTTTAATTTTTAATATAAAATATGTAACTCCTCAGGTTCCTGACTATCATCCTGCTTTCTAGAAGGTGAGAAGTAGCATGTTTTGGAGTCAGTATGTAGTTGTGAACATTTGAAAAAGTTCAAAGAGGACATTTCCGTAAATAACAAGGTCAGTAGTTTTATTTTCATCTTACAAGTGCGCTATGGTAGCTGCTACATTTCATAACTTTTATGAATTCCATTCCTTGAACTAAGCACAGAAATCCACTTGTTGAAAATTTACATGAATCACTTAATTTTTCAACATGCTGCTGATGTGTTTTGCCTACATAAATGGATGGGTTCCAGTTATTTATATAGTAAAGGTGAGTGGGTTCTTAGAGTCAGGAATTCTTGCTCTCTGGTTTTACAGCGTGTAGCATCTTAAAGTCCCTCATCTTAATGAGACATTCGAGCCCTAATGTGATGAAGTGAAGCACCTAGACAGGAACCTAGGAGTCCCTTGCTTTTAATGATATTTTATGTTAGCTCAGCATTCTGTAGAGCTACCCCTCTACAGGAGGGAAGAATATATGGAATGATTGTTTTTTATGAGAAAAGAAGTATGAAATGAATGAATTCCTGTCTTTTAGAGAAGATTTCTTTTTATTAATGAATAACAGTTGTATTGCTGATTGAGGAGTTGGTTTTTTGAGGGAGGCTTTAGTAAATATTTTGGTGGAAGCAAAGGTATAATTTTACAAATAATGAAAAATGGTATCAACATTTGTAGATATTCGGAGAAGCATAACCTATTGGTGATCCTCTGTTGCCCAGTAGTGTCCAAAGATCTATGAGATCAGCAAGAGAGTACTTGAGTTGAAGAGCCAGAACAGAGATGTGAGCGTGCAAAAAGAAAGGAGATACAATCATGAAGGAAGTGGCTGGGAAGCTCCAAGGATGGTATGTGACTATCATCATGTGATGGATGCTCCTGGTTGGTTTGTTTGTTTGTTTTTTAAGGGGCCAAAGCCTCTAGAGCTTGGGGGATTTTTCCTCTTTTGCACAAGAAACCCAAAATTTAGGAGCGAGATGTTTTCAAAGATGGTGCTTTTGGAAGTTCTTTTGACTTCCTGAAGTGTTACGATCTTGCTTTGTTTTTTGCTGCCATCTGTGCTTAATAAGCGGCAAAGCCATGGAACTCAATGACTTTAATTAAAATATATTATTCTATTGGGATAAAGAGGTAGCTACCACAAATCAGTCCCTGCTAGATAAGAATCAGGGTTTTGCCAGCCATTAGAACTGTACAAACACCTAGTGTAGCATGTGTGCATAGAACATCTTTAATGGTGTAATAATCTCTAGTTAATAATTAAATCTCTGTGAGCTTTTGAAATTTGTGGATGCTACAGTATTTAATTGCTGTATGTGAGACTTTTTTAAAAAGGAGCATTCATAATTCAAGCTTCGTAAAGGGAATCCTGGTCTTTTGTAGATGCTAATTTAACATAGCACAGGTTTAACTCATTATTAATAATAATGATTATTAATAATAATGAGAAAGTTGGTATCTCAAGCTAAAAATGATACCAGATTTGGGAGTGCAATTAAAATTTTTAGGCTATTGATTGTCAAACTGCAGTTCGGAGATGGTTCATTAGTGAATGACAGTCACAAGTGCTGAAGTATGTCAGTTTTCAGTAAGTGACACTTTTTAGTAGGTTTAATACAATAAATCACTAAAGCACAAGAAGGCATGCATCACATTAATGAAAATATAGTTATGGTCCATCAGTATTTTAGAATAAATAGCTTGCCTTCATTCTAAGAGAAGATGAACTTTTAAGTTAGCCTGTGGGAACTGGATACCTGTCTCTCCATAGGCTCTTTCAAAATTATGCTTTAGTCATTTTTCCTCCAGTAAAAGAGTTCACATGCTGCTGCCCCAACAGTCATGTCCAAGATTTGATGGGTAGTGAAAAAAGTTCTGAAAACTAAATGGAGGGAATATTAACATGTAACTTTTATCTTCAATTGTATGCTAAAACATTAGGAGTGCAAAATCTTAAGAAAATGAGTAAATGTCAGAATACAAACTGATGTTGTTCTTGCTCATAGTAATATTACCCCAATTTTTTCATACAGAAAGCCTGTTTAAAGAGGGAGCATACATGAATATCATTCATTTGGGATGTCTTCTTTGAAGTGCTTCAGCTCTGATTTTTCAAATAGACTGTAGCTGGGAGGCCTAATTCCCATTTCAGAGGTTGGCAGCCTTATCATTTATATAGCCAGCATAGCAGTGCATGTTTTCCTTGGTACTGCTCTATTAAAAAAGCTTCAAGTTTGCAACCCTTGGCAAATTGCTAATGAATATCAAAAGGAAGTAGCCATTTTGTATGTTTCTAGCTAACACTAGAAATGTGGCCAGTGCTGATGCAGCATTCTTTTAGAGCTCTGTATTGTCAGAGCTTTAAAGAAAGCAGCTGAAAGCCTCTCCCCTTTTCAGTCTTTGGAAAGTCCACTTCTACTGATGGAAGCAGAGATTTGTAAAAGTTCAGGATATCACAATTCACCAGTGCTTTGCACTGCCAGTCACTTTGTTGTTTTAGCCTCACATAACTTTTCCAGAATCGCACAGGCAGTTCTGAAGCATTTCTCAGAAAACCTTAGGCTATCCTCTTGCCTATTGACTGCACCATCCAATCCTTTCCATAAAAAACCCTGTAAAATTTGCCCTTGTGTGGCTGGAGTAAAGATAGGGTAAGGCGAGAAGAGAGGTTAGTAGACTTAATGCAAGGTGGAGAAGAGACAATTATATAGACTTCTGCATCTCTAAAGATACCTTTTGCTGAATTTCCATTTCTTGGATTTTAGCTCCCTAAATATGAAGCAGACCAATAAAAATCTAAGACTAGAGAGTAAATTACTGGTGAATAAGATCTTTAAAAGTGGACCACTGATTACTTCTAATTTTTCTGTAATTGTTGTTAGAAAGGGGCTTTTACATTTTATTTTTTTTATTGGATTGTTTCTTGAATGCATTGAGACTCAAGAGCTAGACTCAAAATTTTTATTTAAAGATAAAGAATCATTGCATTACATCATACATTACATACCTCTTTAGACAAGGTAGACTGCAGTGTATATGCAGAATATTAAGAATAAAAATTTTTTTTCTAAGGGTTAGAATGCTGTGGCAAATTAAAGCTTTAGATTAACTATGTAAAAAGTATTCACTCCTTTTAAAGAGATTGTTGTAGGAAATAGTCTTGTAGGTGTAGTAGGAGAGTAGGTAAGCAGCCTTCTCTGAAAGAAGTTAAACTTCAGAAGATTAAAGAAAAAAACATTCTCAGTTTTAAGGTAGCTTGTAAACATTGTGTTCTGCTATTCTTAAACAGTGTTTTCTGATATAATCTCTGTGAGCTTGCAAGTGCTTTTCTGTTCTCTGACACTGTAATCCCTTTTGCTTAAGACCTCTTTAATCAAAAGCAGCTGGGGATTATTTTAATTAATTATTAATCAGCAGCCAAGATTCATTGATATTTTTGTTAAAGATTATCTTCCTACACTGGTTTCAAGACACTGAGCATTCAAATATTATGAAGTTAGCTTTCTTTTCCATGATGGCATTAGTCTTGTGTATGAACTCTCTAAGGGGTTTGAAGTTTAAATTACAGATGCAAAGGGAAATAGAAATCTTGCAGAGAATTTTGCAGGACCAAGGATTCCTTTATTAACACTGTATTGTTGCATCAGCTTAACTTAAAATTTTCAACACTGTGTACTTAAACCTACAGAGCAGTTTCTGGCATTGGTAGTGTAAACAAAAGTATTGACCTCTTGATGCACTTGTCAAAACCCTCCTGGTGGTATTGGGAGTAAAACATATGCCCTGCCAGGACAACTTCCACTTTGTGTGAGTGTGAGATTGGAAACAGATGTGGGCTGGTATCATGTAGAGTTTGAGGGATCCCAGCAAATCTCGCACTGACTGTGCTGCCTTAGGCTCATGGCCAGACTGCAGTAGGGAGCCTACTGTAGCTCCTTTGCCTAAAACATGTGCACAAGCTAGGAAATCTGCTGTCTCTTTCTAAGCATACAGACTAGTAAGGTGTACTGCGTACATCCTTTCTGGAATAGGGGTTAGTATGTTATCTAGCCCCCTCCTATAGGGCTGGGGGGTGGCAAGGGGAAGGCATCTCTGTCCACACCAACATAATAAAGGCTTAAGTGTGGGAAGGCAAGAAAGGAGAGTTGCCTTGAATGCATACTGTGATGGTAATGTCAATCACTGAAATCGTTCAGTGACTTCAGAGGTTCAAAAAAAAAACCTTACAGTGACATAGCCAGTATATTTAAAAACATTGAATTAACACTTATGGCATATGAGGATTGCTCTTGGAGAGTCACCATGAGAGTGCAAAGGCAGCGCTAAATAAGACTCTGTAATGTGCAAAAATAACAGTAGCTTAGCTTCACATGGGACTGCTCTCAGCGTGGACACTCAAAGTATTTATAGCTGCACTTGAGTCCAGGAGAGTTAAACAGTTCAGGTTTGCATTAGGGGTTCCCAGTGACCCTTCAGATTAAATCTGATGATGTTTAATATTACTAACAAGTGCTAATTATACTGCTCACAGTTCTTTGGCCAAGCAGGGGGTGGTTTCCCATCCTCAGCGAGGCCTAGTGCATAGGCCTTGACCCAGACTTATGATCCTGGGTGGCCTTCCCCTGAATAAAAAATGTTTTCTTCACATTTTCTTCAAAAGGTGCCAGGACTATGACTGTAAGCTGGTAGTGCCCGACTACCTGGACCTCGCCACATGYCATCTCGTGGCCCTGGCAAGTGCAAGGGCAGTACTGCAGCAGGATTTGAACCCTGGGCTCCCTTGTTGTGCAGCCTCTGCGGTTGGGCTCCCTGCCCTGTCCAGGGGTAGGGATCTGCCAGCCTTTTCTGCAGGGGTGGTGGGAGGACAGCAAGAGGGGGCTGTGACCTCTCTTTCCATTTCCATATAAATGCTGCTTAGTGACAAGGCTTGACACTCCCTGTCTGCATTGCTCTCTGTGGTCACAAGTCATTTTCTTCCACTGGTGATGGGGAGTGCTGGGAGGGACTGGGTTATTTTGTAGCAGTTTTAGGATGAGGGGGAGTTGCTCTTCAGCTGTAGGTCATTCCTCCTGCCAGGGTTTACTCCTGTCCTCTCGCAGGATGATCATGCATCCACAGCCCTGTGGCTTTCTGCTTGTGGAGATATGGCATGCAGAGAGCAAACATTGGGTCTCCACAGGGACAGGACACAGGGTGTCAGACATCCCTAAAGTAGCTTTTAAATGAGGAGGATTTCTCGGGTTTTCTGCCTTTGCCTGTTGATTTTGTTCTCAGGTGTCACAGACGGGAAACACATCTGCAGGCTTTCTGTCCCCTTCAAGTTGTCCCAAGATTAAGAGGGGCTTAAAAAACAGATGCTCATTTTAGACCTTATGCTCAGCTCTGAAAGGGATGTCATATGTACAGAGCTGTTAGGAGGCTTGGTCTAAAACCCCCTCTGCTGCTGACTCTATGGTTCTCCGAGCTCAACCTTGTCCTTGTTTTGCAATAGGCTGTCTGCTGAATGTCTGTAGCGTTCTAGTACTTTAAGGCCTCATCTCCTGTGGGGGTTGCTGGACGCTTTCTTGCATGAATTAATGTAGCTTTACCTTTGGCAGCAGCAAAGGGAGCTGCCAGAGGTCTGACATAGCATTTAAAATGTCAGCTGCCAGTCTACGGCAGCTGCCAGCACTGGAGCTCTCGCATGGGTAATGCTGTCAAAGGATGAATGCAGGGAATGTTAGTGTGGACATAGTGTGAGTCAGGCTGGGCTGGGACTTGTCTACAAAGTATCCTCAGACTGGTAAAACACTGTCTGAAATCTCCCAGCAAGTTGTCTCCTGTTCTGCTTGGGTCATATGATGGGAAACAGTACAGACTCTTGACTGTTATGTTTTAAATTTAGACCTGAATATAAGTAGCCTGTCAGACTATGGGGTCTGCATTGATACAGTAATCCTGTGGAGCTAGTAGTTTTTCTTCTGAGTGAAAGGTTAAAACAAAGCACTAAGTAGTGAGAATTTTAAGAATCTAGTTGCTAAAAGCAATCTCATTTGTTCATGTATATGTCAATTCTAATGTTCTTTTGGTTTTGAAGTGACTTTTCATCTAAATGTTTGGAGTCCACCTCGTTGATTGGACTCAATTAACATGGGGGGGAAAAGTAATAATACAAAAGAATTATAACTGCTGTCCTTGTTTGTCATCACTGCCTTTTCAAAAAGATGCCTCTGGAGAGGAGATGTGTTTCCCCAATATTTTAATTTGAAGGTTTGGCTGCAGAACTGACTTTGACATGTGTGCACTTTTATGCTAATTTGGGTCTCCTAATCTGTGCTAGCACAGGATGTAAATTTCTTGCTCTACTCTTACTTCTTTGCCCATTGCAAAGTAATTGTGACAGTTGTGAAAAGTTCAATGCCTAGCCATCTGCCTATTACCTCTGCTTTAGGCTGGACTTGTTAACTGGGTCTGTTGGATGGAAACACATCTAACTGAGATGCCTACATAGAGACGAATTCCAAATCTTTTGGATCAGATCTAAATCCATTCATGGGACTTAGCTTTTCAGCAGAGGGTTCTTTTAAATGCTGATGTTAAAGGAGGAGTGCGAATGCTCTTTGGGTTTTTTCATTTGGCTGATTAGTAATGTCCGTGGAATGGCAGAGGGGCCTGAATTAGAAGGGTCTGTATGCTAGACTTGTTGATATAGTAATGAGCTGGGCTCTGTATAGTATTTACCGCAGGTTTTTTTTCATATGGAATGAATGTCTGTCATTCTTTATCCAAGAAACTTGCCTTTTTCTTTCCCTACGCCTTCACTCATGTGTTGTTTTTATATTCCTTGTGGTAACAAAAGGTTTACACTAAGCAGCCCAAACCAATTTTAAAATGCAAACTTTAGTGTATAGAGTTGTGCTTTTGATACTGCCATTAAAGGAAGCACTTAATGGAAATCAAATTCCAAATATGTGGTTGGGAATCATGTCTACCAGGATAAAAGAGAGCCAAAAGCATGCATGAACTTGTTCATGTTCTAGGTTTACTACCACATCCAGGAAAATTTGCATAACAATCCCACATCTTACTTTGCATCCAAGAGCTGTGGTGTATTGTGGATTATTTATTTATTTATTTATTTAAGTCTAGGAAGGTTTCTGAAATGGGGAAAGTGCTAACCTCAGATCATCAAAGGACTACCTCATCAAAACTGCCCAAGAGGTTATAACAAAGATAATAGAAGTAAGTCATATTTGTCTTTTAGGATTTTTTTTGTCTTTTCTGACTGCTGAATTCTAGAAAAAGAAAAAAAAGCCTGACTATAGCAAAAGTTTTGAAGGTTGTAAAATGTGTTAATAAAAAAGAAATTTT
Organism: Apteryx rowi; assembly: GCF_003343035.1. Classification (NCBI taxonomy): domain Eukaryota; kingdom Metazoa; phylum Chordata; class Aves; order Apterygiformes; family Apterygidae; genus Apteryx; species Apteryx rowi. The sequence goes on from NW_020450849.1 coordinate 305,256, forward strand.
TCTAATCCTTCAGTCTCGTCTTCCCTATTTTATTGCTGCTGCTTCAGCCTCTTTCTGGTTTTGCATGTCCTAGATTTCTCCAAAGAAAGGCTGAAACTCTAGCATACCTGTCTTCTCTTAGTCTTCTTTCTGTATTTCTGTGTTACTTAATTTCATGTCTTCAGATTTATTCAGGATGTAGTACACATATTTCAGGAATGAAGAGGTTAGTGAAGCTTTAGCTACCTCATAAAAACATTGATGTTCTTGGCAGCCTTGGCACAGTAGTTTTGCTGCAGTCACAAATAAGCAGTATTATCCTTTTTGGTTGCTACATTCCCATACAGCCAAATTAGATTAAATAGAATCTTGAGAGTCCTTTTGTGCATTCCTCAGCAGTACTAGCAATTTTATGGTGCCTTTTTTGAAAATTGAAAGGGCAACTGTTAATGCATAATCGGTGTTAATCAAGCCAGGAATCACTATGTTAAAAAGAATAAAACAGTGATCACAAAAAGGTGTTTTGAAGATGTTTTCATGATTTAATTTTTGCAAATAAGAAATTCATAGCATAAGAAACAATTCTCAAAGCTTCACTGCTTTTGGTTTCTGATTCTTTGGCTGCTTAGACAATGGCTTTACCTGAGGATGAAGTAACAAGCTTTTTTTTTTTTTCCCTTTGAGGAAAAGGAAGGAATGAAAACATTTAGTCAAATGTTCTTTGTGAGGGCTTTTATTTATTTATTTACTTGTTTGTTTATTTAAAGTCTCCTGCAGAAGGTGAATATTTTAAGAAGTTTCAGACAAATTACTAGTTGCTTTTCGTGTCGGATTGGCTCTTTCAAATCCATCATGTGGCTGCGGATGATGCCACTCAATATGCTTGAACTGCTTAATGACTTTTTTCTAGACAGTGTTATTTTGTAAAACAGTATTTACATAAGATGTTGTTTCAACTGCAGAATTAGTTTGGTACCAATATGCAGTATGACAAAATCTTGTTAAAACTGTAGTACCTGTGGGACATTCACAGGCAGAACTAAAGAGCTAGGTATGAAAGGAAAAACAAGCCAGTATTTCTTATGCAATACTCACTTCATCTGTATAAAGTCATGAGATGTTGAGAAATATGATTTCAAGTACATGGTTATTTTGGTCATGTTGCTTCCCTGACTATTTGCTTATGTACATTTCAGGAGGCTGTAAATATTATTGTTAAATGCATAAGACGTTTAATGCGTATGAATTTTCTTGCAGCCTTAAATCTTGGAAGTGGCTGCGATTTATGGTTTTGAACTATCCATTTACATTCCATTAACTATCTTGCATTTTCTTGCATTTTTAAGAAAGGGGTGGGGGTATTTTTACTTGTTATCCGTTACTTACTTTTTAATTTTTAAGGTTACCTTATGCTTCTGAGCAAACATATTCTGCCATAGCTGAAATATCTAAACTTTTAGCTTTGTCAGGTATGCCAGGCCTGAGGTAGTTAGGAGTATGGTGGTCAGCATATGGATGAGCGCAGCTATTTTCAACCCAGAAGAGGAAGTCTTTGTTTTTAAAATTGAGAATAAGCTCAGGAAACATTTTCTACTGCAAACTAGACATATCTACAAATTAAAAGAAGTTAGATGTTAGAAGTCTTATAGTTAAATGATAACTGTGGCATGATGCCCTTATCTAATATTTTCTCTTTTGTTTCTTTGAATTTATTATATATTTATATTATTTAAACCTCAGTCTCAAAAAATTTTCTTAGTGATGTTCTTGGGAGCAGAATTAGGCCCTCTTCTGTCACTATCCTCTGAAGAGGCTTGAGATGAGTAGTTTAGCATCTCTCTGAGTACTCAGGCTTTTTAATTTTAATAGTTTGGTCTTAACACCATACTAACAACACTTCCTTGTTCTCCGTGAACATTATATCATTGTCAGAAAACTTTTATGCAAATTTCAAGTATGGGAACAGCTCTCTGTGAGCATTAGAATTTGCTATGCATGATGTAATTCACAAGACTTACAGTTTTGCAAGCTGCTCTATATACTGAATTTTTTTTCATGGGACTGTCATGACTCTTTCTTTCCTGAGCTCTCCCAGTTCAACCCAGAAGAAGCAATTAAATTTTTGTATAAGTTTGGAACTTACCTTGATTATAAAGACCTCTCCAGAAAAGGACATGGCAAAGTGAAAGACAAATCCCCAGACTTTGGAAAAGAATGAGAGACACAGGGAGAAGAAAAAAAAAGTCTAACCTCTGTAAAACAGAAGAATCTGGATTTGTTTGTGGGGAAACCCCTCCTTCTCATCTTAAACATCTTAAAAAGAACAAACATGATACAGAAACAAAAAATCGGCTGAACTGTATACAAAGAGATTCTTGGAAGAAGCAGAACACTTTTTCTCTGTGGGCCTTTATAGGCAAAAAACAATGCAAAAACAATGAAGTTCCTGATACTGCAGTGGTTAATGATAATCAAGAAAGCTTTAGACAAGAAAATATTATATTGTAAAAATGCAAAAAAGTAATATTAATGTCATACAAAATGATCTCAGTTGTCTTGCTTCATCACAACAGTCTTTTGTTGCGGCAAAGCCTGAACATGATGTACTGAATCACAGAGGCTGTTCTAGGTTTCAGACACCTTGCAAACAGGAGGTTCTTGATTCTACTGTAAACTGTTTTAGTCGTGGAGTCATAGCCAAATTTAAAAAGAACAGGAAATTGCATAAGGAAGTCCCTGTTGGTTGTTTACTAGTAGCCAGTGCCACTGAAATAAACAACTGTGCTGGCAGTACAGAGCCTCTTTTGTCATGTAGTCCAGCAGCACTGGAGATGAAAACTCTCAACTTGGGAGTTGAATTTAGTGGGAGAAGCCTAAGGGATAAGAGAGTCTTCTCATATGAATTTGAAAACTGGAGCAATATGCAGCAGTTTCGATCATAATCAGGAGCTTTTTTAAGCTCAGAAGTTGCTTTTGCCAATATCACTCTGTAATCAGAACTGTGCTAAAGATACAAGCATAGAAAGAAGTTGCAAAACAAGCAAACAAACGAAACACCCAAGCCTCCCCCCAACACAGCAGAGAGATTTTACAGTTTTCTCAGGAGTCTTTGGAGCAAGAAACCTGTGATGAAAAGAGTCAGGTTTCTCAATACAGGATGACATCAAGATGAGGAAGAGAGAGATTTCTCAACAAGAGAGCATACAATAGAGACAGAGGACTTCTTCAGTTCTCTAGCCATAGCTACCTCTTTATTAAGTAGAGAAAGATTTGCAGACTGCCTCGAAAAACCACTAGACCTCAGTGTGCCTTGCAGAATTAGAGCAAGTGATGATAGTACAGAAGTGCTTTCCTCATTGGAAGATACTGGCGATAGTTTCACATGTTTTCCGAGCATATGTAAACCACAGGATCCACTAAACAACATCCTTCTGCAGGTCTGATGTTTTACCAGGAAAGGGAAAAATCATGTTTTCACTAAGTCACAAAAATTCAATGAGGTAAACTGTGTTCAGACACTGCTTAATTCATCTTATTTCTTTAAAGTGAAAGGTGATTCAGATGCTGAATGTTCTAGAATGCCATGAATTAATCCACTGCCAAAAAACAGGAAAAAAAACCTCAGGAATTTAAAAAGACTAAAACATCCTTCTTGTTCCACCGCTGAGCAAACTAAAAGAAGTGTATTTACATACATTCACTGGAGGTCCTTAAGACTGTCTTATTATCTCAGTATAGTAGAATGTAATGAGTGGACTGGGGAGAAAACATGCTCTTCTCTTGAAATGATAAAACTTCTAATAGGTCTTAGTGAAATACTCAAGTTGCGTTACTTTTCATAGTCTGAAGACCCCCATATTCAGATAGTAAGGGCATATATATTTTCTAGTTTCTGACATTACATGTTTAAAAATTCCAAATAAATATACAAGAAAGGATAATGTATTAAAAGCACTTTATTCAATTTGTAAAATAGACTAACTTCAGATTCCTATTTATATAGATCTGTCAGATTTTACTTTGCTGGTGAAAGGGAATTTGTGTACTTTCTGATACGTTAAGAATAGATAGGAAGGCAACATGTGGATCCAGATAAAGGAGCAATGGGGGAGTGTAGTTTCATAGCTCTGGTATTGCAATCTCAATCCAGTTTTGTCTGCCTATTACATTTGTAGCATATTAGTTTGCATATTGTGGCAAGTAACATGTTCCTTAAGCTACTGCTGATTTATGTGCGATGTTTGTATGTAGAAGAAATATAGAATACCTGAGCTAGCGTAGTCACTGTGGCCAGAAAACAAACTTTTGTAATCATCTCTCATTACAAACTTACTTTTTGTAATAAACTAGATTGTTTTTTGTCTAAACAGATAACACGATAAGCTTTTTATTATTTAAAATGGATTACGAGTACCTGAAGTAGCAAGGCCATCCTACAAAGGGCTAGCATCCTGCATTGACAGCTGTTCAACTAAGACATGTTAAAAAGCTGCATTTAAAAAGATTTAGTTATGTAATGATGGCAGAAGCATTCTTAATTAAACAGGTAAGGTGAAGGTAAAATGGGTGGAATAGAGATGGCAAGAGAAGATATTTTTGAATGGGAAAAGTTGCTGTCAGAAAAGGTGTTGGCATTCTTGCCTCTCTATACTTCTACTTACTTCTACTGTGCCAGCTTATCTGCTTACTACTTTTGAACCACTTCTGATACGGTTATGTAGAGACAATATTTTACATTTGTTGTATGGCAACATTTTCAGGGTAGAGACTCTTCCTTTGTTCAGTTAGAACTTAACATAATGGGATTTGGATGTTTAGGTATTCCTGTAATAAGGTTAATAATTTTAAGGATATATTCTACTAAAAGATTCTTTTGACTAAAGGATAAAAGATGCTTAAAACCAGTCATATTTACTATAAGGTATTTTTTCCAAAATAGTCAGTGTTCTTGTAAATCATCTTTCTTTATTTAGGCTGGACAACACTGACTCATTATGTTGAATGTGATTTACAATTATCAGCTTATTTTCTAGGTGAGATATCGGTGTTTTGATGTTTCCTCTTTCAGGGAAAGCATGCTTATTTTTTGCTGTCTGGTAGTATTTTTTTCTGGTATTTTTTGCTGCTGGTTTTGCTTATTCACTTCTTTCCTTTTAGTTCTGATGAACTGAGAATCTTAAAAAAACTATGGGTACGTTTTAATTATGGACTATTGGTAATACTGAGAATTAGGGTTTTTTTGTGAAAATATTGCAAATGTTGAGTCAAATTAATTCAGTGAACGAACTATGAATAAAAATTCTTCCTACAAGAATAACATTTTAGAGTGAATTTATAAAGATATGTGTGATAATCTTTTAAGAGTTCTTTCAAATACTTCAAAACCTTTCTTTACGTGAAGGCCAGAGGCCTGGATGAAAATTCAGCATTTAAAAAGCCTTTTTTCCTTCAAGCTCAATGTGATACTGTTCTTTTGTATGATGCTGGTGTTTCTTCATATTCTTCTTAGCAGTAATATGGGATTATATGTAGCTTTAACAATTCCAGATTTACCCAAGGGATTTGTAAGAAAGGATCTCTTTAAAAACCTCAGTTTAGATAAATAGTAAGTCTTCATGTTTGCAATGTGTTAAACTACACCTGCAAGGTGAAATACTTAGTGTTTTGACTTGTGAAGGGAAGACCAAGTATAAGAATCCTTGGCTTTTGGTTCAGGAAATGATTTGTTTTCAGGAAATCTCATGGAAATTTCTTTTATAATTCTGCATTCCTTACCATACTCTTATAAATGGCTAAAAATGGTGTTTCAGCATGCACACTATAGCTGAGGATAGATCTATCCAAAATTCTTACTCCGTCATTCTCCAAATGCTCTCTATGAATCTGCTGGGAAAGTGTGCTACTTAGTCATGATTTTGGATAAGGAAGAAACTCTATCTTGAATTATACAGATAATTTCAATAGCTGAAATGCATTACAGGGAAGTCCTTATTGTGTTGTGAAACAATTTTGTGGAAGAATTCCTCCAGTTTCAGAGGGTGATTTTCACTGTGATGCTGATAATAAAGAAGTTTGGGTAGAATAAAAAATAGCCAGTTGAAAAGAATGAATAGTCAGTTGAAATCTGACTTTTCATGATGGATTCAGAGATTGGTGATAGTTACTTCCAGTTGCAGGTATGCTGATGTTTGGCTGAACTCAGCCTTTAGACTGTTCTGCAGATCTCCCCAAAAAGTAGACAGTCATAACTGCTGCTGCTTCTAAAGAAAGAAAAGAAGGCTTTGAAGAAAAAAAATTATAAAACTAGGATTTTGTAACACTTAAAGTAGCTTAGGCTTTTCAGCTCCGTTTTACTACAAGCAGAGTTGTGAGTTTTCACTGCTTGCCAAAAAACAAAAAAAAGCTCCAATGTGGGAATTCATGTAGGAAGCTCGCATCACCTGTGAGGAGTTCAGCGACTCAGACCTTTGACAGCTGTTGTTCTGCTCTCCAACCTTCTGGCAGTGCTTGGGGCAGGGTAGATTGTAACAGCTGATAGCGGCTCTTCCAGGATTTTTCAGAAAAGACAAATCCTCTGTATTGGTCATTATCTTTGAACTTAAATATTTCCTAAATTCCTGCTTATTTAATAGCCTCTATTACTAAGTTCCTCCTGCAACTATCCCTTCCTTTGAAGGGGTTCTGCAGATACCGACCACTTCTAAGGATAGGATTCTCAATAGAAGGTTAGTTGGTCTGCTCAGATATATGAGTTTATGCAGTGTTACAAAAATCTTACGCTTTATGAAGCATCTTCTTCACCATGTAGACATGACCTCTGTATGCCACAGTTCTAATGTTTCTGATTTTTTTTAACAGGCTTTTTAAGAAAGCAAAGCAAGCTCGGGTGTGTAGGAGGGACCAAATATACGAGCGTGCTTTAGGGCAGACTAATAGTCAGAGGTGTGAGATATACAGATAAAAAAATACTCTTTTTAAAAAACCTTATCTTTAAAGGGACATTGTCACTGTTGACAGTGTCAGGCTACTCTTCAAATTAAATACATGTGTCTCCCAAGTCCATTTTATTTGGAGCTCTCAAACAGAGACTCCAACCAAGATAAAAATCTCAAGTTCTCAGCTGGAAAACCAGTGTCAGGAAACATAATGAGCAGATTTTGTTTGCAGATGTGGGTAAGCTCGTGTGTACATGTCACATTATCCCTCCTCTGTGCCTGTACCTGCTTTATTCTTATGCCAGAAGCATTCAGATTTACAAGAATTAAAACAGTGATGCAGAGAATCAAAGGATTCAGAGTCAATTACACCTGGATCCAAGAGGACTTAGCAGAGGGAGGAAAAATATAACATATTCTAATCTCTCCTTAAACACAATTTGTTTTAGGCAGTAGTTTCAGATTGAATATATTAACTAAGTACAGAGTTTAGAGACTCCAGACATTTTAAGTGCATTGAATTCAAAAAACAAGGGGGCATTGTTGTAGTGAATACAATAAGATGTGTTTTAAAGTAAAGTGGACAGAATATCTCTCTTGACTCAGTGGGCTTCCATTTAATTGTTAAGAGCCGATCCTGCTGCTAGTTCAAAAAACAAAAATACTGTTTAATTATACAGGGCCAGGTTTTCTGGTTTACAATGTAGTTTCCCTGCAAAGAGCTCTTGTTCGGGAAGCCTAGGATAGAATTTTCCCTCCTCTGCTGCCCTTCTGCAGGAGCGGGAAGAGGAGAAAGGTGTTCTTGGGTCGCACAGCGCATGTCAGGGTAGTGATGCAAGTTAATAAATATGCTCCAGTTAGCCTTCGCCTAGTCCCTGTCCCATTGTCAGTGGCATAAACTGGGCATGGACAGGAGGTTTGATGTGTCTGTGGTTCAGATGCCTGATGTCCTGAGTAACTACTGCTACTCCTACTGCTGCTCTATGAGCACAGCTGATAATTGAAGCTGTACTGCCTTTCATTCAAAGATATCAAAGCATTTTATGTTTGTGTAGCTGTGTTACTCAAATATGCACAAGATAGTGTTTTATACTGTATTCAGAGGGATAAATGGAGACCCAGAGCTGCAAGAGACTGTGACAGAGTAAGGACAGAATCTAACATCGCGCAGCAATGGTGGAATACAGTGGTCGTCTGTCTCCTAGCCAGTTACTTTAACTGGAAAGTAACCATTTCATTTTAATGACACCTGCAAGGAGTTATTAAAATAGCTCCTTGTAATATCTTGTAATAAAATTCCATATTGGCAGAGTGGAGAGGTTACTGTCTAGAGCTGCAACTGTAAAGCCAGAGAGCGTGGAGCTGCTTCAGATGTGAGTGGGTTTGCAGGAAGACAATAGATTTTGTGACCTGGAAGAACAAAGGATTTTTGTCTAGAAACACCTGAAATCTTTAGGCATTCTAATAAAATTAATTTTAAGATATTTTCACTATTCCCAGGAGAAAGTTGAATATGTGTGCAGGCTCTGTTRTATATGTTCATTATAACACTATTAATTTCCTTCATTCATGCTGATAAAATGAAACATTTAAAAATTTGGTTTTGTGTATTACATATTTTAAATATGGAAATAGAAAACTGAAATATTTCATGAATGTAAAGTCAGAGTATGTTTATCTTATTAAACCTACTTTCTTTAGGTTAGTTTTCAAAACAAATTTCTGCTGAGGGTGTGTAAATTTTGTTGGCGTGGCATTTTCAGCTGGAAAAACATAGTTGGAAAATTTCAGTCTAGGTCTAATAACAGTTAGTATTTCTCTAGTCCATGCTATTCAATTCATTCCAACTCTAGGTGATCATAGTTCTTGTATTAAAATCTCTGTGTGTATAAATTAGTGACAGAATATACAGAAAGGATGTTAGTACACACTCCTGACTTTATAGCAAGTGAGAATGTATGAGTGAAAACATCTGTGTCAAATGGCCCCCGTTTGGTCTGGTTCATGAAAGTTTTCAAGGTCAATAAAAGGGACTAATAATAAATTTTCTGAAGTCAGTCATGCTTTGTTCCCTTAACCTTCACTCTGTCCCTTCATCCTTAATGTCAGTAAAGTAGCTTTGAGAGCTATCTTATTCTGAGTTAAATATCTGACCCTGCAAAATCTGTGTTTTCAGTTGCTTGAGCTTTCAAATTCAGTCTGCTGCACAAAATCCAGCAATGCTTCAGCTGCATAGTGAAAGGTAAAAGAAAGGAAGTGGAACTTACCAACTTTTAACATAGGTCGTCTGTAACTTTTTTGTTCTCATTTGCACCAGAAATGCAAGTTCACTTAGTTTTGAATTTGCCACTGCAAGGTTGAACATTCTCCCAGCTACTAAAGTAAGCAAAGGTAGAGCTTATTTTTAAGAATTCTTAGTTTGAGAGAGTGTTGGTCATGATCTCTGTTACGTTTCAGATCCAGAAACCTATTTATATGGTGGAAGAGCAATGTCTTGTGGGCCCAGGCTATTTTCCAGTTCACATCCCTGTTGATTCCTTAGCTCCATGTCTCTCAAACCCCAAATCACTTGGAACAGGTCTAGGAAACTTTCTTTAAAACATTTCCCCCACAAGATGGCAGCATTGTTTCAGGGTATAAAAATGCCAGCACCATCCAGAATATCTTACACTCTTTAATATTTCCTTTTTATACAGCATGTGGGAGAAACTCTGTGAAACGTGTGTTCATTTGTGTTATCTGAATTCACATAGCAACATCGATCACAAGACTGGATGGGCTTCCTTCGTTTGCTGCTATGTTTGCAGACTTTGTGATGAAAATAAGTTTGCAGAGGACTGTAATGGTTTTTGTGAATTATATTCAAATCATATTATTATTTTGATTCTTTGTCATTATTCCAATTACTCTAATTTCAGATGCATGTGTCTTTCCTTTCCCATCCACTGAGCACTTCTGTTCTTTCAGGGCTTGATCCTACTCTCTCTGAAGTCACTGGCTGAATGAGAATTTTAGGGTAAGTCCTGGAAGGTAATATGAACAGCAAATAAGAAAGATGAATACAGTAATTATTGAATACATTAATTATCTTGTTGCATCTTGTTCCTTATATTATGAATCAGGTATGATGAAAGAGCTGCTGTTCAATGAATCATTGTCAGGGCAGCACTGATTGACTTCTAAAGAAATTAGGTCTAGTTTTCTCTGACCCTACAAATGGGTCTACCAATTTGGCCTTATCCATGCGGAACAAAAAGCTGGGAAATGCAGGAATTCTCGCTGTGCTATTTTGGATGCACTTCAGTTGCCCAAAGATAGATTTTTAAAAATGTCATTTTGCCCATGATTCTCATTTCACAGCACATGAGTTGCAAGCATATTTTCTAATTCATACAGCTATTCACATGGCTATTTAATACCTCTATTCAGATATTCCACTTGGCAATAATCCAAATACAATGGTGATACAAAACCATTTTGTATTCCTAAATTAGGAAAGCATTTTCCATGATTGCCTGGAAAAATGTCTCTTTTCTACTTAAAGTACTGAAGGAAATAGACTTTAGAATCCTGAGTTAGCAATGTTTATTATTTCAATAAAATATTGGATGGTGCATTGCAATACTTTAACAAACAAGATTTAAAGTCTTGTCTTTTCATTTTCTTGAAGGACAGAAAATAAGCTTGCCTTTCTTTTCATTTCTTTAAATAAACTTGTTAAGATATGGTTTTACTTGGAAGTGCAAGCTAAGTGACCTCCTCTAGTGCTAAGATAAGGTTACTCTGCAAGTACAACTCTGTACTAACAGCCCAAGTCCTTGAACTTAATGTTTAGAGATACTAAAATTCATATCTTTATATTTTCCCAACCTGGAGTGTATGAATTGAGTATTTAGTTTCTTCTTTAATGTACTCAGAGCTTTCTTATTGATGCATTTCCCCTAATCTTTAGTGATTCACAGCCTCCCAAACACTGACTTACCATTACCGTCACTTACTTTTGCTGCTTTGAGCACGTTTTCTAAAATTGCTGAGGCAATTTTACATAGATATAAATGATATTAAGAGAGCTAAGTCAGAGCCTTATATGATAGGGAATGGTGAATTCTGCTCTTTCCTTCCTACCCCAGCATAGGGTCTAAGTAAATAGGTAGAAGAAATATATGGTATCTTCATTTATTTCACCAGTGTATCTTCTGAGATGTGTAAGAACTGGAACACATGGATGGTAAAGTGTGAGAGCTTCAGAAAAGTAGGTTTAAACACTGGAAGTTGTACTGGCCTGCAAGAGCCAAAACATCATCATTGCAACTGATGAAAAAAGAGAGGTGGCATGAATCTAACCTCATGGTTACATAAAGTCTGTGATATTCTCCTACATGAGGCCTCTGCTGCTTGCTCCCTCACTCATCCTGGCAGTAGGACAAGTCTGGCTTTATCTGCCTTCAGTGGAAATTGAAAAGCATTCTGCTTCAAAGGGGAAGATAATTAAAGGCCTGGTTTGTGGCCAAAAATTAAGACAGATTGTGTTTAAGGAAACTGAGTATCTGAGGCTATTGTTGATGAAATGCACTATTGATCACAAGTTCAAATTAACCCACACTGTTAAAAGTCAAAAGTTATTGTTATTTGGTAGACTATATAAAAATAAATTTTCCACTTACTAGTAGATGGGAATTCATGTTACAAATGGGTATCATTGATCTAGTCTGCAGTCACTATATGTGTAGCCCTTTATTGTAGAAGTTTTAATGAACACGTTTAAGTCAGTTTATTTTTTTAGGAAGTATTTAAAAGGTGTTTACCTTTAACTATGTGTTTCAAGGCTGCTTAGAAGCATGCCTGAAAAATACTGGTGAATGAGTTACTCTTAAGCTTTATAAGGGCGCTTATAAGACAAAAATGAAACACTTCTATGAGGTAGCTTTTATCAATGTGTTAGTTCCATAAGCGTTTGTGTCTGCCTGACATGTGAACAAATAGAAGATTGCATTTTTAAGGATTTGAAGGTCAGTGCTTTTCATGCATACTTAATACAAAGCACAAAGAGAGAAAAAAGAGATAATGTTGTCCTCTGTAAGTCTTCAGAGCACATAATAAAAAAGCATGTAACGAAAGTGATATACATCTCAAATAGATTATTGAAATGCTGACAGTTGGTCATATTCTCATTTTTAGTATGGGCTATTTATTTGTCACAGAATAAAAATCATTCAGGCTTGTATTATGATCCATTATATGAATTTTCATAGCATAGTTTTGTAGTTCCTTGCCATTCTTCAGTGTTTTTGAAAGTCATGTTGACTTGACTAAAAATTATTAAAAGTAGTATAGGAAGAACTGGAAGCATCTTCTTTTTCCAGTATCTTACTGCAGTCATGAAGGAATTTGCAAAGATGCTGTTGAATACAGCCAGAGTACTGAAATATGCTTCCCACTCAGTATTAGAGAAACTTGCTGAAATTTACAGCTTCAGATTTGCATCCTATTTTACTTCTCCATGATTTAAGGATTTATGTTGACATCACAAAGAAGATATGCAGAGATGAACATTTAAATTTAGATTGGTTTGTATCCTGAGAAAGATGCACTGTTAGAAACTAGATTTTCCAAGAGCACACATCATGTCCTGAAGATAAGATAAGGTTAATAAAAATGCCTTTCAGTAACTGAGTACAGCTCAAAAATCACTGGATGAGTCCTTTTTTTTATTATTATTTTTTTAAGTGCAAATAAGATGTAATGAAACCCCAAACTTCTGTTCAAAGTTTCTGGCCATTATATAGTGCAGATGTGTCAGAAAGCTTACCTGGAAATGGATAGATAGACATATGGCCAAAATGTCCTTAATATTTTTGGTCAAAGACATAATTAAAGGAACATATGTTGTATTGTGAATAACAAATTTTCTACTGATAAAGATTTGTCAGAAGAAGTCCTTGGGCCAGATTCCATCTTCTCTTTTTGCTACGGTAGATCTGGAATAAACTTAAAGCAAACAAGTGTCGGAAAAACATGAACTATGGCTTGCCACAATCTTATATTAGCATATCTGAGATTAGAATCTGTTCCCTTTGGTATATATAATTTTGGTGATCTTCCATCATTTGGGGGACAGGGGGCAGAAATTGAATAAAACCTAAAAGCAGTAATATTAAGATTTAACTCATTTAAAGATAGGGTGCCAATATAGAAAAATATCTAATTTAATCATAAAAAAATAAAAGGAATGAAGACTTCTCTGTAAGATGCAGAACTCTGCTCCAGGTACAGGGAGAACATTTGTAATTCCCATCTCAGAGGGCGAAGAAATGGAGCTGATGTTTATTCATACATGACCTTGATACTTTGCAGTATTTTGCATTGCCAACAAAAAAAGTTATCAGACAGCATGTTTTATGGAGAATATTTGAAGTAAGCTTGGCTACTGAGAAACAGAAACCTTGGATGTATTTTAAAATAAACAAGCACTAACACCTGCTGTGAGACTAAAGCCTTTAATTGTGTTTTCCTGAAAGATAAAAACTCCCCAAACCACCCAGTATTTGAAATAACTTGCACAGATATTACAGAATAAGCAGATGCTATGCCTTTCATTTACAAATTATCTTTACATTTTTGAGATGCATTGCTCAAAAGTAGTAGGTGCATAATGCAATATAAGTTTGTAGCAGTCTATTTAACTCGCTAATCCCTTGCCTGGTAATGAATTGGCATAAGAAGACTTGAGTACTTTTATGGTGTCTGTTGAATGAGTAACATGTAGTGGCGGAAGTTATGTATGGCTCAGAGATTAGTAGAGGAAATCTCCAATACTTTTTGTAATGGCATTTGCATATAAAAACCTGAAATTCTGTCTTTGCAAAGTTGTGATGACTCCAAGAAACTCACTGGAATAGTTACTACGTATTTTTTTGACGGTAAAGGAGGAAGGTGGGGTATACACTGAGAACTTAATTTTCTCTTTGTTTGGGCAACAGGAAATCAGAAGCAACCTTACAACTCAGGATAAAACTAGTATGAGAAAACTGAGGATATGAAGGCAGGGTAAAACTGACCTCTCTTCAGGAGGAAAAATTAAGCTGATGATGTGTCTGGTTGGCTTGGTGGAGAAGAGATATAGGAAGGTTTGTTAGTTTTTATTTTGATTTGGATTGTTATCTGGAAAGGCGACCAGTGAGTGCTTGGGTCTTGTTTGTTTGTTTGTTGCTGGTCAGGTATAACTTCTTGTGCTTTCCAAGGTTCCTTTTCAAAGCATTGTTCCAGGTCACATTAGTAGTCATGCCACCTAGTCTTTGGAAGCCATGTGTGAAATTTTTACAATAACAAAATGTTTCTTGTTAATTTAAAATACAATGATAATTAAGTGTATAGATTTCCAGTACTCTGTGCTATTGAATGATCTTAAACTAATCAATTAGTAAGGATGAAATAGCTATGACTGATTTTATGCAATGTTTTCATCACTGTTTCAGCACTGATACTGAGTTTGCAACCAGTGGAGGACTGAAATTATGAAATGAACTTTGAAGTAGAGCAAAAGAGTAGGAAACTTAGTGTTTGAAGATGGATCTTGACAAATTCAAGGAAGGAGTTATATGACGGGGTAGAATGTTCTTGAGTATTTTCAGTGGATTAGAAAGAGTTGTTACACTGAGTTTCTCTTGTGTTTATTCAATTAATCAAGTTAGTTGAGGATTTCCACTGATTACCTGGAGGGACAAAGAAGGATTCTTTTCATCGTCTCTCCCTCATGCTTTCTTATTTTTGCATATTTAAATATTTTGTTTCTTCGTTTGCTGGACTAATCCTGACTAAAGATGGGAGACTGAGCAGTACTTTGCTGTCATTCCTAGAGGAAATTTTTGGAAGCCTAGTTGTGTTTTCCTCTCAAGCCTGTCAATGCCACCTGGCTTGCAGTTGCCAGATTTGGGAAGAGTAAGGAATTCTCTTCTCCCCAGACTGGCTCCTCCTTGTTTATACTGGCAGAGGCCGTTGAAATTTCTATTTTTCTGTGCTCTTCTGTTTCACGGAGTGTAGTTCACTTCCGAAGCTCAGTTCACCTCCTTCACTGTAACTCCATGACAGTGCAAGGCCTATAGTGTTGTTGAATATCCTTGCTCTTTATTTCTCTGTAGTGTCTGAGGATATTTTTTCATCCTTTTCACTAAAGATGTACATTACAGGCTGTGAATTTTTACAGCTGTTTTGTGTGCATGACTGAGCAGAACGGGTGTTTCTGTGGATCTCTTTCAGATTTAACATCTACTATGTATGTTTAGGACTTCAGGAAAAACTAAACTCAGTGACCAAGGTGGTTTATACCATGACATACACCCTTTTTCTTCTAGGAAAAGCACCCCTTTTTCAGTCTCTCAGTCATACATGGAGCATTATCAATTTTGTGCTTTAATCTTGAAAGTACTAAAAATTTTGCTTTGCAAATCTTGCAAATTTTAGAGAAACTTCAGTGCCGTGCAGTACCATAGGCTGTCTTCCCTCAGTCTGGTTTATATGGTTGAACCAATAATAGAATCATTCTGTTTAAAGCCAGATTTCTCAGCAAAGGAACTAGAGCTCCAGGGAGAAAATATCCGAGGATCAGTGATCTTAAAGTTATTGCCTGACAGGCTTTCAAAATCTAATAATTCTAACATTTTCACTTTTCAAGAAGATCAAAGCATTCCTAACCTTTCAAATACCTATATCCTTGATTTAGAAAGCAACAATTAATATGCAAATGTGAAGACTTTAAGCTAATTGAATATTAATTTCTCTCTGAATATGGTACTATTGAGAATTTTAAACATTAAGGAATAACTGGTAAAAACTGGCTCGTTAATTAAACCAAAGGATTGTGTAACTATTCATGAATGGTTCAAAGGCATATTACTTTCTTAATGGACTCTGTCAGTATGGAGTTAATTTTTAAGAGATGTATGTTGATGTTGGATTAGGAGGTTGTGGGTCATTATGATAGTAAAATACCAGCTCTGTGTTGCTTCATTCAAGCATAATGTGACTTAGCAGAGGTGAGGGGAAGTAATAGATTTTTTCTGAGCTCTGAATTCAACAGTTTTATTTATTTTTATATTGCATGTTAAATAATTCTCATTTCAAAACTGTAGACAGTATGATTTGTTACATTTCTAGTGTGTCGATATTGTTCAGGGAGTCAGCTAAGATGTTTAATAGGAGGGACAACCTCTATTATGCAGCTCTGAACAGGAAACAAAGGTGGATCTATTCTCATGTGACATATGAAATCATGAGTTTGCTCTGGCTTCCTGCAGCCACTATGTGGGACCTGGAACCTGTGATGCTGCACTAAAAATGTTTAAGTTCCAAAACCTAAGTGAGATAATGAAGCTCACTTGCTTATTATGGAAATGGTGCTTAGCAAAATGGGGTCCTTTGTGAATGTGATACTTGTTCACTAAAAACAGTAAAGAATAATATGTTTTCAGACTGAGGAAACAGGATGAAATAAGGAGGGAGAACCTAAGGTATAGATCAAGTATATTTGATTTCACTGTGGTTCAATCATAGAGTAATTTAGGTCGAAAGGGACCTCTGGAATCTGAGAATTAGCAAGCTCCTGTCTGATGAACTAGTGGAGCTAAGGACATTTGAATGATTGCAGGGAAGGATCCAGTTGGAGATAACTGCCAATCACTGGCAAGCATACAAGTGGCCCAGAAGGGCTACCTTAATATAATGCTTACACAGGATGTTTCAGAGCAGTAATATATTTACAGAAGAGAAAACTAATACACCTTTCTTCTTTTAAATGAGTCAGGTACATTGATGAGCTCCAGCAGAGAATGAAAGAGCTAGGGATACTTGGAATATCTGAGGAACTGATGAGCAGCATAAAAGGAAGAGCCCGTTTATATGGGAAGTGATAGCACAAATTAACCCCTGTATTGATAGAAGTTTTGGACCCAGTTCTTCTTGGCCCTCACATGAACACACAGGCAGACAGCGGGAGAGCAGCAGTAGTAGAAGCAACAGTGTTCAATACTTGCTGAAATTGTGGAAAGGTGAAGCAGAACTGCAGTGCAACTTCCCAGGAGTATAGAGCCCACCTGAGAGAGCAGAGGAAGATCGTAGTTGTTCTCTTCAGTCTCATCTAAAGAGATGGATTAGTGGCAGGAGAGAGTCAAGCATTTCCCAAACATTTCTCTGTCAAACTAGAGAAGTTGTGTTTGACTTACCTACAGAGAAAACATACCTGAGCATATAGATGCCTTAATTTGAACATACTTGAACTAGAATCACTACAATACATTTTGAGGATACAGCTTGTAGCAAGTATAGGTTCTGCATATAGATGCAGGAGATGGCACAATTCTTGTACATGTTCCATTGCTTTCATTTTTGATGATGTGTTATTAGAAAGAAATGTGATATCATAGCAATATTTTTCTTGTTATTGCTACATACTAACTATTTATAATGTAAACCTGAAATATAAGTATGGTTTCAGAGCAAGAAAACTCGTAAGAGAAAACATGCAGCAGATGCTTAATGTATGCTGTGATTTGACACAGACATTTTTCTTGTTTCATATTTCAAAATATATGAATATAATAACATATGCTGTATCAGGTAAGAATAAACTGCTAGTGCAGTACACCTGTCCTCGATGAAGGATAGCCTATATTTCACATAATTACATTTACAGTTATATTACAATAGAGCTTTATACTAATGGGATGATTTGATCATAAATCCAAAAACCATACTGAGCAAGGCTATTACAATGTTGGAGACTGTCTTGTGTTAAGTTTACCCTCGTGCAGTTTCTGGTCACCATCTGGAAGTAAGCCAACTAGATACAAATCAGCACTTATGGGAATAAGACCCTATTTTGTGTTGTAATCACCCTTCAATGTAAAATATGTATGGTTATATTAGTGGGAGACATTACCAGCATATCTTATTTTGTCTTTGTGCCTCATTGTGTGTAGTAACTCAAGTGGAAAATTAAGTGACAGACTAATGATATGCATTTGCAAAACCCTTTTGAAAGGAGCAGACACTGTTGGCTATAAATTTAAACTTTTGAGGAAGCTAAAATGGRTGAAGATGAAACAAATATTATTATGTTTATCAACATATTACCAGACCCTGCAGGGCTCGATTTTATTCCTCCTTGCAGTCAATTACAAGGCTTCTGTTAACGTTAGTGGGAGGAGGCTTGGCCTGTGTCTGAACTATGTGGGGGCTACCCAGAGAGCTCTTCAGTGTTTCTGTTAAGTACAGAAAGAGAAATTACAACAAAACTCCACAATCCAAACGAGCTACATGTTATTTCCAAAGTATACTACTGAGCTCAGTTTTAGAATAAAGAAGGGGGCTTGGGAGGGGGGTGTTGGGGTTTTGTTTTGTTTTTTCCTGCAGATTAAGTCACTTGGTGGAGAGGAAAGAGGTTTGATAGCTGACCTTGGTGCACTGCTACCATGGCAGGTTGCAAACAATTCTTGTCTAGATTCTGGAGGTTTTGCATGCTGGTTAAAAGGTAACAGTCCAGCACTGTTACTGACTTAATTACTTAGTTCAAATTTCCTGGCTTGTAACTTGTTGGTTGCAACTTTAGGGTTAAGTTTCTCACTAACTCAAGTAGGCTGCTGAATTCTGGCACTAAAGTTTTAGTCTCTGAATGGGTGACTCCTGATAAAGCAGTTTGAGATGTACTGTGATGTTCTAGCAATGCTAAATAAGGATCTCCTGAAAGGTGTGAAGTCTCTACCAAGTACAGAAAATGGAAGAGCGCCTCTTGAGTTCCATGAGATTTTTGAGTGCTTGTGATTCAGTATTTGACAAGACTTATTTAAATTAAATCGGATAGATTGCTTTTTGATAGTTTGTGGGCTGTGAACCATGTAAGAAAAGCTTCTTAAGAAATCATCAGCATTTGTTTTAAATTTTAAATACTTCACTTGTGTTACTTATCTAAGGAGTCTGGAAAGGGAGATGTCATAAATTAATATGTACTTTGTAAGTTGATATTTGCCCCTTCTTGCTATCATTAATTGATTCTGGTGGAAAAAGTCCAACCTAGTAAGAAAGTCTGAGCTTCTAGAGCTGGAGAAGGGAACCAGGTATGAGCTGAGGGGCATTAATAGATAAAGGCGCAAAGAAACTTGGAAAACAGGATCTGCCCATACAAGGGGGGAGACTAGAAGCGATGAACTGTAGGATTTGTCTGTTCTAGGACTGGAAAGAGGCCAACAGATCAAAAATCTCATTTGGAGAACGGCTGGTCAGACCTCAGATTCTGGGTTAATGTGCAAGCCTTAATCCCTATCAGAAGTCTGGGAAGTCAGCCCAGAAGCCTGCTGCCCAGCCTGCCTTGGTAAATGCAGCAGAATGACAAATAGTAAAGTTTTACTGTTTGTTTTTTTCTTTTTGTTTGTTTGTTTTACAGGCCTTACAGAGTGAAAGGATAACGATATGGTCCTGTCCATTATGTGGACTATGTCACTTGGACTTCCAAAACTGCTGAATTTAGAGATCTGTGGGAGGATATACTTCATCTCTCTTTGGTCCCACTTGCCTCCACAGCAGTGTGGAAAAATGAGTTCCGACTCTGATGTTTGTATGGCTCAGTTTGGAAATAGATTAATGATAGGCTGCAGTAGCTGTGTTGGCTGCCTAGGACTTGATTGAAAGTGAGGGGAAAAAAACATTTCGTCACCAAAGTTTGTAGCTGGATAGGCTCAGAATATGGTAAAGAAGCAGACATATAAGTGAAATAATACCTCCTCATGTAGTAACATTGTCTGGATAGACTGCTCTTTAACTGCATGCGCTACATTATTGTATGCAAAGAAGTCCTGAATTCAGATATTCAAATTTATTATATAAAGAATGGTGTCTTTTCTTTTTATTGTTTTTGTAGGCAAAAGTGCATGTATTCTTCATTCTTCCAGAGTGAAGTATTTAAAATACTATAAATAACTTCTCAGCAATGCATAGTTATTTGCATTAAAACTGAACTATGTGAGTAATGAATGGTAATTTAGAATTGCAGCCAATATGATAAAGAAATAAAGCCCTGTTAGATACAAGTAATTTGCAGATTGAGGTTGTTCTCCATTAAATAATGATCTCCCTGCTTGATCTGAGAAAATAGGAATGTCAGTCAAATAGGAAGAAGGACTTTAAACACACGTAAACTAACAAAAATGCTAAATAATGGATTCGTGCCACCCATACATAGGAATAAATCCTCACGAGCAGACAGCTGTTGGGTCTGCCCAGAAAGCTTTGATTATAACAAGTTTCTTTATGCTCAATTTCTCTGTCATCCTTTTCCTTTTTTGCTACAACATCTATTTAAAAATGTGATCTTCCTTCTGCTCTTGTCCTACTTTAGGGAAAGCTATATGTAGGTACATCAGTTTATCACAATACTCATATTAGCTAAATGTATTGCTAATTAACTACTAGTTATTCAGATGGTAAATAGGTGCAGGTATTGGGTAACCTCTAGAGTCGGGTTTGCCTTCTGAACTACAGCCTGACAAAAGGCATGAGTCGTGTCTGAAATAAGTTTTATCCAGTGCATCGCTGGAGTTGAAGTAAATGAGTCATTTTTACCTGTAGGAGATGTAGGAGGATCAAAATGCATCACAAACTTCTGTGAACCAAGAGAGAGTTTTTCACCTCTGCGTAATCTTGGTGTTTTCAACTGATGAATTTAAATCAGGGTTTTGTTACTGCTGACAGAAGATTTGACCAGGGATCTGTGTAACTACAGAACATCTGGTCTGTTTCTTTTTCTTCCTTAATTAAAATCAGATCTATTTGCTAGAAAACATTGTGGAAAACTTAGAGGCACCAAATGGGAGCCTCTAGTGCAGGAAATCACTGCAGCTTTCTGGAAACTTTCACATTCAGAACAATAAAAATCTCTGTAGCTGTGATAAAGCAGAGTATCAAAGAATAACAAAGCCACCCTGACAGGAAATCAGTAGTTTGCAGGTAGATATAGATAGATTCTGAAATCTCTTATTGTGCCTACTGGGTCCAGTAAAGTATTTTATTTTCCAAATAGAAATTTATCCTATGATGTGATTGATCAAATATAGCGGTCAAGTAGCTATTCAGCCAAGAAGTACTTAGACAGCTATTCCTTTACTCTTTCAGTAACTGTGGCTTTTGCAAAATTTCTGTTCTGTCTATGTTTTTTACCAGGTCAACATTATATTAATGGCTAAAAAAAAAAATGGTAGAAAGATGAGAGAACTACAAAATTATCCGAGTTTATAGTATAGGCACAGACTAAGCCATTAGTGAATAGAACATAAAATTGGCTTCCTACCGAAATATGAGAGACTCTCCAAAACCATACGAAGGCTGGTATAGATTTGCTGGCCCTGACTCCTCACTGCCTCAGTCTTTATGGAGTCACTTATGCCTGCAAAACTGTGTGTGTAAAAATGCTACTAAATCAGAACAACTCTTCAGCCACATTGGTGCTAGCATGGAAACAAGTGACTTCAAACAGGGTGACAGTGGAGAATCCAGCTCTACTCCTTTTTTCAGTATGGATATTACATTGTAGAATTGCCTGTGAGTTATTGGAAGGTGGCTTAATGTCACCATTTCTTTTTCCAATGTTAAATGTAACTGAGAAACCCATGGCATAGGCTGCATATTCCCAGCAGAAGGCTTTTTTACATCTGACTCTTCTCTCTTCCAGTGGTTCCTTGGTGCAGCTGGCAATAGACTGGATGTCAGGCTTCCTCAGACAAACGCCCCCTCTCTCAGGGTTGAACCTTGGAGCTGAGAAGTGCAGGTGGAGGAGGAATTTGCTCATTTCCGGAGGGAGCTACAAAATGGAAGAATGCTGAGCTAGCTGATTCACACTCCCTCACCCCGCAAAAAAAGGCTACCCTTATCACGTTGGGTTCTGGGGTGTAGAGTACTGAAGCAGCTGCCCTGACGTGAGCTGGACCTAGCCCGGAATTAGACTGTTCTCCTCATAGTTTGAAGTTCCAGGTTTATGATTTATTTCCTTCCTTTGGACTCATTTTCTTGGAAATTTGATAACATTAGAACATTAATTCTATGTAAATTAGTGTTTTGTCTTTTTGGAATATTTATTTAAATCAGTATCTGAACAGTAAAGGGGGGTTGGTGTGCAATATGTTTGATGACAGGTCACTGTAGTTTACCTGAGTATGATATAAATTGGGGTTATGGCTGAACTGTGGAGAGTTAGGGAAAAATCCAGTTAAGCTTGAAACAGTTTATTCTCTCTTCATATGAATGCATGTGTTATATTCTCTAAATATTAATTAGATGTTATATGTTATAATAGTCAAGGATGACTATTGCTAACCATTTATCTCTTGCCTCCCTGCATATAATGTAGGAAATAGTTGTTAAAACTACATTTTAAAGTATTATTCTAGGACTAGATGGTGAAATAGTTCTTTTTGCTTTCTTGTACCTGAGATGCATATCCTGACAGGAAGACAGATGGCTTAGAACGACTGTTATGAAGGAAACAAAATCGGGGGGGGAAAGGTATCAATTATATTGAAATTAGATAGGCAAATAACTGTAGGTTCAAGGATATGCTTAGGTGAACAGCATAGTTTACTTTATTTCTTAGTGTAGAAACATTGAATTCATGATGTCCTAATTTTGCAATGAGAGATTGTGTAGACTATAAATCCTATGCACACTATTGAAAGGGGTCAGAATCTATTTTAGAGGTCTGATTCAAAGCTTACTGAGGTCAGTGGAAGTCTCTCTGTTTGGTAGGGTTTGGATCATATCTTTAAAAAAAAAAAAAAAAAGGTGCTGAGAAGCAGTGCTAATAATGAATAGGGGAGGAAGTAGAAGTTATCCCAAGATACATCAGCCTTTTATGCTTCTGTCACTGAAACAGAAAAAATTTGGTTTTAACAGTGGTAGTCTACCTCTTATGGTTCGATGTTATCTTTATTTCAAAATACTGTGAGCCTAATTGTTCTGTTGGAATACTGTGAACAGTGATATTTCACCTGCATGTGCACGAGTGACGATGTGAGCTTATTCTTTCCCTGCTGTTATACAGTAAGTGGAGGTGCATGTTTGCCACGGGGGTCTGCATGAATTGTGTATTTGGGAGGATGTCCCCTGCAAGAATGTCCTTTCCAGTACAGTATGAATCAGAAATAACACTGGAATTATTTAGCCCATTGAATATACCCTCCTTCAGCTATCCTCTGGCTAAAAACACTGGATTACGTTTCCTGATGATGAAAATGCATGTTGCTCTACTGACACTGGTGATTTGTATCCTCTTATTCTGAAACGAACTTTGTCTCTTTTTATTTACTACTAGTGTTTAGTTGTACTTGAAGGTCCCACCTGGGACTTGGGCTCATTTGTCGTACATGCTGAAGAAACCAAACGATAAGATAAATGCAATGAAGGACACCGTACGAAACAATTAATCATTACTGCTAGCCTGCATCACCTTGACATACAAAAAAAACCCCTCTATGCTCCTTGAATCAATCATCAGAAATAAGATCCTTTTAAAAGAAGAAAAAATGCTCAGTTTTGTTCGTTTGCTCTTTCGCAGCAAAACAGAAATTTTAGTGTTCATATAATATCAAACCAAGACAGACTTTGGTAAGCTTAATGGGACATAAGTGCATTTTAATTCTTCTATTGGTAAGAGTAAATTGTATAGCTGTCAAATTGTGGCATGTCTATGAAATGTTGAGTAAAACCATTGCGGGGAGTGATGACATTTGTATGCCAAAGGAGAGGGAAGAATGCAGATCTACCAAGTGAACCTGTTAAAACTGTGAAACAAGTTTAAAACGGTGCAGATGCCTTGGCCATCTGCTGAGAAATATGTGTGGACGTAATTGCACAGACCAACTGTCGTTTCATTAAAAAAAAAAAAAAAAATCATTTTTAGGAAGTGTGCAGCCAAAGGAAACAACTTCACCCTCCCTCCAAAGCCCGTATCCTTGAAATAGCTATATATTCTTGTTTAACACTTGGTTCCAGCAGCCTGATTTATTCTTTGCTCTTCTCTCGCATATAAGGAATTACATCTAGTCTGTCCATTGTAAGAAGTTGGAGCCTACTGTAGTTTAGACTGCCTGAACTATACATCAGAGTTTATCACAAAAATACGGAGGTACTTGTAACTGTAATGATGCTTCTAGGGTTTTGTTCATATGGTTGATATCACTAGAACTTTTGGCAGAATTATATCTTTGCATTACATGGCTGCTTGTCCGTTATTTTTATTACAGAAAAAGAGAATATGAGGTTAGGTGTTGGGAGTATTGCTGTCCCTTTAAGTGTATGTGAGAGCTGTAGAAGCCACAGAGATATATTTGTAAATGTAAAAGATTTAATAGAACCTAATGAAGGCAGAGAACATTTGCTTATGCTCAAACATACCTTAATTAAAAATTTCAGGTATTAAAATTTGAAAGTGGCTGCGGTAAATTTTAGCTGCCATTTTAAAGGAGGGATTTTTTACTCCAGCTTCCTAAGTACAGTCACTTTCCAAAGTTTAAGGGAGCTATTTCATTCTGAACTAGTGCAGATATTTTAAAGCAGTAACTTCATGGGAACAAACAGCTGGGTACGTACACTGAAACTCATTGCCTCTCTGTGTTTTTGGGAGGTCTCCTCACGCAGGGCCAATTGCAGGTTTTGGGGGGGGGGTGGTCTTTGCGGCACCCCATGAGTTGTGGGCTCACCCAAGTGCTGGCCTTGCTGCCCACTGAGAGGAGCAGCTGTTTCAGGTGATGTGGAGCTTCCTGCTGGCCGCCTGGCAAAGGGATGCAGCCATGTCAGGTTCTTCCCTGCATCCGGAGCGCAGCAGCTGCGCCCTGGTGCGGTGCCGCAGGGCTACCTTGCTCCCACCCGGGCTGGCCACGGTTTGCTCTGAGCCTTGCCGTCTTTCTGTAGTAGAAAAGCGCAAGAGAACAGTGGCAATGACAAGCCCAGCTGCTCCAATGTCATCCCTGTCTCCTACTACTGAAGTGAAATCATTTATCTTCCCAGCTTCTCACCTCTAATATTATTCCCCTCACCATATTTCCAGCAACTGTTTTCCTCTATCATGGGAGGGACCCCAGCTCCTTCAACCTTCAGTGGCTGTGGCTGCAGTCCCTCAGTGCCAACATCATTCCAGTCATGCATATCCTACAGTGACACCAGAGCTCTTTTTAGCTCCAATGTCATCCAGAAGGCGTGGAGTTGGCGGGAAAACATCATCAGTGAACCTTCAAAGCTTCTGAATCTGGCACCCCACTTGTTCTATGGACATCCACAAGGTTCAGTAAATAAATCCAGCAAGTAACTGTGTCAAGACAAGAGTCTTACTCTGATTTTTATACACATAGTGTGTTGTGCCTCTTCAACTTGAGAATTAAAAAAAAAAAATTACTCTTATGTACAGTCCTTTTATGAATGCCTCGTTTAGTCTTCATCTTTCAAAGGAGGGAGAAGTTACTCATTACGAAGTCTTTAAATGTGGATTAAAGGACAGTATTTTGAAATAAGTAGAAGAAAATCTTTCCTTTCTCTGATCTTCAGCCAAACTTGTGTTTCCTTAGAAGTGTTCGGATTTTTATTTTGTTTAGTTGTCAGGCATGGGTTGTTTTTGTTTAAATATGATATTTCTTAAATATTAGTCACAAGGCAGAAGTGGAGTGCAACTTCTAGTTAGTAGAGGTTGTAGTTAGAAACTCAGTTCTATGTTGTGAAAACAAGAAGTGAATATCTCGTGAGTGTCTTTTCTCAAGTGATTAAATGTTTCTGAGTGCTGAGCATTTACTGTGAATTGTTCCCACTTGCTGGGTTTGTCATAGTGTTTGCTTCTTTGTGATTTATATAGTGAAAAAACAATAAAAGTTATGGGTAAGTATGTAAAACAGGATTGTTCATCTCAGACATTTTTAAATACATTTCTGTTAGTTGGATAATAACTCTTGGTCTCTAAACTTCTCTTTCTTTTGGAATAGAACATGTACTTGCAGAGAATGATGTTTTTCCAATTTAAGATCCATTGTAATTATAGGAAATTAATAAAAACCTGTTTAGAAAAAAATGATACAACTGGAGAAAATGTCTGTACTTATCCTGAGAGATGTCTAAAGTTTACTGTCTTAGCAGTCTTTGCTAATGTTACTTTAGCATTCAGCCATATGATTTTATCAATCCGACTTTAGCATACTAAAATAGAAAATATAGAGAGAGATTCATAAATTCTAAAATGATCAAGCTGTTTCTCACAAGAGTCGAAAATGAATCTAGTCTAGAAGTCAAAGACCCACGGCTCTATTTTTTCCATAGTTTTCTTTTCATTACATTATTTATGTAAGCAGTGTCTTTTAGGTTGCCCTCTTGAAACGCTGCATTATTTTCATACCTGCTGAAACATTTAARAAAAGCTATTTAAATATTGTGTGTATAATATTATTACTGATTTTGTTTGGTCTTACTTGAGTAACATTTTCTGTAATGCACTAAGGGAAGAAAGAATAAATTGAGAAAAAATTAATGCTGTCAGACTTGTTTTCAACATAGATGTCTCATAATGCATCATCTTTGTATCCAGTGACATAGGCCCTTGTAACATAAGTGTTAAATGACTTTAAGAGCTGATTTGAATGGCTAGTTCTAATACCTGAACTTTCTGTTCAGATTTTTTTTTTTTTTTAAATAGGAACACTCTTCTAGGAAGAAAATATGCAATGTTTGCTTCCTATGCACCGTATTTGTGGCTGCATTGCCAATATAAATTAGCAAAGGCTCTTGGTGAGTTCTGCTGGTATTTGTCCTCCAGTCTGCGGAGGACACATTATCTTCAGTAGATAAGCTTTTAAGGTAATAGGCAGGTTTTCTACAGCATGAGTGAATATATCTGTTGCTCCAAAACCTTTCCATTAACAAAGACTTTCCAGTAAGTATCTGGAGATATCTGGAAAACCAAAGCAAGCAATTGCAATTCCTACAGAAGGTATTATAGACATGAGAAAATACATGAGAAAAATGCTGAGGATTTATGGACAAATACAACTTGTCCTTCTTCAGCTAAATAAATCACTGCATTCAGTAGGCTCAAAAATGATACAGTTGAATGATCATTCATGCTCTTAAGCTGCTTGCTACAATAAGCATCGCTTATGCTGTCTTGCCTTATCCAGTTGAACTGCATGTTCACCTTGAATATCTTCCTAGACATTGTTCCTGTTAGAAACTCTGGTTCTGTTACAACCATAGGAGATAAGACTGACGAATTCATCTTCTTTTTTTTTTTTTTGGCTTTCTGTGAGCCTGTTAAACTGATTGCTCACTTTTAAACTGTTTTAAGCAGGAGTGGGCCACAATACTGAGAGAGGGATTAATCAGCTTTAAAATTTCTTCTTTGAAGATGAATATAAAAATGACAAAATCTGTGGGAGAGGAAAAAAGGCATGTTTCTAGCAGTACTGGAAAAGATGAGCTAAGGGATGTGACCTCTTTTCTCTCTGAGCATAGAACTTCTTCCTAAAATCTTTCTAGATTACTTTTCCTAGAATTTGCTGATGATGTAGAGACAATATGAATCTTTATTCGGAGAGTTTTCTCAACTGTCTCAGCTAGGAAGCTATGTTGATTTATATCAGGAGGTCAACAGGACTAGAAAATTTTTTTATAAAATTTTATTTTTAAAAAAGCCACTACTGGCTCTTCAGATAAAGCCAGTATAACCAAGGGGCTGAATCACTATATCTGGCTATCACTTCATGCACCTTTGTTGAACATGTAAATCTGCAGATTCCACACTGAGCACTAGCGTATTCAGCATTAAGGAAA
This sequence comes from Apteryx rowi, assembly GCF_003343035.1. Taxonomy (NCBI): domain Eukaryota; kingdom Metazoa; phylum Chordata; class Aves; order Apterygiformes; family Apterygidae; genus Apteryx; species Apteryx rowi. The sequence continues at coordinate 333,011 of NW_020450849.1, forward strand.
ATTATAGAAGGAAATGCAAAAATCCCTTTTTATATTAAGCATCATGAGGCAAATCTGCCTGCATGTATAAATACTCTGTGGGGTTTGGGGAGAAAAAATATTTTGAATCCTCTCTCTTTTCACTTTCTGCTTTGCATGTTTCCATTCTTCCATTCACACACATACCCATCCTTCAAAGATCATTTGTTTGCTGTTTAAAATTTGTCAGTTAGGTGTGGATGAATTGATGTAGTACACGGATGTTTGGAATTTGTATTAATCATTGAAAGAGATTTGATAAGAATCTTGGCTTATCAGTTGTCAATATTTTTTGATGAAAATGGGAATTTTTCAACAGATTTTTTACTAAAAACAGTTTCCCCAGTTTTTGAACAGCTCTAAATGTTATGGTTATAGCTCACGTTACCTAAGGTTACAAGGAAATGTATTTCATGCTTGAAATACTCTGTGTCACCATATGCAGGGCCAGATGCATGAGAAAATCAGTAGCCACATCTGTATCTTATGCTGTGAGCACATGCTGCGCTACTTGATGGTAAGCAAGAGGATGGAAAATTAGCGTCTTACACCCTCTGTTAATTTTCTGCCTGATCCTATCACTCAGTGTTGAGCAAGGTTAGGGATACATATTCATTTCTGGCTTCTGGATTTCCTCTTGTTTTTAGACTTAGGTGGACATCTTTATTTACGTATTTCATAGCTTTTTTTAATTCACTTCTTTTATCCTGGAAACTCTTTCCGATGCCAAAATGAGCTCACTAAGGAATGCATTTTCAGTCCTCATTCTTGAAATTCCTGTAGTGCCTCATTTATTAAGAACCAGAAAATATACTCTGAAAAGGTCTACTCTGATTCTTAGCTGCAAAGATGTCTTATGCAGACTCTGTATGCCCACTGCTTAATAAGGGCTTTTTATACCATCTCCGGAACATTGTTTGCTGATTACCATTGAATATACTGCACCAGCTGGACTGTAGTTCAAATCTCATACTTTAATTGTGTTTCTGGTTCTAAGATGCATCTCCATTCCTGATGTAGAAATAGGGAGGAAGCCTTTGAGTCTGAGCCAGGATAATGTTTTTAAAACTGTTTTTCTCCTGTCACTTCTTAGACTGGTTTCAGTTTTCTTTATTGGAGCACTGATACCAAAGTCTGTTTCAAAACTCACCTTTTTCTATTCTGTTTAAAACTATATTTAAAGACCATGTATAATACATCAATGTGTTCTGTTTTCATAGTTATTAACTATGGCATCATTCCAAGTTCCAATTTAGGACAACTTATGTTCTGTTTCTGTGTTGCTCTATTTTTTTCCCCACCAAAATGTTGAGGGCTTCTGTTCCTATGGCATTATTGTAAGTCTTACTTTAAGCTTCTTGTAAAAAAAAAAAAAAAAATTCAACAGATTTATCTTCATTCTTATGCTGATTATCTGACATTGATTGCTGAGTAACTGCATCTCATAATGTTTAGAAGGCCAAACTGCTTGTAAGGCTTATTGGTGTGACTAAATCTTCCTCTCCTCCGGYTGATTTTTTGAAAAACGATACCTTGCTTCTCCTATTGTGTCCACTATTTTGGTATTTCACTAGAAGGTATTCTATTTTTTTTTATCCTCAAATTTCCCAGGAGATAAAGATGGCATATTTTTATCTAAAGTATATAGCAGAAATTTGCTGATGAGATTGTGGTACTTATGTTTGTACCTTCCCACAGGGATTATTTTTGAGTTAGAGGTTTCCAGATCAAGTTACAGAATAGGCTCCAGATGGTCTGGAAGTCTTCTTTAACAGTCTATACCAAATTAAACATTCAGTAAAAAGTACTCTGTTTTTAAAGCTAAGCACAGCCTTTCAGAAAAGCAGCATATTGATTTTTAGCTTTACTTTCCATAATTTATATCTTTTTATTGTTTCATTACCTAGTCTTTTTCTTTGCTAGTCCTTGCATCAAATCTAATCTTTTTTCTCTTGTGGTACAGGGGCTGGCAGGTGCCTTGTATCTTGCTTTTCAGTCAATAAAAGATGTATAAAATCTTTGTGGGCTTTTTGTTTTTCTAAGTTACTGTGAAGGGTAGGAGAGTAAGATTTTGTCATGGCCTACACTTGCAGCAAGCTCTACTTGCCAGTCAATATCATGGGACAAGAGATGGACGTGGATCTGTTCCCCAGCATCATGCGACAGAAGGTGAAGTAGGTTGCTAAGATGGTATTCGTTTTCATTCCTGGGCTTGATTTTAGGGTAAAATGTAACTGAGTTRTATTCTGGCTTGGACTAAGGAGTTTATTGAAAATAATATTCCCCTTCTTGTATCTGTATCTGAATTGCTAAAACTGCTACCTCAGCAGAATAAAACTTTATCATCATATATTTGAGGCTGCAATTCAGCCTGACAGTACAGATAGTCTTTCTGACTATCTGTAGTCAGAGAGGCATATCATAGAATAACCGCTTGCAGTCATCTCTAAGAAGAACAGGTTCTGGTCCTTAATGAACTGGATCAAACCAGGGTTCTCGATGAGTTTTTTCTGATGCTGAGTCAAATCAGGATTAAGCAATATCTATTATTTATTAAACAGGGAATGTTATTAAATAATGAATATTATTTATTCCACTCTGGAAGTATGTTTCATATGCAATGTTTCTTCACCCTTCGAGATCAGAGGGGCCATAATGCTGTAGACATATTTCTGTAATGCAAAAATAAGCAAATATCGGCAAACAATTGCATTCTTTCTACTTCTCAAAGACATGCCCAAATATTTGTTTGCAACGTTATCATTACTGTAACTCCTTAAATAAAGTTTGACTCATGTTGTTAACTCTAGATCTGGTTCTATAAAACATTATCAGGCTTCCATGACAGAGTTAAGACCATGCTTATTATTTATTTTGCTGATTAGAAGCAAGCATATTCTTCAGTTCTTAGAAGCTTCAAAACCAGATACTGGATTGATATTATCCTGCAGTTTTTCTACAGGAATGGCTAGGTGAATTAAGAAAATAGCTACTGAAACTCTTAACAAGAAAGTACAAATATCTAAAAACCTTTGACACTTTGATACTAAGACAAATCAGTTTGAAATTTGTATCACTCCCACTAATATTAATGGTGATATCAGCAGAAAGACAGTAGTAAAGTTAAATGAAAATAAATGAGAGAGGAATCATGAGTTTATCTCTTTTAGAAAGTGACATTCCAGGGACAACCAAATAACTTCTAGAATTATGGATAAAGTACCTCTAGGCCTATGTTTTGAGAAAAGTGCTAAAATATGTATCTGAGTCTGAAAGCAGTGTTGCCACTGACTTCGCTTAGACTGCTTTGTGAAGTTAAGCATATGTCTCTATTTTAAAGAACTGAGGACAAATCCTGTGTAAGTCATTAAGATAATTAGGTCCTGTCTCTTGAAAATATTTTTCCTTTGGAGTCAATGATTGGACATAAATTGGCTATAGCAGTCTGAAGCATAAAAGTTTCACATTGTTACAAGCCAATTTACTCAGTTATCAAGATGAGGTAACTCACATCTTAAAAAATATTTATGAATTACTTTTAAAATGCTGTTATATAAATATTCCTTGTAAATGTGAAAAGAAAGTAACCAATATTTTTGTAAGTGCTTTACTTCTAGAGGCCTGTGGGCTACACTATACCGAAGAAAAGAAGTTAGATATCAACACAGTCTCTTACAGGATCTGATTTAAAGTGTATTAAAGGCACAGAGAGACTTTCTATCGGCTTGAGAGTCCACAGGCTATATCCTGTACTGGGAGTTCTTTCAGATTTAACTGTGAGAGCACATTTATTTAACTGGAAGGAAAGTGAAGTTTGAGAGAAACTGGAGGCAAATTCAGACATAGTATAGAAATATGCAGTACATTGTTTTCAGTGGAATTGAGTCTAAGCTAGACTTAAAGTCTTTTGTTCAAGTTACAACATTGCAATTGACTTGTTTTTTATTAAAAATTTCATGTACTTAACACCATAAAAAAGCTAGTTGGGTAAGATCTGAAAATTATTTTATGATTCTTTTTAGTCTACAGCAAATTTTAGTCACTGATCTCTGGAACAAATTCTGCTGTAAATTAAACATAGCAGTGATACATTATGAAAGCAGAAAAACTTTTTGCTGTGGCACTACACTACTGAAAGTTAAATAAGTTTCTGTTTTCAATAAAATGGATTTTTTCCCCACTCACAAGAAATATGTAAAGAACTTTCTGTTGGATCCCACAGTGCAGTTAGTGACTGGGTCAGTGGAAAATGAAGTGTTGGGCAGCATTCTGGGTACAGACAAGCAAGGTAGGATTTTTAGTTAATCCCTGGATGCTAGGAGTTAATGCCCAGGTTTTGTTATATCAAATACCTCATAAAAATTGAGGAAGGACAGAACAGAGAAACAGCAGTGCAATATATTGAGTTTGATTATAATTGTCCAATTGTTTGTCATTAGAAACCATTTTGGGGTTTGAAGGGTGGACGGAAAGGAGGATTTCACTTTTGTAATCCATCCTCTTCCCATCTTGGCCACACGTCAAGAAAATGCATGATATTCAGGGGACTAGGGAGAAGAGAACAGAAATCGAAGCATTTCTCCGTCTCCAAGTCCCAGATAGTCCAGAGAAAAAGCTCAGAAAGCTATAACAACAGCCATTAAAAAAGTAATAATAAAAAGGCATAAAGTTCTGCTACTGAAATTGCACCACTGAGAAATCTGGTTCAATATACTGTACTGCTTATCCAGTCCATACCTAATGTATTGTTCATATTGGTTGTAAAAGGAAACCAGTATCCTGTATGTCTGTGCAAGTGTAATAACTGATTTCTAAATTTCTGTCTACAAATACTCTTTAGGTGATAGTTGCTCTCCCAGTTTTCAAGGGGGGTATCTTCAGTGCTTTTTTTTTTTTAACCCTTGTTCTCACGAGTACCCATAAAAATACTCCAAAGTAAGTAGTTACAGGAAAAGTTACTTGGCTGTAACTACAATATAAATGCTTGCCTATAAGGTTAAATATTTTAAGAATTGGACCTTGAGTACTGTGGACCTGTATGTCTTCAGCGTGGTAGAAGCTCTATGTTAGGGTGAGTGAGCAAATCATATTTTCCCTGAAATAGAATGAAATAGAATGAGTTTATCATACAGAATTATCTACAGCTGTAACTCAGGTGAGTTGAGGTTTTAGTAATGTAAGTGCATTCGAAAGGAAACACTAGAAAAGCAGTTCTTGGATAAGTGCTTATATTACTTTTGCTTGCCAAAAGTTATTAATAGTACTAGACTTTATTATCAGATAGTCCTCAGTTGCTCCATGTTTATTTTTGTAATATATTTATGTACAACCGAAAAGGCGTTAGTATTAGATTTACAGTGTATAATGCTAATGAGTCTTATTTTATGCAAAAAATTTACAAATTTACATCATGTTTGTTAACAACATGATTTTGAAGGCAGAAAAAGGTCTCAAGTTAATGGTAAAAACAGCAGAACAGGATGTTCATTAGTAAAACTTCACTTCCCTTGTGTGTTAAAATACTACTGTATTGGCTGTGGTATTACATAATATCTTAGGAAATGGCTGAATCTGAAAGTGGGAAGCTTAGTGCACCTGCAGTGAATCTTGTCATCTGTAAATCTAGCTTTTTTCTTTTAAAGGTCAAAACTGCCAGGAACCATTGGTATACGTGGTGTTAACTTAACATTATTTCCACTGACATCAAAAAGGAGATAAAAATCAAGTGTTTCCAAAATAAGATACAGTATTACAAAGTCTTGTTGGTCCTTGCCTCTCTCCTATGAGTTATTTCTTTTTCTGTTCTTTAGGCATATGAGGAGCAAGGGTTCACATTAGTACAGATAGAGCATGGACTTGTATTCCATTCCTGATGAGATTCAGAAATTGAATTAAGCAGAAAGGGTGTGTTGCAGTCTGGGTACCTTCATCATTTTAGCCCTGCAGTTTTGCTGCATTAGGCAGAGCATCAGTTAAGGGCCTGGAGCATCTCTCCTGTGAGGAAAGGCTGGGGCCTGTTTAGCCTGGAGAAGAGAAGACTGAGGGGAGATCTTAGCAATGTGTATAAATATCTGAAGGGAGCGTATAAAGAGGATGGGGACAGACTCTTTTCAGTGGTGCCCAGTGACAGGATGAGAGGCAACGGGCACAAACTGAAACACTGAAAGTTCTGTCTGAACGTAGGGAAAAACTTCTTTACTGTGAGGGTGACAGAGCACTGGAACAGGTTGCCCGGAGAGGTTGTGGAGTCTCCATCCTTGGAGATACTCAAAAGCCGTCTGGACAACCAGGTCCTGGCCAGCCTGCTTTATTTGAGCAGGGGGGTTGGACTAGATGATCTCTAGAGGTCCCTTCCAACCTCAACCATTCTGTGATTCTGTGATTCCTCTCACTCTGACAGGATAAGACTGGGGAAAAAAGCTTATGTCTGCTTTTCCAAGCAGTATACCCTCTACAGTTGTTATTAAAAAACAAAAATAACCCCCAAACTGTCTTTTTACAGTAGTTTCATATACCTTAATAATTCTATACTTAGTTTTTCCTTTGAGCATTAAAGTCTATTTGGCTTTTATGAGCCCAAACAGTTAAAACTGAGCTCAAGCTGTTGATCTTTGCCTACCATAAAGTTGACTTCACTGATGATCATTGAGCTGAATGTTTTGTGTTTCTAACTCTCTTCTGAGCATGTGAAATTAGTTCTGACCTTGCCTAAGGAAGTTCTCTGGGAGGGCTGCAGATATTTCAGTCTGACTTTGTCTCCTTCTCACTGGTTCTTAGGGAAATGTGTTTGGTTGCCTGTGAGATGGAAAAAGAAACAAGGTATGTTTGCAAAGGCGGAGCTTTATACACAGCATTAGATTGAATCTCAAGTTCACTTTCTGATTCTACTAAAGTGTTGTTTTGTTTAATTCTGAACATAGATATGTAGGCAAAGAACTTTTCCTTCTGCAGTTGTTTCTCTCTCTGTTTATGCATTCCAGTTCTTAATAGTTTTGTGGACTTCAGGATCACCAGGGACTGTTAAGGTTGTCTAGCTTGACTTGTGTAACGCAAGCCAGAGATCCTCAGACATTTTTTTATTCTCAGATGCTTAATTTCTGTACAAGCTTTGGGCTACCTGTTTATAAAGAATGAAATTTTGACTTGCAGGAAAAATCTACCAACCCATAAGCAAGTTGTTTCAACAGCTAATTAACTTTTCTGAAAACTTTGCATTTTATCTGTAACCTAAGTGTGCCTAGCTTTATTTCTGAGGTACTCCTTGGTACTTGGCATACCTCTTTCAACTAAATTCATGAGCTTGATCTGTTAGCTCTGGGTATGTATTTGTATATTAAGATCAAATGACCTCTTAATTTTCCATTGACTAAAATTAATAGACTGAACCACTTTAGCTGGTTGTGTTGAAGACCTTGAAGAACTCCAAACTGTCGAGGTATAGAGATGGATTGATGGAGCACTCTGTCATAAAGCTCTCAGTATGTAACAATAATACATTCATTCTGTTGCATCCTTTTGTATGGTCTAAAGTTCACAGTAAGTGGCAGCTCTTTTAAAAATGTATTCTAACGCATTGTCTTAAAAATCTAAAACCTTGACCATGTAAATTAAAACCTCATAATTCCAGCGTGTTTTTAATCTGATTTAAATTTCCATTTTCCATGCAGTTTAAGAGTGTAAATCAATACCTGGTACTGGTAAAATCCTACAGTGGAAGGGGATTTTTTTCAAAACACCTGTAATCTTAAATAGCTAAACAAAGTAGAGAAAATATGTAATGAAAAAATTACCCTTTAACTTAGACCTCTTTATACCAAGCTTTAGCCTGGAGCACATTTTTATAGCTGAGTTATAAACCTGTAAAACAATGTTTCTTGTAAAGCAGAGCCAGTGATCTACAATAGCTGAAGGCAGACTTTATGGTCTAAAACATCCCAAAATTGGTTTGAATTACTTAATGCATATTTTAAGCACATAAATTTTAGAGCTATGTGAAGTTTCCTTGGCTGTTTGATTCTCTGGGGGACATGCTTTGGGTGACTGATGACTATTTGTTGAATTCAGCAAAAATTAATTCAGCTCATAAGAAACACATCTCTGGTGAGGGACTCTAGAAATCATCCTTTAAAAAGCATTATTTTTTAAAACAAAAAGAGAGTCTATTTTATTTAAAACACTTGCTAGTCACATAAGTTTTAATATCATATCACAGAAATTTTAGATATGGAGAGGACCTAGTCTGTCATTCTGCTTATATTCTTCCTCATTCTGTCACCCTAACTTTATTAGTGCTTCGCTAATATGTTTGTTTTTTCTTTAAAAAAAGCTTCTGATACTTTAACCAGAGTTAATTTATAGAAGGATAGCTTCAAATAAATAGCACGTATAAAATAAGGGCCATTCTACTTTAGACTAGGCAGCATTCTTCACTCAGGCAGAACTTCCACCAAAATTAGTTCAGTTCAGCAGTGTTCAAGTCAGAATCAGGTTAGCCTGAGTAAGGAATGCAAAACTATAGCCTGCCCTAGGAAAGCTGCTTTACTGATCTATACTAATGGCATTGACTGTCAAAGATGATGAAGCCAAAATCCATTTATGTTTTAGCTGGAAAAAAGGAGGAACAGGGAGCCTTTCCTACTCCTTGGATTCCCAAGAAAGAGAGGAACATCAAAGGATGTATTTTCCACCTAATTTCTTAGCCTTTGTTCAGATTTGTTGCCCACACCAATGGGGAAGGGAGGAGACAGGCCAGCCCCTTACTGCAATCTGTGAGCGGGAGGGCAGGCCCTGCCAGGGCACGACGTGGGGCAGGGGGACGCCTGAGCTGGCCTCAAAGGAAGCCTGTCCTTAGCCAGCCTGTTGCAGCCCCTCGCTGTGACTTAATCAGCAAAATGGTGAATAGGCCTTAAATTCCAAGTTTTGGACTAATGTTGTTCTTATGAATGGTTGCTCAGAAGTAGTCAGGTAAAGGGAAAGAAATAAAGATCTACTAATGATGGGGTGTGGGCAGTGTTGGTACAGTTCTTTTCCTCAGAAAATACTGTCCCAAGTAAGAAGATTTCAGTATATATGTAATAGACTGGAGTTCAGGCTAAGCTGATGACTAGAAAGGGAATTATATTATCAGTTACTTTTAATAAAACTTTTCTTCAGCTATAGATTTACAGATATGAAACCATAAATGAGACTGTCCTCTGACTAGGCTTTGCTTGCAAATGCCATATTACAAAGGTAAGCTTTCTGTGACTTTCTCTACCTGAGGCTAGTGGCTGATCAAGCAAGTAATTTCTATTGCTGTTGACACTGATGCAGTATTGTCTCTTTCTCATAACTTTAATATGCCTTGTCAGTAAAAATATGGTAATTCCCTCCGCACTCACCTTGAGGTGGTTCTACAAGGCATCAGCAGGATGGTGAGTCACTTTCCTTGCTCCCAGCGGAACGGCCACTTGCAGCTAGATTAGCTTATGTCCAGGTTATTGCTGATGTTCTGCACTGATGACGTGAAGAGCTGCTACAGTCATCTGCTTGGGTTGCGCATAACTAAAACAATTGTGGATAGGAGACAAAAAGCAGTCTTCCCATCTAGATTCTTTACATTCAATGTACTAGTTAGATGGCCACAAACTTTTGTGAATTTCATTCTAAAAGCGCTCTTTTTTTGGTTTTTGTGATATATGAAGAGAAGCTTAGAAGAGGATTTTTTTAAGCACCTATTATGATTTTCCAGAAGTTTTAGCAAGCAATAGGGGAAAAATGGGATCTTAACATGCCTAATGCCAAGGAACATTCACTAAAAATGAAATAGGAAGGATTTGTATGCAAAGCCCACAGTTCTGGTGATAGAAAAGGGACCTTAAAGAGAGAGTGGAACTGACTTAAAAAATATCCCTGCCTGTGTCTGTTCTTCAAACAGCGGAGAGTAGAATTAGTGTCATGGCTCACAACAGCCCAACTTCCAGCCTTGCACGGGAACATATGGCTGTATAGGAGGGATAGCCCCAGGGTGAGATAGGGGTGTAGCCAAAGTATACTGTGCTACAGCTGTTTTCCAGGACCTGGAAGGGGCTCTGAGAAACAAAGAATAAGCTGTTGCTAACTAAGCCTGTACCAGGGTCTAGGAAGAAACACATACCCAGAGCCTGAAAAGGTGGTTTCTGAATCACTTTTCTCCTCCTCCATTTTTGTCCTGAGCACCTCATTTGGAATGAAAACACTTTCCTTTCTAACTCTTTACTTGCAAAAAAGTTGCTTGAGGGCAATCAGTGTGTGGGTAGGATCTGAAAGCTTTGATTACCAGATGAAAATTGATCTTGCGCACTGCTATAGCAAATGGTGGCAATAGGAATTGCTGTAGCAATGGCAGGAAAAAATTTCAAGATTCTTGTTCTAAAGATGATACCTTATTTTCATGTGTATTTTTTAGATTCCTAGTTTTCTCCATGCTCTAGTATTCTGCAGTCACTACTCTTCAGACAAAACTTAGGAGGATGAGTCTGTCTTAACATGACATGACAGGTCCATGACATCTGTGTTTGAACATCATTTTCCAGAAATGAGAAACAGTACATTAAAGCAGCTTTATTCCTGTGGTATACTAATCACTCCCTGACAGTCTCCCTTACAGGTCATAGAGAGACTATTAGGGATGATGATGAACCATGCTAGTCCTTTTACTAGTGTAACAGGAATTATTAATTCCAATAAATGTATTATTATGTAGCCATTAGGTATTAGTTATAAAACTGCTAATGTCTGCATGATTGCTTATAAAAGGATTTGGAAGGCATCTAAACTGGTTATTTATTGACTGTACTGAGCAGCATTATTTATTGACTTGGCTCAGTAAGTTCGATCTTATTTATTTATTTATTTATTTAAAGTTGAAATGAGATTCTGTTTTTAATGGTCTAACCAGTGTGCAAGTTGGTTTAGGAAAACAAAGTTTTTTCTAAAGAACTGCTAAACTTATGGTAAAAAATATTCTAGAATTAACCAAGTTTCTCTTTCCTTCCAAATCTACTAACTAATTATTTTTAAATGTGCTTCTGAGACAAAAGTCTGAGGACCTGGAGGAGCTGCTTCTAGCTATGTTGAAATACYGCCTCCACGTAGCATGCAGTCCTATGAATCAGCAGCAGACAAGGCTATCAGGCCTTTGCAGACTGTAACAATGTAAAGTTAGAGCACATATCACATTTGTCTGGTGTCTTTGCCTGGTTGATTGTTTGTTGTTTCAGGCTGCTACAATACTTTAAACGACTGAAGCAAGTAAACAAGTTTAATTTCATGGGATGTAGTCTTTCCATTTAAGTTGATTGTATTTATCTTCACAGTATAAAAACTAATTTTAGTCTGATTATTTTCTCGAAAAGAAAGGCTGAGGGCACAGTCTGTGGATTTAATTCTAACATAAAGAAAGGAAAGGCAAAGAAAATACTGAACTAAAGCTAACATGTTCCAGAGTTCAGGGTTTCCTTCTTCAGTAACATGTGCATTTAGTGCTACAGACAGACACTGCACATGCATACCCCCCTCGAGTATCAGAAGGAAAAGGGATTGTCATGTCAGTAACATTTTAACACTCTTGAAATATATTGGGTTGTTTTTAAATAGGAAAGACTGCTGACTTTTGTGAACATAAGGACTTTGGCAAGCTCTTGCGTTTTGGGGTTTTATCCTTTTGTTAAGTAGTAAAAATACGTTCCTCTCGTGAAGCAGATCAGCATTGTTTGACTTCTATTTTTGGTGACTACAGAGCTCAGAGTTTTAATTAAATATAGAATAAAAATTTCTACAAATTGTGGCAGAAAAGGGTAGGGAGTTGATATCATAGTAAAAAGACAGAACTTCATGAAGTTGAGCATATTAAAGACCTTCAAGAGCTCAGAGTGCGTGGAGAAGCTAATTGGGGTCAAACTTTAAAAGGTGCTGCAGAATTTAAACAAGCTGCTGGATGTGACATTCTGGCAGGGTGAAGCCACGTTGCCCTCGCTCCTGTTCTCCGTTCTGTTCTGTTCCACTGCTTTTGCACTGCAGCAGGAGATGCAGCAAAGGCCGTACTGTGATGTACTCTTGACTATTACAACAGACATAGTAATGACAATCACTGCTTTAAAAACAAAAACAACCTCAAGAACAAAAGACCAACATTAGGAGACCAACCACATGTGATTGATGTCTTTTTATTTCCCCGGGGCTACAGATAAGGTTGTGGAACATGTGACTGACTTGTTTCTACAGCCACGGCTCTTGGGAAAGGTTTGAAGGCCTATAGAAGATCTCCACGCGTGACTGGGATATCACTGAACCTCCATGAGTGTTTGGCCTTTTCCTTGCTGCATTTGTCAGTACATAATGAAAGATGAAAGGCAGGTCTGGTGTTCCAGCCATAGAGAAACTTAGAAAACATTGGAAAATTTTCAACTAAATGCTTTTTCTTTTTAATTAAAGACTAAAGTTTTTACAGGACAGAATGAGTTTCAACAACAAAAAAGAAATTTATATTTTTAAATAATGTTTCAATGGTGTAGAAATCCCTCCCTCCCCTTTTTTGAATGAAAACCTAATACCATTTGCATTAAAAACATTTTTGCTTCCATGTTGAAGTGAACGTGGAGCAAAAAAGTGCTCTAAATCCAAGTCAAATATTTTCAGGTTATTGAAACAGAACATTCATCTGAACTATTTCCTCCCCACCCCAACTTCTGTCTCCAAAATGTCTTGTGTTGTCTAATTCTAATAACTCTTAGAAACAAGATCCCTAATACTTACATAATGGATAAAGCTTTGAGGTTTTACCTAGGAACGGATTTGCTGGTTACAAAAATATAATTAAATGCAAGTGAGAAGAACTGACGTCATCCCTTGAAAATCATTACTTTATCTTACAGATGTACACAGGCTTGAATGTCTGTGCAGCTGTAAATTGTCTGATGCAGGCTGCTAGATGATACCTCTCCTTTTCCATTGCAGCTTGCTTTCTCTGTTTCACAGTATAGAGGAGTTAACTAGGAAATGTCCTGTTAAATTTGCAAGAATGGGAAGAAGGAAGGAGAAACTCTAGACAGAAAAGGCATGACATGCTGATAAGTGTCTTGCAAAGAAAGAAGAAAAAGGCGTGTAGTATGACAGTGATGTATTTAAAGGGAAACAGATAAGTACTTAAGTGACCTTTTGGGAAATACAGAGAAATTAAACATATTAACAGCATTTTATATCTTGTACAAGCAGTTACAGACATTGGTAGCTTTCTGAATTCCAGTAAATATAGAGGTACCCAGTGATTATCCAGGGGGTCTCTTGGCAATGCAAAGAATATTGTTTCTGCTGTGTGGCTGGAGGATCCTTTCTTGTCTTAATGCATTGTAGCACTGTTTTTAGCTCCTTTGTACTGGCTTCCTTCTATTTTCAACTGAGCAAAGTGTAATGAAAACCACATGGGTACTCCCTGCTGACTACAGCGAGAGCACCTGACACTAATGTTAGGAGGATCTGTCACCAGAATTCAAGGACTGTGTCAGCTACTTGGAAATCATAGCAGTCAGATTCTCCATGGGCTGCTGACAGAAAGGAAAATGTAACATATGCCGTATTCACATGTATGTATATTTTCAACTCTACCTCAAAGCTTGTTGCCCATTATTTGCGTGTAGTTCACTGTTAAGGCTTGAGGAACATCTTTCTAGATTTACAGCTCTATTAAACTGATAAATCAATCACTTGTGTGAGGAGAGGCAGTTTGTTGGCAGTTACTTCACCAACACCTGCCTCCCACAACTGTTTTCACAGATCCTCAAGGATATGGTAAGGGAGAAGAAGCTTTCTCATAACTCAATTTTTAAAACACAAAACCTGTTTCTGGTGCTCTGAGTAACTTTAATGAGAATATTCTTGAAGAGCTGTCATCTGTTAATCCAATATTTAACTTGCTTTGCTTTTACACTGCTGTTTAACAAGATAGCTGCACTATAGTATAAGAGGTAAAAAACATTTTTAAAGAAAAATCAATTTCAGGCTTTTTAAATTCTGATTCCCAAAGGGGAGAAATCAAACCAAATGCTCTTGGGAGTTACCCAGAATATTTTTGCCCCAGTGTTTAAGTTGCCTTACCGTTGTACTCTGGGGTTTTCATGTCTGTTCTTTGATTACATGCTTATTTCTGGAGTAGAAGTAACAGGGTGATTCTTCTTAGATGTGTCTTGGGATTTTTGTTTGATATGGTGCTTAAAGTTGACTCTACTGACCGTTGATTTAAGTAGGGGTAGAGGAAATTCTTTTCACCAAGCAGTAGCTAGGTGGTCTGAATGAAGTTAGCAGAGTTCACCGTATTCTGCAGGAGACCTCCAAACTCTAACTGAGAGTTGCAGAAGAACAGTGCCAGGGTCTGAAGTAGTGCAGAGAGGTCTCTCTGGGAAAGCAGTGTTCTACTAAGTTTTCTTGCTGGAGCTTGCTTTCCAACAGTGGATAATACAGACACAGAAAAGGAAAGTTCCCTTCTTGTAACGCAGATTAAACAAACATAGCCAGATTCCTTTTGTTAACACAATTATTTTTGTATAGCTAAGTAAGAAGAATCATGTATACTGTTCTATCTGTTCTAAAACTAGTAATCTTTTCCTTAGATGCTACAGAGAACATCGATGGTGTTAAATTTTATTATTCTGATCTACCAGTTTTGTCAAAATGRCCTTACTATTACATGTTGCCTCGTAGTTAGAATAATGCATTTTACGGACTTTATTGAAGTTATTCTTCTTTTGCATGTGTGTAACCGATGGGAGACCAGGCTGAGCATCTTGAAAAGAGAGAATGCAAAAACAGAAAATGTAGAGAGGAAGTATGTATGCAGACAGCAGGCTTTCATATGTAACTAGGTTTATGTTAATGTATGTTTCATCATTTGTCATAATGTCAGGATAAATCCTTTCATTTCTTCATAGGATTTAAATAAAATTAATAGAAGCTTTTGTGTGACTTCTGCAGTAACATTGTGAAGGAAACAAATGAGTGTAATGCACATAATTATTTTCCGTGATTGCAGAGAGAGACTTAGTTATTGGTCCTTTCTTTGCATTTGACGTAAAATTCACTTCTCTAATACTTGCCTGTGCCATTGCTTCCAGTGTTCTGTGGTAGACAAAACTCCATCTCCTGGTAAATGTCATTTTCAGCAGGGCAATTAGAATATTGCAGAGAGCAAGCAGGAATGTTTCTCTTGATCTCCTGGTAGATTGGGCTGTGCCAGTATTAAAGATTGTGAAACACACGAGAATGCTTAGAATGGTGTGCTTAGTGACTGCGGCTTCCTTATTTAGGCAGCCATTCAGAGTATTTGGATGGAGTCTGTTTGTTCTTTGTAATACAAAAGTAGAATCTGAGAAAAATTTAAATTGGTAAAAATGTACTTTTTATATACATCTCTGAATGAGGCAGGGTGGAAGAGAAGAGAAACACCTCAAAAAGGAAAATTCTAGTCTGCTGCAATAAAGTAATGTTTTGTACTGATATACTTGTGCACAAGCCTTGCTTAACTTTCATATCCAGTTGAGTCTGGTAGTTCTTATTTAGATGAACTTCCAGGGCTGACAATAAGATGCTCAGCATTTCTGAAAATCGGGCACATACACAAGAGTTTTTCTAACTTTCAGTAGCCTGCTATGAACAATTTGTCCTCTGTGATAATATTCTAGAGTATTTTGAATTCTGAATGTGTTTCATTTCACTACATGAAAATGCATCTTTAGAGAGAGGGTTGTTTTTAAACCCTCTTCTGTTCTGCCTCTTCATTCAGCTGCTCTGTTTCTGTCTGTCCTAAACTGACTCTCTTTACACTGTGCAGTGAATTATACAGTTGTTCCTTTTCCCTGAAGATGGAACACAAGAAACTCAATTTACTGATTTAGAAGATCTGCTTGGTTCTGGTGTGCCTTTGTAACTTCATTACYGGTGAAAGTGTTAGAAGAGACTAATCAGAGGTAGTCACTATTTATATTTGGTCATGATGTATGAAGACCTGTATGAGCTGCATCTTTTGCTGTCTTTTCTGCTTTTAAAACAGAGTCTTTCACTTTCCTGTCATTATTAGAGATATTATTTCTGTAGGTGGAAACTCAGAAACTGAGGTCTTGTTACAGGACAGTGTTATTTATTCCAATAAACATTTAGGCAGTGGTGACCCAATTACTTTAATGTAGCTTAATGCTGGGCTGTTGCTGAAAGAAGAATTTAGCCTTTATTCTGTTGCTTTCATTGTGTTGGTGTTAGCTTTTGTGTTAAACACATTAGCTGTGCAGAGTAACCAACCATCTAAAAAACAAATTGATGAAGTGGAGTGTTTGGCTGGCCTGAGCTCGCCTCCCAGCCACGTGAACACCAGAGCTTACACAGAGATGATGGAACTGTGTGGCTGCGCTCAAGGCAAAGGGGAGATGATGGAATTTTGTTTATGGAGAATTGTATCACTGCGGCGTAAGAAACATTGGGTTCTGCTGGGTAAAGAAAAATGTCRGGGAGAAATATGCGTATATACTCAGTACAGTGAATATCAATGGTTTTTATGGCACTGACCATTTCTGGACATACAGCATACAAACAATATTTGGATTTTGAGGTTTATATGAAAACTCTAAACCTGGATAGAAAGACTTGAATTTGAGAGAGTAAGAGCTGCTTACTGGGAGTAAAATGGATTTTGCAGAAGGACTGAAAACTTCACTGAAACTTGCAGTTCATGAACTCTTGAAGACATTAGTTTAATTCTTTCAATCAATATGTATATGTCCAAGAAAATCCTTCCTTTAGGATGTGTGGCCATGATGCTGAAGTTGGAACATGCACAGGTGAGAGATGACAGACTCACAAAGCTACTTCTTTATTAAATGTGTGATGCTTTAGGGGAAGGGGCACAGATTATGATTAATTTAATTTTATGGATCAGTAAGTACATTTTCTGGTTGCATAACAAGCACTTCAAAACTGATCAGTCTTGCTGCAGTGTGGGTTTCAGATTCACCATTTTTTAAAGCACCTAGCACTGCTGGCAGTTACTGCCCTGGAAAATGTCACTTTTCAAATACATTGTGAAATTGCAGGTCATACGAGAATCAAAGTACACTTAATCTCTTAATCAGACTAGATACTTTTTTGCAAAACTTCTTGTAATTATCCTTGGCCCATGAATGCAAACCATGGCATTAAGACGCAAACTTGCTTTCAAAGTTGCAAATATTCTTATTGTTGTCTTGGAATCTGTGGAATTTTTAAGTGAGAGCCTACAAGGAATAAAGCGCTTGTCACATCAAACAATACAATCAATTTTTTATTTGTGTTTTCTCCATTCAGATGCTTCCGATTGGATCTTGTGGGAAGAATGCATGTAAATGGAATAATGAAACTGTGTTTCTCTCTCCTTTGGTAATAGGACCAGTCAGTTTTCTTAGATGCAATGGCAATGTAGGGACTGCACCCCCATCACAATAACATTGCTACCTCTGCTTCCCTAGTCAGAGCAAAGACAGAGAGCTTCTTTCCTCATTGCACAATTTGAAAGGTTGATTCACTACCCAAGCAACTAGGCTTAGGCTCAGGAAAATGTTTGGCATTCGGATTCCAAAAGTTTGTATTCATTTTCTATTCATATTCCAACTGTCATCGTCTTCAGCCAAGGAGTGCTGTTTGGATCATTTTGATTTGTTCCTCATGAAAATACCCAGAAGCACTACTGAATCAGAACAAGTAATCAGAGCAAAAATCACTCAGTGGGAAAGCTGTAGGGGACTGCTGAAGGCCTACAAAGGGAAGAAGTTCTAGAAGGGAATATAAAAGATTTAGAGGAAAGAAAGAGCCTAAAAAAGAAGTTACCTCCCAGAAATTTTGCATTCTGCTGAATCAACCCATGCTCATCAATATAATTGCCTATTTGATGTGCTGCTGTTTGTTTTTAAATAAAGATCTGTTTTGATTGATTAAAGCCTGCTTTGATTTACTTATGTGAAAAAAAATTCTACATGAAGTACCAAACCTAGGAGCAGCAAAAGTTCAAAGTTATTTAGAGACTTCCTATCTGAAGGAGGGGAACACTCCCCTTCCTATTACTGTGTCCAGAGACAGGCATTGCTTGAACAGGTGCTATGGAAATCCTTTTTCTGTTGCAACAGATACTCCAAACCACTGCACAAAATTGTGCAGATCTGGAATACAAATCTTTGGTGCTTATCTTCATTCAGGGTGTTCATCTGTCCCATGACAACTAGCGTGTGACCGAGCAGCTCTGGGAGGTGATTGGGCATTTTCAAATTGAGTACTTTCTGATGAGTAAGAAGTTCTTTTACCATGTACCTTTCACATTGTAAATCACGTATGCCACTGTATACGGTTTGATGAACAGCTCTACAAGTCAAACTAAAGAGGAAACAAAGCTGAAGAGGRGCAAAATAACTTGCCTATTTTAGTCATTGGAATGATAGTCTTTCAAGAGGTGCAGAGAGAGGCTGTTCTGTTTTAAAGTTGAGCTACTATTGACTACAAAATGTTAGCATTTGTGGTATGTTTCTGCATAAATACTATGACTTTAATAGCTCTTCCTCTGTTGCTGAAGGTGCCTCTTGATACCTGAGATTTCAGAAGTGAGAGTCCAGAATGAGAACACAGCAGCGCAGCAGGCAGAACATATCTGCTCTTTGCTTAAGGAACCGTCTCTAGGATACTCACTTTTGTTTGTATTAAAACAACTAAACTGAATTGCCCCTCCTGCACATGTGCTGGAATATGGTTGTCTCCCTATAAGCTGAAGCACCAGTGAACATTGTTTTGTCTGGTATTTATCGGAATTTTACAACAGGAGCTGGTTGTTTAACATCGTGTTTAGCATCCAGCTTCTGGATGCTCCTTCTCTCCCTCTCTGAATCATTATTTGTATCAGCTTGGTGTGAATGAGGCTTCATAAGACTCCTTCCACTTCCTTTTCCGTAGTGGAATTTCTCCTGGGTGTGATGGTGACAAAGTAATGGAGTGGTATGGGAAAAGCTTGCACTGCAGTGTTGATATTGTTACTCTCTGTACATAAATAGGATACTTCAGCTGCCTACTAATAATCTGGCACTTTTCACAAAATTCAAGCATTTTAAAAATTGTGTGTTCTGGACCACAGGAATTGGTAAGTCTAATCTGTAATAGATGGGAGGTTTCTAAGATGATGATGATGATGATGATCAATTGTTCATGAACAAGAAAAAAATTAACATAATATTCAGTTTAAAATTATTTAGGTTTAGATATTAAGAGAAGAGATTTAGATACATTAGGAACTGAGGAACATTTCAGGGCAAGGGGAGCCTGTACAGGAAGAAAGGGTTGAACCTGGGTTAAAAAGGAGTACTAAAAACTGGAAGGAAGTTGCAGGTGAACAGGAGAACCAGGGTTGGACTGCTGTGACCCCCAGAAAGAACCTGGCTAATGTTCAGTATGGTTTTAAACGGCTAGGAAGAAAACAGCATAGCCAATAAATAGGCAAAGCAAATCAGACTGCTTACTGTGTCAGCTGATGATGCGTCCAGTACTGTTGGCAACAGACCAAGGGCAAAACTTACTAGTGCTTCTCCATCATTACTGGAAGGCTGAAAAATAAGATGGGAGAACTAGAATGCTTGGTTTCGTATAACAAGCCTGACAGAGAAGCAACTCGGAGACCTTGCAGGAAAGGGGTAATCTATGGCATGTGATGTTCCCAGACATCAGCTTTACACAGATGACAGAATAAGGTGTGTAAGTGGAGGGATGGCATTGTTTTTGGAGGTTAAAATGAAGTGTAACTGAATAAAATTATTGTTGAAAAAGAGAGAACAGTATGATAAACCCTGTGGGTGGAAGTATCATCTTGTAGTAATAAAAATGTAGTGTTAGGATTGTACTATCACCTATTCCCCCCTGCCCCCCAACTGAGATATAGATATAGCATAGAAATCAGGAATCACAGAATCACTGAGGTTGGAAGGGACCTCTGGAGATCATCTAGTCCAACCCCCCTGCTCAAGCAGGGTCACCTAGAGCACGTTGCGCAGGATTGCGTCCAGGCGGGTTTTGAATATCTCCAGAGAAGGAGACTCCACAACCTCTCTGAGCAACCTGTTCCAGTGCTCTGTCACCCTCACAGTGAAGAAGTTTTTCCTCATGTTCAGATGGAATTGTCTGTGTTTCAGTTTGTGCCCGTTGCCTCGCGTCCTGTTGCTGGGCACCACTGAAAAGAGTCTGGTCCCATCCTCTTGACACCCTCCCTTCAGATACTTGTACACGTTAATAAGATCTCCTCTCAGCCTTCTCCAGGCTAAACAGGCCCAGCTCTCTGTCTTTCCTCATAAGAGAGATGCTCCAGTCCCCTCATCATCTTCGTAGCCCTTCGCTGGACTTGCTCCAGTAGTGCCACATCCCTCTTGTACTGGGGAGCCCAGAACTGGATGCAGTACTCCAGATGGGGCCTCACCAGGGCTGAGGAGAGGGGGAGAATGTTTAGTGAGATTAGAGAACCCGCAAATTTTGGACAAGTGTTAATAGTGGGATGTTTCAGATACCCATGGAATCAATGCGTTATCATCTGTGACAAGATGTAGAAATAATTTTGTTGAGGTAATAAATAGCTGCTTTCCAGAGCAGTTAGTCTTCAAACCAAGAAGAAAAGATGCTATTCTGGCCTTGGTCCTGAGTCCAGCTTGAGGTATTAGAGATCTGATCTGTAATAGCAATTACAATATGGTTAGGTTTAACACTGTAGCAGTAGTGACTAAGCAAAATAAATACAGCCCACAAGTATTCAATTTAAAGAAAGGAACTGCATACAAATGAGGCAACTGGTCAAAGGAAAAGGAAAAAAAAAAAAGTAGGAGCAGTCTGAAAAGCAAGAAGCCTAGAGGCAGCCTAGACATGGTTCAAAAATTAGAAGTCAAGGCAAATGCTTTGCTGAAATTTGAAAAGGAAACAGTGGTCCAATAAAATCCCTATGGGGCTCAATAGAAAATTAAGGAGATTATCACAGAGAAAGAACTGACATTTAAAAAACAAAAAGTTTGTGTGGAAGAAGAGAATAGGAAAGCCTGTAATTCATGGCCGATCACATGTAACCAGGAAGTTAAGAGGGCTAACAAAAATTTGAGGAGCACCTTGCAAAGGATGCTCAAATTGATAGTAAAAAGTTATTTAAATACAACACAAGCAGGATGTTTGCCAAGGTAAGTCCTGTCCACAAAAAATGGCTCTAGGAAGGGTGCTGGGAATGATAGACCATGAGTCTGACTTATATCCCTCACAAGATGATAGAGTCGATAATAAAGAATAAGATTATCGAGCACATAGATAAACTGCCTGGAGAAAGATCTCCATCAGAACTGGAGAAATGTGAGAAATAAGAAAACTCTAACTGGATTTCCCAGTTACTCTTCCCTTTCAGTAATCTGAAATAGTTTAAGGTGACTGCAGTTACTCTGTCAGGTACTTGCACCTGCTATGTGCATTCTCACCTGTGATGACTTTGGTCTTGTTTTCATTAGTCTCAAATGAGAAAATCTGAATTTTCAGAAGTAATTGGGGAAATAAATTACAATGTTGCTGGCAGAAAGACTGCCAGATAAGAAGGGAGCAAATGGCAAGGTAATTGTGTGTGTGTTTGTGTGGTTGGTGAGGATGGACTGGGGTGGTGGTTAGAACAGATGGCCGAGGAATTTTGGAGAATGTGTCCCATACGTAGGAACCAGCAAAGCAGCTGGAATGATGGAGAGCAACATAATCCTTGGCTGTGCAAAGTGTCTGTGGCATATGCAGTAATAAGAGGGGTGGATAATATATGAAGGAATGCGATTACTCACATTGGTATTTTTGTGTCTGGAGCTGTCATAACTGTTCTTCCTATGTGCAGTTGACTACGTTGCCTCCTGGGCTATTACTTGCTGACCCCGTGCATTGTCTTTCCCAGTTGGTCTAGCTCTAAATCTGTGCCTACCCTTACTGAATACAGAAGGCATGGGTGCTAAGCAAAGGTGTTGGTAAACATAAAGCAGGGAGTGAAGATGGCTTCAAGTGTATGGACAATAAGGACTCTGTGCTCTTGGACCTTCGGTTTTGCCTGTTTGGACTTACAAATAACCTTTCACAACACTGAGCAGCTCTTCTAGAGAGAACATTTTACATTTGTAACTGCAGAAGCTGCTGCGTTAACCAAATATACAGTGAGGTTAAAAGGTCTAAACAGAGCTCAGGGACTCAGTGAAGTCGATAAATTTAAAGTGCATTTTTTATGCTTTTGGACAAATAAACCAAGCAATAAGCTGCAATTATTATGGAATCATCAAAGCTAGCATCTCTAGTATTCTAAGATGTGCTGTTTAAATAGCACATTTTGTCATTAAAAATTACTACCCTGGGGAGGGTGAAACAGTGAATTCATTTGCAACTAGTGCCGTAGATCCATCAGGGAAACATATATGTTTTTCAATTGTCTGAATTATCATTCTTATCTAAACTGATCTGTTGATCATTAATGATCTAGAAACCCTTAGGGCATGACAGACAAGTAAGAAAAATCCAATAAGCTCTCCACCACTACAGAATACCAAGAAGTTAGGATGCTACTGTTGTACCCTTATAGCATGCTGAGAAACACTGCATGAATTAGTAAACAGGATCCTCTGGATGCTGCAGGCTGACCTTCAGTTCTGTTAGCATATACAGAGATCTATTGAATACAGCCTTTTGTTCAAAGAGTACATATTTTCAGGCAGTATATTAAAATTAAAAAGATATTTATGATGATACTAATGGAGTATATAACACCTACAGTCTTACTAATCATTATTTAGTGCCTTATGAATGTCATTAATTAACGTGAACACAGCATTCCCTATACTATCTAATTTTTTTTTTCCAAGAAAATCAAGCATTTTTAACAACTGGTCATGTTCACTTATGTGAAATAAAGACACTGCCAATAAAGTTGGGACTGAATGTCAGTTATCTTCCTTGCCTTGCTGAGTTAAAATCCTGGTGAGTTAAAATCCCTTACCATGAGACAGTGAATGAAATGAGAAAAACCTAATTTGACCCTCCCATCTTGTCACCAAAGATCATAATTTTATTGTTGGCTTTCAGACATTTAAGCATGCTTAGTTGTTTGTTAAGAAGCAAGAAGTGCATTAATAAGAGGACCTCTTAGATTTTACCTGAAAAAAAAGTCTGAATTTATACCATACATTTTAATATCAAGAAGGATTGCTGATCAAGGTTATCTGGGGCTAGTCACTCGAGGCCTGATTCAGACAAAGTGTCTTATCTACTATCCTGTGTCTAACCAGTAATTTTAATGTGTTTTGTACCAAGCAAATAGTCTCTTAAATATGTCGTAATTCTAGAGCTATGCTGAAAAATCTTACCTCTTCCACCAGGAAATGCCATTTGGATTAAACTACTTTTTAAATTAAAGCGTAATGTTTTTGATCTAATTTTCACTCTTCCTTAACAAATGCATTTGTCTAAAATGTTTTTCTTTGTAGATGTCAGTAGTATCAAAATTGGTGCATGGTCGCAGGGCTTGACAGCTAACATTTTCTGTAGATTCATCTGCTTTGTAACAACCAGGCTTGGAGGCCAAGAGCTCATCAACCCTTTCCATATCTAGATGCTTCAGTGCAGCATGGTGAACAGGTTTTTCAGCCACGTTTGGCACTGCAAGCACCACAGTGCTTCAGCTCTGGCTAGCTGCACCAGGAGTCAGATGTTTTGGTATGAACGCTGTGATGTTCTGTCCTGCCTTCGGTACCTGAGTTAGTTTTTCCTCTGAYGTAGACAGCCTGGGCCGTGTTTGTGGTGGGGTTACCAGAATGGTGGAACTAACTGTGTTCTGCTCTACGGCATAGATACATAGCATATTATGTTCTTTCTCTGCTTTGAACTAATTTACATGTGAGAGAAGGAGAGGGAGGAAGATTCCTACCAACAAAAATAAAAGAAAAAAACAATGTTTTGCAGATGACTCAGGGAAGGAGAGAAGTTACTGTTTGTAGGAATAGTTCTGCAGATGTTGGTGAGGTGTCTAATTTATACATACACACAGAGAGAGGGAGAGAGAGAGAGAGATTATCTCGTACCTAAGTCAGTTAAGTATTGCCCTAGATATCTGAATTTCTGTCTTCATGTTTATAAAGCAGTGGGGTGTTGCAGTGATGAGTAGGAGCTATAGAGGCAGCTACAAGGAGTCTAATACTCCTGTTTTACAGCTGTACTGGAATAGTGTGCACTGAGTACAGTACTGGCCATTTCCCAAAGAGCAAATAAGAACAAAATAGAATACTGGATCTCTGCTCATTAAGAGAGCAATCTGTCTAACTCTGAATGAGGCGTGGGTCTTGTAGAAGAAATAGTGTAGGTGCATGTAATAAAGATGCATATCATAAAGAATATGCACAGTCTTAATTTTTGTATTTCCTAACTCATTAATTCTTGGCTACAGTTTTCATATCCTTGCATATTATTTTTATGTATTTAATATATAACATTTTTAAATCTCAGTTTGATAATAGTGTATTCTTTCTTCTTAATAACTGCTTACTAATTTTCTTCATTTTGGAGTGATGATCTATTTTTTCTTAGGTACATATGTATGTTTGTATACAATATGCAGAATAACAAATGAAAGAAAGAATCCCGTGTATACCTTTTGCATACAACTGTGTATCTCTTAGGTTACTCATTATTTTATCAAACATAAACAGTGCTTTCAGGATGATATGCCCCAAATAAACTTACCAGATACCTTTTAAACAATGAACTAGAAAGAAGACCTGACCCCGTGAATACAAATCAACTATGTTTTATTAATCTAACCCCATATTAATACAGTCTAGAGTAAGGCAGCTTAAAATATTTTCAGGAACAAAACAAAACAAACAGAAAAAAGGAACAAGTGATGTGGCACAAGAAGCAAGAAATAAGGCTTGATGCCAAGGTGAACATGACAAAGTTCTTGACTGCAGAGAGGAAGTGGGTTCTGCACAGTAACTGGGAACCTCTAAATAATGAACAAGGAGGAGGGAGTGGAGGAGAATAAGGAAGAAAGAAGGTCTTGATCTAACAACACCAGGAAACAACACAAGAATCCAGTCTCCCCTGCTTACTTGTAGTAGATGTTAAATTAGTTTTGTGTATCTTGTAGTCTTCAACAATTAAGCCCCACACTAAGTGATGTGATGTGATGTCTTACTCATTTTGTGTTTTAGGGGCTCCTGATAGGCCAGGATAGCAATTCACCCTGCTTATGAGAACTCCTTTGTGCATCTTCTCGAGAACCAGTTGGAGACTGGAYCAAAAATGTTACCTCAGTTGGATGTTCTGGTTGGTAGGTATGCACTCCTTCAGCTGACCAGATTGGTGGGTGATCATGCTAGTTAGCTGGCATGCAACACAAGGCTAAGGAGGCCTTTAATTTGATTTTAGATAATAATAAAACATTGATTAATGCAAATGACTAATTTGTTAATCTATATCCACTGTTGTATTTTAATAAAAGTGTGGTATATATAGATTTCTGATTCTTGAAAAATAACAAGCATTTTCTTTATTTATTATTTCCAGATAAATTAATAACAAGATTATTTTGCTACTTATTTGCTGTTGCTGGAATCAGTTTCTATGTGTGGCTTTTACTCAGGCCACTGATTTCAGGTCAGTTCATCTTGTTTTGTCTGATTCTGATGTAACTCAAATTCTTCCCTGCCCTTTTAGTTCTGTGGTAAATTATTACTGTCTTAGGCAAACATATGTGATATTTTCATTAATGACCTTTGTGCAAAAATGAAGAGTTTGTTAATGAAACCTGCTGTTGGCACGCAGCTGGGAAACATTGTCACTATGCAAGAGACATAGTATCATAAAAAGGAACTGAATAACCTTGAGGACAGGCAAAAGATCAGAGAGATGAAATTCAGAAGCTGAGAGAACAGGTTCGTGCCCTTACAGACTGTTCATAAGAACTTTCCCCTATGAGACAGTAGCTGTCACCTAACTAAGTCAAAGTCAGGAGTCACTAAGATTCAGACACTGTTCATGTGAAAAAGTGCATATGGCTTGAACATCATAGCACTTCTCCCAAATCAAAGCTATTGCAAGTTTTACAGATTATGTATTTTCCTGTCTTTCCTACTTGCACAGCCCTCCTGGAAACACAAAGGAAGTGGTAACATCCCTTGTATACACTCACTAGCTTAAGCTTATGTCACATAGCACAGAAGAAAGGAGAGGCTCAGTTCACTTGCCATCCAGTTTGCAGACAGAATCTGAGTCTGTCAGAAGACTATCTTAGCAAGTGGGATCAAGAATATTCTGTTGCAAGTTTTCTGTAGCCTCCAGTTGAAACAGTTTCACTACATACAAAATAACCTAATGTTAATTGCAACAGGAACTGGAATTTGGGTCTTACAAATAAATTTTCCAGCCACCAAGCTGTGGAGTCATTTTCACTCCCTTTCTGGCCCAAAGATTATCAAAGTTTTTGTTTGTTTGTTTTTGACAAATAACTACCTGTCTCAGTACTGTACTGACTATCTCAGGCAGATACATACCTCAGGAGGTAGGTTTCCTGAAGAAGGGTTTGAGTGTTTGAAACTGCTAATTTTTTTCCAGCAGCATTAGATAGTCTAATAAAAGGTGTCTCCTGCCTTGACAAACATTGCTTTCTATTCTTTAGGTGTGAGAAAGTGCAGTTTCACAACTGCCTTCTGTGCTACTACTAAAAGGAACTGTCTGGTTCCTACTGCCCTCCCATATGCTATTTCTATCATTCATGTAGCCCTGTGGTGAAACCCAAACAAATAAACAAAATGTTACTGCCGGATCAACTGACAAATGCTGGTAGTAGAACGTGAGAAGGGCTGGAGACATGTGGCAGGTAGGGTGGAACTGCCCCTTAGGCCAGCACTGGCCCTCTGGGCATGATGAAGCTGTGCCCAGATTATCTCTGTTCATAATTATGTGTTGGAATGCACAGCGCTATGGTGCTTAAGTCCCTATTTTGAATTCAACCCCCAGTCTTTGCACACCCATTTTAATTTAGAAGGGAAGACCCATGAAAATATATTTGAGATGTCTGTCATAACAGCAACAGCAGTAACTTGTAATCTGCACTGACAGTAAGTATTGTATTGATCCGTGAGGATGGAATCCGTGGAACAAAATGCTGCCCAAAAGCTGGCTACTTATCTTTTCTGGTTCCTTCTTAAATATGTTTCATCAGTGGTCCTGTGGTGGCATCTCTCTCTGTGATTACTTTTCACAGTTGAAAGGCTTTCTTCCCTTCTCATGAGATCTCTTGTGCTGTGCAATAGGTCTTAGATTTACTGTTGTTTAAAATTCCCTAGTGCATTTTTTTCCTTTTCAGAAAGTTTCAAAGTAATCCTTCTTTATTCATCTTTCACAGTCACTAAAACATTCTGACAGACTATAAAGTAAAGGCAATTCCCGGCTGAGTGTGATATGGCACCATACAGCCATCATCTATGTTTAGCCTGGGTGTTGGAAGGATGTACAGCACTTTACATCATTAATGAAGGATTTAATGTTTGGGGCATTGAAATGCTTCTCATTCCTTTTAAAACAAATCTTCATTAGCATTTTTTTTGTCAAAATGGGCAAACTGTCTTGTCCCCACTGCAGAACAGTAACCTCAGTTACAGTTTTGTTTGCAGCTGTCAGTCATTAGTGACAGACACTCAGCTGTCTGACACCAACATGTTTACTTTGCACTTACAAATTATGTTTTTTAAAGGGTCAGATTCCTAATCTCTGAAAAGTGAACTAGGTTTATAAAACCAGTGATAGTAGGTGCAAAACTGGATCCCTGTTTTAAATCTTTAATTGCTTTTGTCCAAGTACTATTTCTGTTTGTGGGGCACTTTTATTCAAGTGTAGTAAAATTCTGGAAATAGGTGTTTGTAGTGGAAATTGTGACCCGACTTTAATGTTAGCCTTGCTGACTTTCTACAGAAATAGCTGTACCTTAAAAGATACTGTTATAAATCTGTGTCTATAGAGAAACACAAAGAAGAAAACTTGTGTACCAAGAATTTACAGGATCTGATACAGGACCAGCACAGCAAGAAACCCAAGGAAGAAAGGATTAAAACTGTACTGTGACAAATCCTGGAAATAACCAAGCAATATTATCACATTAATGTTCGTTGGTGCATTTGGGTAATTCTGTTGTCTCTCTGGGGCCTTTCTGCATTTTGCGGCGTGCGAAGAGCCCAACTTCAGCAGCTGCCCTGGTGTCACTTCTGCATGTGTTTGGTGACCCTGTGGCACTGCCTTTCGCCTGCCCGCAGCTGCTCGCAGCGGGGTGCAGCCGCCCCCCCCCCCCCGCTGCCAGAACCTTCCGGGCCGCCCCGGCGCTGGGAGCCTGGGGGCTCGCCGCACTCTCCGCAAGGCAGCGCTTGGGGAAGGGCGCTGCCTCTTCCGCCCCCAAAAGAAGCACCGTCTTGAAAAGATGGCTTCATTTAGAGCTCCAGAAGGACCTCTTAACGCAGGAGAGATGGAGCTAAGTGTGGTGGCAGAGGAGAGGAAGGGCAGCTGTGCAACCTGGCGAAGTTGCTAGTAGGGGATGAGGACGAGAGCCTTTAAGGCTATTTCTAAATGTGGGGGATGGTAAGTTGAACCTTCTTTTTATCCCTGAAGTCACGTAGAGTGTTTTGCTTTTCAATTTTGATACTGGTTTTGTGGTCTGGGTTTCTCTGTGTATAACGGGCTTGCAGAAGTATTTATTGTGAGGGTTGGGTTTGTTTGTTTGTTTGTTTGTTTTCCCTCTGGGCTGTGGCTGGTTTGCAGTCCTGTCAGAGCCCTCCGAGCCCAGCAGAAAGCTTCCAGTGACCGAGGCTGGGGCTGCGTGAGGGCAGGGGAGCATGGCGCAGAGGGAAGGCAGGAGGTGCTTGGTGCTGTTGGCCGTTGCAGCCTCGCCAGGTACTGCGCCTGCTTGGCCTGCCCCCACAGCGAGCCGCCGGGCCGCTCCGCTCGCGGGCTGCCGTTAGCGCCGTCGGTTACGGCGGCCCCTGTTAAGTGCGCACAACGGCCACAAGATGGCGGCGGCGGCCGCCGCGCCCTGCCCGTCTCGGCGGGGCCGGCGCTGCCCTTCAGGCGACGCCGCGCGGCGCTCCTTCTCCTTCTCCGCTCGGCCCGTGCCGCCTTCCCGGTGAGTGCAAAGCGCTTGGTGTAAGCCGGTACCCTGCACGGCAGCGGCGGCAGCACTGCTTTTTGAACTCTGCAAGTCTGAACGCTTCAAGCACTGCCTCTAACGCTGTGTAGGGCGTAGCCCATGCTAAACTCGGAGTGTGCCCTACGGTTTTATAGTCTGTTTTGCGTGGAAGCCCGGGATTCTGGGTTCAGCTTCCATTTTTAATGTCAGTTTGTGTTATGGCCACAAGCAAGAGGCTGGTATAAGCAAGCTTCTGATGGATTGACAACATAGGTACTTGGATTTCTGAGAGTAATGAAGAATGCTTGGTCATAGCTTTAAAGCAAAGCTTTTTAGTGTTGTCCTTTGCTTGATACAAAGACACATTAATGTCAACACATCTAGGGTGGTTTGGGGAGTGTCTTGAACTTGCCTGATGGTATGCTGTAGGAAAAGTGGTTTCTTGGAGAGAAAAGAACTTCTGTTTACTTTTGACTCGTTAACAGGCTTAGAAGAGGTGAAAGCTTCCCACTGACCCCCCCCCCCCCATCCCTCCCCAAAAAGGTTTTTAACATGCAAGAGAAGAAACTGTCAGTGAAAAGTTTTGAATACGTAGATGGTTCAGCCTACTCAGGAAGCCTATGAGAAACTGGGTGAATTCAACCTTTTCCAAGGACACTAAAAACAAAATTCTCCAGCCATACTAACTTTATTCTTTTCCTTGTCTTATTTTTCTTAATGCAGCTATAGCTTAAAAAGCAAATGAATACTCTGCCTTAGTCTTTAGAAGGGATCTTAGTTTCAAATACAGGGCCCAACAGCACAGTGGGAATGAGGTTATGAAATTATTACACTCAAAAAAAGCAAAAAATCCCCCTTCCCTCAAAAAACAACCCACCACAAATTCAGAGCTGGTTGATGGAGCTGGGGAGGAAGAACTAAAGAGTTCTTTCGAACCTGGCAGGAGAAGCTGGCCTGTAGTGAGGAGTTCTGAAAAAAAATTCTTCTGTCAGAAGAACACCTAAAGCAGCCTTCTGCTGCAAGGAAAATGCAAAAAAAGATGCAACTAGCTAATGGTGCACAATCCATTTATGAAAGTAATCTGAGTTGCTCTGTTTGAACCAAGTTTTCTGTCTGGCCTAGAGGATCTATTCCAATTCTAACACTTTATTTTAAGAATTATTGCAGTAGCTTGTTTTGAAGTGTGGGGTTTTCAATGATGTCACTATTGGCCATCTGCTATTTTGCTATTTCTAACTTATATTTGAATAAATACRTCTTGCATTTGCAAAAGCATGTTCTAGGACTTATATGTTCTGTCACTACATGATCCTCTTGTTTTTATTCATAGATTGTGTGGGTGCTTGGGGGTGGGGTATATCAGCATGCTTACGACTCAGAACTGAGAAGGTTTCTGAGAGCTGTTCCTACCCTTCCCTTTTTCCAAATTTAAGAAATAGTTCTGCCTAGCTCATGTTTTATTATTCTGAAAGGGAAGTGGAAGGAGGATCAGTCAGAGTAATCTCTGCTTGATTCTGTGTAGCTTTCAATGATTTGACTTCCAGAAAGAGGATGCTGCTATCATAAACACCTATCCTGCTCTAAATAAAAGGATATTCTCAGGGTTTTCTTTCTCTTGTTTTGTTTTGTTTTGTTGTTGTGATGAAAGCATCAACTGCATAACTGATGGGCAGATTTCCAAAAAGTATTATTGCTTAGCAAAGCTCGCTTTCCAGAGGAATAACAATATGGAGCATGTCTTGATTCTGGTTAACCTAGCTGCTGTCAACAGTTGGTTCTTTTATGTATATATATTAGGTTACTTGAAGCATTTATTGTGTTTTTTAGAACCACACATGCAATTCAGTTTTTCATGTTGGTTTTCCTTTTACTCTATGCTATTAGGAATGGGCTTATGTTCTGATATTTCAACTGGGATTCCAAACTGCACAAAGAGTAGGGGTGTTTGGATCAGAGTCCATCACTGGCCTGTTATGCCTTGTCCTCTGGATTCAAGTCCGGGTGACTTCTGTCCTTATCTTTTGGATCACCTATGCCTCCTGTATCTTAAAAGTCTTTCATACTACTACTTAGGCTTACCAGAGAGACTGCAGGAAGGACATGCTTTCACTGTGCTACAGGCAGAAGACCTGATCCTGTTTCCAGTCACACAGCTGATGTGCTTTGGTCTGCCTGAGAACAGAATCACACCCATAAGAGAGCCTGAGAAGGATCTGTGTTTACTGTTGCACTAAGTACTAGGTACATTATATATGAATGCTATTAATACTGAAAAAACAATTTAACAATAAGCTTTATTGTACGATAAAAAACATGAAGTAAAATGAAAAAATGTCTTCATCCTCCCCTTTCGCAAACCAAAGCTGACTAGCTGGAGATTTAGAAAATAAGCTGCTACTAGGGAGCTCCTTGAAGAAAATGAAACGTGGTACAACTAATAGAGTTTATTCAAACTCTGGAAATTATACTGCCTGTTTTCAAGCACAGTAAGCTGTAGTACATCTCTGTAAGAGAGCACTGAAAACACTTGACTATTACAAATATACATGATAAATCTTGTATATCATGTGTGCACTTCTTGTCTGGCTGTAAGCCTGTAGTTGACTGTTTACTTGCAGAAACTGCCTGTTTCACACCAAAGCAGTGCAGCTGTGAAGTGAAAAGGTCAAGTGTAGCTTTACATATAAGCTAGTACCTGAGACTGTTGTGTACCTTGCACCCGCACCTCTGATGCAGGGAGCTTTGTTTTTGTCATGCCTAGCTTATAGAGAAGCAGCCAAGCTCCAGAGCAGTCAGGTCCAGGCAGGGCACTGAGGGCATGTTCCACAGCAGTGGAGCTGTTCTAAACTACTGCTGCTGTGGCTTCCATTGCTGCTCCTCACCACACAGACTTGCCCTCTCCTATGTGATGGCTCTAGTGCCTGTCTGACTCCACAGTGAGTCAATTTAGAGAGCCAAACACTCTGCCAAAAAGCCTAACTGCAAAAGAAATGGCTTCCTGCAGTTTAGCTTCCTTGAACTCACTCATTATTGTGTCAGACAGGTGCCAGTGCTAGAAAAAGAGCTGGCATGCATGGTCTGGGGTAGGCAGTTCCTGCACTCAGCCATGTGTGTATTCCCTGTATATTGTCCTCTGAATGAGCAATCATCAAACTAAGACTTTTCAGTGTGGAAAAGAGGTGACTGAGGTTTAATCATCAGTGGAGTGAGGTGGTCTGTAGAGAATGCTTGCTCTCTGTCTGCTAACACAACTGCTAGACACATGAAACAGTAGAAGGTTGGGAGGGAAAAACAGAACCAAGGAGGGAAACTTTCTCTGCATATGCATTGGACTCCT
The DNA here is from genome assembly GCF_003343035.1 of Apteryx rowi. Lineage (NCBI taxonomy): Eukaryota > Metazoa > Chordata > Aves > Apterygiformes > Apterygidae > Apteryx > Apteryx rowi. The sequence goes on from NW_020450849.1 coordinate 365,584, forward strand.
TGCTACAGAATTTCAGTCAGGGCTATAGTTTACCCAGGCACCACCTTTGGCTCAGGAACTCTGCAAACCATACATCTGTGGAGACTAGAGGAATGTTCTGGAGAAAAATCACTGTATTTTGTGCTCTCTATATGCTCTTTCGAAGCTACATTGTTCTGATATGTCATTCTGATGTTCTGCATGTTAAACATTTAGCAGGCTTAGGAAAGGAATTGGACTCCCTGGAGTTCTGCTGCCTTACTCATAGAACTACCTCTTGTAGCAGGCCAACTGTAAAAAGGTATAATGTTAGGAGCCCCTCCTTATACCCTGATGGGGTTAACACCTGATAGATTTTAATCCTGTGAAGTGCTGAGTGCATTTTATCTAGAGATAAGTAATCTCAGCTTCTCTTGAATTCACATTGTGGATGGATGCTTAGTACCTCATGGTACCTGGTTCTGATTTAAAACAAAACAAAACAAAAACTTACAGTGTTATGAGGAATGTAGTATTCCAAATGGGATGAAAAGAATCCCATGCCAATGCCCCTTCAGGCATTTAGAATAAAGTGTTTGGCAAAATATAGGTGCTACAAAGGAAGCAAGCCTTGGTTTGCAAGAAAGAAATAGATTCAGTCTTTTTGTTTTCTTTCCCAGGACTGTCTTCCTCAATTTTTTTGAGGGTTTCTAACTGCTTCAGGTCATATGTAACCTGTGCTTTGTATTATGGATGTGCATACAGGCATGTATGTAGCCTCTGTGGGTGGTGAGGCATGGAATAAAGTAATACCAAAACATCTTTTTTTTTTTTTTTTTTTTTAGACATACTTCCTCAGACCTGATTAGATTAGTGATCAAAACACAAAAGCTGCTAACCTCTTTCCCTTCTGAAGAGAAGGGAGTAGCAAACTTTGAGAGATAAATGAAGAACAAATATGTAATGAGAAGAGCAGCCTGCCAAACACAGCTAAATTGTGCTCTTTGGCAAGGTGATTTCTGTAGGTGTTGACCTTTCAGAAGCTGTTTTGAAAGAAGCCAGCATTTTGGTTAGCAAATGCTTGGACTACAAGTGCTTGCAGTCAGCAGAAGGTTTGCAGTGTCAAGCAACCATAGAGAGGAGCAAAGAATTCAATGCTATTTATATTTTTTCTCATTTGTGAATTTCAAAGTGCCTTGTGTCATTTAATTCCAAGTGTTGCCAGGTGTTGAATATTTTCAACTGCCGCTGAAATCACTAGGATGTGAGGTCAATTATGATATAATGAGATGGCAGGCAGCTCACAAGGTCAATCCTACTCTGACTCTTCAGAAGGACTTTCAACTGGAGCACACAAGTGTTACTTTCGTCCTCATTTTCTTCTATATTTGTTAATAAAAGGTACTATCTAAGCAGAGAAAATCTGTACAGGTAAGCAAAGGAGAATGCTAACAATAACCACTCTTTAATAACCATTGTTATGGGCACCTCTGTATTCTGGATTAGCATAGTCGTATTGTGATTAATGACCTTATCAAAACTCGGAAGCCTTACAAAACTTACCCAAAGCAATGCAATAACTGCTACCGCCATAGAACCTAATAACAAGGCAAAGTATGAAGCTGTGTTTGGTGTTAATAAAAATTATCATGAGGTGCAGAAAAACTTCTGCAACTACATCAGTTCTTGAGAAAAAAGCAGATAAGATAACTGTGGTGGTAGGGTAGATGATACATTAAAGAAGACCTAACATATCTTTGGGGATCTTCTTAGGAAGAGATGCAGGGAAGCTTTTTTTCATGGGAGGAAACTGCAGTTGTCCCAAAGCATGGAGAACATTGGGGTTAGAAACCTTGCCTCTTAAAGCAAGCACTTTTCTTTGGGGGGGGGGGGAATGGAGGCAACCTTTTCCATGGTATGTGTTGCTTTAAGAATTGTTTTGTTTTGTTTTTTTTAATCCCTGGATGCTTTTTTACCCTTTTTATGTACTCTTATCTACTGTGACGTGCTATTACACATCCTCTTAAGTCTCCTTAATAGGGTCTGGTAACTTTAACTGAGCCTCAGAATAGGAATTGCTTTGCTTTGTCCTAGCTTTGATAGTGATTTCTCTGCTTGAAAACTCCACCTAATGTGTTAATTGATAGTGTCCAAACAACAGACTGATATGAAGTCAGAATTTTTTTATAGTGAATTTTTGTTTGAAAATGGCAGTGAAAGGTTTGTCCTTTTGTTGCCGCTGTTCTTATAAACAAACTCAAAGAAACCAATCTTGTTTCAACTGAAGTGTCAAGTTCTAGCTTTGTTGTGGTTGAAGGTTTTCCTTATAGTACCCATCATTATAGAGTGAGAAGTGGTTGGATGAGGCTTTTGAGTTTTTTTCTTGTTTTTTAATACATTTTCCTTTCTGCTATCTGGTAAGCATTTGAAATAAGTAGGAACAATCAAAACCATAGACAGTAGTAGCCAGAATCTCCACTAATGTAAAACTAAATTGATGTTAGTGAACATTTTCTGATTGATGGATCACTTATGACTTCCATCACCTGATGGACTTGCCAGGAAAACTCTCTTCATTCTGAATAAAAGTCACTTTCTTTCCCTTTTCAATTTTCGCTGCTCTTCCACTTCTAAAAAGCTGACCAAATCCCTTATTTTCCTAGACAATTACTTACTTTTACTCAAAATGCAGCTATTTTAATAGTGAAGCTAGCATTTGCTAGTCTGGGTAAGGCTCAGCTGGAGTATTCTAACTTGATAGGTGGAACTTTATTTTGTTAGTCATATAAAGCTGGGTGTAAGATGGTATATTGTATGCTATTGCTTGCTGATGGCTTAATTTGAAGATCATACTTCAGGTTGCTAAGCCTTATTACTATGGTATGTTGTTGTTACTACTCACAAGTATGGATGATAGGCAACATTGGGGGAGGGAGGAAGCTTCCTAAATCTAAGCTCTTTGCTCTGTATTTAGGCACCTAAAGAAGTCACCTACTTAACAAAAGTACAGAGCACTTGGCAGCTGTCACTGGCAGATTCTGTGCATTTATCACTTGTGGAAGATCTGGTTGATTATTTTTTGCCTACACATAGGTTTAATATCCAAGCTTTTAAAAAGAAAATATAAATATGAATGCCTACTGAAAGAGAATCTTGTGACTTGCAAAGAAATTATAATGTGGTATTTTTAATCTTTTTGTCTGTATATTTTATTTCTGGCTTTGACCTTTCCTAAGGTTCGGCATATCTTAGGACACCTTCAAGTATTGAATTTTAACCATGAACTTGCATTTTATATACCTGCCCTGTGGCTCAAAATAAATAAAGTGGTGTAGAGAGACATTTACTGGGAGGGTAATTTTTTCCTTTTAGAACTTCACTTCATAAATGTGAAACCTTGATATAGTAGGCTCGTACACCRTCAGTTCATTTGTCTGCATCAATAGTCATTGTTACTGTGGGCTTTAAATCTATATTCGCAGCATTAGTTATGTGATGTATTTTTAAAGGATTTATGCTTTTCACTAGATTAGCAAATAAGTTGCCTATAATACCTAGAGCCACACTCCGCAAACATTTGCAAGTATGAGTAAATATTTGTATAAGTAGCTGTGAATGTGAAGCTACAGATGTGTCTCAGACTTTACAGGATAGAGAGGTGATTCTTGTATCAAAAATCTTGAAGCAGTTTTTAGTAATGCAAGCAGTAACAATTCACTTGTTAAAGAAAAAAAATCTGTATTTGTCAAAATATATTCCCCCCCCGAACTGGCAGCTTTTGCCCTTCCAAGGGCAAGTAACCTAAAATACGCTAAGAATGCTGTCAGTGTCATACATCAGCACGGTAAAAAAGAATTGTTGTGGTGTTTTTGTACTCTGTGTATGCTTACTCTTAACTGCACAGGCATTATTGTAATAAACATATATAAGCATTCTTAAAATTAAACCTGTTATAGGTGCATGTGTGTCTTACATAGCCAGTGCCAATTGTTTGGGTAACAGTTTCAGTTGCGGTTGTGTTTTTACCTTTGTGTCATCTAATGATTCCATGTAAAGAATACACCCACTATTTTTCTCCTCAATTTCTGCAGCTCTCTAATAGTAATAAAATCTAATATCTAATAGTAATAAAAGTGGGGTGAATGTTCAGGTCCTTAGCTCTTGACTTTAGCCAAACCACACCGTAAAACTTTTTAAATCTTCGGAACTTTGAGTCTTTCTTTGACAGCTGAGAATACACTGACTGTCTCCCCCAAATAACTGTCTGGCTTCCCCTTTCCACTATCAAGCGGTGAAATGTGCAAGTTTTGTGATCTGCACATTCTTTTTTGGTGCTGTCACCTTTGAAGATGGACATGCTTTTATAATTAGGAGACTGAATGTATCTGTGAATAGCAGAAGACAACAGGCATACTAATCAAGTTGCACAAGTCATGAGGCAGAAGTGTCAAACACTACAATTTGGAATAGACCAAGATAATCTCTGGAAGAAGGCTAATAGGAAAATCACTTAGCAGAGAAGTTGCCCAAACTTGCAGAGAGAGAATTCCATGCTGCCACTGTCATTAAGCTAATACATGTGGTATTGGGATGGAAGCACACCCTTCAGGCACTTGAAATCTGGCATGAAATACAGAGGCAGAGATTGCAGAAAAGGAGCCGTGCTTCTCTTGCAAGGGTAGATGATGCAAAGTGGAGGGAAGCAGGGAAATTTACAGGACACAAGATGTCTACAGATTTTTAACTCCCAGCACTGGTACTAAAGGCCAAGCAGAAAGGATTTCTAGGAGATTCCCTGTAAGGGGGTTTTGTTATTGCCGAAGTTTTTGGTAACCTGACCACCACCCATGCTAATGCTGCTGATAAGGACTGCCACCAGCCATATAGTCTCTGGGCCTTAAAGGAAGGAACCCCCTCACTTCAGTCTGGCTAACAATACAGATATGATCAATTCCTCCACTGGCTCAGGAAGTAAATATCTTTGAGCCAGAATATCCTTGTAAGCATGTCATCTACTCAGTCTTATGACTTTGGACATTGAAATAATATTTGCTGTGTTCAAAGGAGGGTGGAAGTTGCTCTCCAGTGTTTCTTCTGTCAGCAAATCAGTGATATGCTGTCCTTCCCAACACTCTAAACTGGCACTTATACATCTTGTTCTTATCTTCTTAATGAGGAGATATTTTCATTCCTGTAACCAAATGACTTTAAATAATTATGAGAGCTTACTGGGCAGATGGCCAAAGCTCTGGGCTAGAAAAATCAAATCGTTTATGGAAATTTTTTTTCCTTATTCAACCCAGTTGAACCACCTACTGATGCAAGGCCTGGAGGTCACAAGTTGTCATAAAACTGAATGTGAGGGTATTTAAGATGAGTCTCGTCAGGTTGGCTTGGATTCATGTAGAACTTCGCTGTATTCCTTTAATACAGCTAAGCTTGCCTTTTTGTGGCGTTTTTGTCAAAGTCTGAACTATCTGATTGTAGAAAATTTGCAGGATTGTACATTGAGTTGTCAGCTATTTCAAACAAGAAACTTGTTAGCTTAGTGGTAGCATTCAAGCACTCTGTCAGGATGTGGGGTACATCTTTTGCTTGCTTTTTGAAGCATTCTCTCACTGGGATCTGTAGAGGGAGTTCACGGACTTCTGAGATGTTTACCAGAATAAATACCAAATCCTGGAGAAAGAGAAGGACTACAGAATCTTATATGTRACTGTTACTCCTTGCTCCTAGAATCCTAAAGAATACAGATTAGCTACCTGCAGTAGGATCCATTTCACTGCATGTCTGAAAGAAGAACATCTGTCTGACAGTAACAGTGGTTCTCAAGACACTCAAGTCAGGTGCCTCCATTATCCCTGCTTGAAGATCTCTTCAGCCAGAGGCTAGTTTTTAGCTGAATCAGTGAATGATATCAAGGTTGCCCCAACTCTTAGGCTGTTAATGCTAGCACAAGGAGGAGCAGAGTTTGGGGGCTGTGTGTTAACCTGAAAATGGGATGCATGCTTGTTCTCACTTGAGTTGCTTATTCTGCCGCAGCTATGGTTTTAACGCTTTCTTTAGTACGGCTCTGTTCTTGGGCGCTGTTAAACATAGCGCATGTGTGCATCAGCATAATTCTAGCTAGTCTCTTTCCATTCTTCTAATTATTTTTCAGGAGATTATTAATTTAAAAAGATCTGAAAGGAAAACACACACTTGCTAGGTGAAGACAAATTATTCAAATGCCAGGAGAGAGCCTCATCCATATGCACTCTAATGAAAGCGAAGAATCCTAAAACAGACTTCTGTGACTTGCATAATGGTTGAAATACAGTTTACTAGGAAGAGAGCAACAATGTATCTAAGGATCCTCCCATGAATATGCCCCTGGATGAAGAAATGCTGTGTCAAGGAAGTGCCTGAACTACTTCTTGAAGAGAATAACCTGCATCAGTCAGAGGAAGTACTCTTGAGAGTGCACCATCTTCACAGAGATCAGGTGGACTTAATCTACAAGTGAGAGGAAGAACAGCCTTCAGTACCTTGAGAATGTGATATTTATCACATTTAATATCTACTGAAGAAAATGTATCTGTTAATAAAAGGGTGGTGAGTCTAGCACTAAATAATGGAGAAGTTCTTGGGGTTTCTGTCTTCATTTTATATAAAACTATCAATGGAATGCTATCATCTTGCTTGTCAAAGTGTAATTGTCTTTTAATTATTGGCTACTGAGTACTCTTTTCATCACATTTGCTGTTTTCAAAGGCAAAATCCTTTCATGAGACTTTTCCAGGATGCTGTAAAAATCCTGGAGGAAGTGAAACTGCTTTACTCTGTTATGCACCTAAAATATATCAACAGTTTCTTAGGTCCACAACAAATGTAGTTATTCATTGCCTGTTGCCTAACAATGCATGCAGGTACATGTATAGACTTTGGTCATGTCATAATAACAAAAATGGAGGTCTCTGAGCAGATTAATTTGGGGGGTGGGAAGGGAAAGTAGGTGGGGGGAGCCCATGTTTCCCACTTTGGAAACTTTCATGTTGTCCATGTTTTTCTTTGGAAACTTCAGCAATGAAAATTCCATTAAAGGTCTTGACAGTTAGGATTAGATTCCATTTGATTCATACACACAAAATCCTGGAACGGAGGGGAAATCATGCTTTTCTATTCCATTATTGTGGATAAGGAAGATATTTCAAAGGTTTTTCCTCTATTGAAATTTTGCAGAGGGAAATGTCAATTCTTTGCTAAAATCTTGATAAGCTGTCAGCACTAACCAGTCAAATCCTTGAATTCTCTTAATGAGAACTTAGTTGACAATGAACAAACATTCCACATGGTGATCAGTGCTGTGAGAAGTCATTCACCATAACCAGAGGTTTGCATCTACTAAATCTAGATCCAACTGCAAATATTGCCATAAACTTCAAGCTCTTAGGAGGCTAGGAACCCAAGCTTTTCAGAGGATTTTTTTTTCTGGAAAATACTTATCCTCTCTTATGAGAGGATTTGTAGACCATAATATTGAGGTTAGGCATAGTTACATTAAAAGCAATTGATCCTACTGGGAAAATTTAAAACATAGTATATGTGGGACCTTGAGCAATTTATAAAATTTTCTTTTTGGCAATTATTATTGAATAATAATGATATCGCTGACTGTTTGGAACTCAATTTTGTTAACTAGGCCTGCCTGTCCTGTTTGGGATATTCAGTCACATTTCATCTGCCTCTCAGTATGTTCAAGTGAACTCAGGTAGTTTTGTTTTGTTCTTTTTCTGTCTAGGACTATATGTGCAATGGAGAAAAGCCAGCATCTGTAAAATTGAAAAAAATGTTGAAAGACAGAGTGCCTTTCAGCAGCTCACTTTAAATGTGGCAAAGGACTCATCAAATTTCTGTTAAACTATGGCACCTGAAAATGCTTCCTTTGTTGTAGGCCGAAAACATAAATTAACATGTCTCTGCTGAATCTGAAGCAGAACCAATACACTGTAATGGGTAAACCTTTCTTGTATGCTCTGGATGCAGCAACACTTAAGTAATCAAAGTGAACATGAATGCAGATACATGCATGCTGCACGTGCAATAACCTGAATCTATGCTGGTGCCTTCTCCTAACAGACTCTATGGGTGTGTGATGAGCATACATACATTAACTGGAGCTACTGACTCCTAACTGAAATCTTCCCCTGCACAACAAGAAATTTTATCTTGTTGAGAGAAATCTGAGAGAAATTCTTCCGAAATTTTCTCTTGTGTTATTATGGGCCATTTTCATATCACAGTGATTACACAGTATGGAGAAAAGGGCAGTGTAATTTTTTCTGTGTTGAACTTGAAATTCTTGTTAAGTCTTCTAAGTTGTTTTGCCGATGATACATGTCAAACAGAACTCTGGAGAGAAGGGGACAGGGACGGGGTCTTAAAATCAGTATTGAGAGAATTCTAATTTGAGTGAAATCTGAGTGACATGTTCATTTTGCTATTTCTTTTTAATATGTAGGGCAGAGTTTATGTTGTAAGTTAAGTCAGCTCAGTTGAAGAAACTGCCAGTTTTGTCAGTTAGGGTCTGTTCTTACTGTGTGTGCAAAACTAATTCAAGGAACAAAGAACTGAATACTCCTGTCTTACAGTGTACATGGGCACTGGAAACGCAAGATATCCTTCATGACAAAGAGAAGGAGAAATAGGTATTTAAATAGGTATTTTGTATTCTTGCCTGAATATGTAGAATAACAAATACAGTGAAAGCTAGGAGAAGCGGCTCTTAATTTTATAAGCAACTTTTACATAATTACATATTTTTCCTGTTGTTCTCATTCCTTTCAGGTTTTATATTTTTTTTTTATTTTTTTTATTTTTTTTATTTTATTTTATTTTTTTTTTTGAGAGGGAGTAATAGCCACAGAAGGTATACTATAGGGTCACAAAAGAGACATAGTACACTAGAAGGAAAGAGAATCATGGTTCCAATCTATAACCTTATACGCTTACTCTGGAAGAGGGCATTCTATTAAAAATAGCTTCATGGCGCTTCTAAACAATCTCAGGTGTAATGTTATTGCAATTCTCTAACTGACAGACAATCCTGTTAGTCTGAAGGAAGAAAACTTTCTATTTTCAGCTACAACTAGGAGAGAAAAGAAACAATGTTTACAGCCAGTGGACGTGGACTTACTGTTCACAGTTGGTTAGTGGAAACTGACCTCCAAGAAAGACAGTGATGTAAGCTGAAGGCTTTTCTTGTAACCAATGAAGGACAAACATGTAGCCTTAGATTCCTGAATACCACTTTTGCAGTATAGTGATTACAGGGTGACTTTCTTCATACTCCTTTGGAGCTGTCTCTTAAATATATTTGGGGGGAAAAAAACATATTTCGAATAGACTTAGTCAAATTGACTGCCCAGTAAGTTTCTTGTATAAATGAGCTCTGCTTCAGTTAGTATCAGAGAAAACAGTGTAAATATATACCCACTAATTTAGTCTTGCCAAAACTTTCACATTCCAACCCAACCAGCTTCAACCAGTGAATGAATTTTTTGGTTTCTGATGCAAAATTCATTGTGTTAGCCCAGTGGAAAGAAAGCAGTCTAATGAAATGCTCAGCAAAGCCCAGCGGCAGTGATGTGTGAATTAGTGGTGTTAAGCCTCTTTTAGCTGCCGTATTCTCTTTCAGCTATGCTACATATTTATCTAGTAGGAAGAAAAGGATGCAGTTTTTGGCAATGGCAAGTAGCAAAATTTCAGTAGAGGTTCTGGATTTCAACTGCCAATAACACTTAAAAATTTGAAGAAGGCATTCATGGCAACTTCAGTGGTTCTTATATTTCATGAATAGAGAGATAATTGCAATTGCAGGATTTGGGATGTTTTGGTCTTTTTTTTATTTACCCCCTACTTGGCATAGTAATTGCTAGGTAGGTCTTATTTGATTTAGCTGCCTAACTGGAACTCTTTACAAATCTTAAAACATCGGGGGAATGCTTGAAGAGGGAGGGTAGAGGTGGGGAATGGATGAGGGGAAGGAGAGCGACAAGGAGATACAAGGATTTTAAGGAAAATAGTCTGCTTTTTGGAGAGAACACCAGAACCTGAAAAAAGAAACCCTAAGGACAATTTTTTTGCCTGTTATAAAATTTAGATAGAGTTTTATGTGTCAAAACTCTCTCCCCTATAAAGAATTACTTGCAACATTTAACAATGCTAGTGTACCATATATTAAGCCTGTTTGGAATATCATTCTTGTAATAACTGGGTTATAATCAAAGATTTATTTAGGAAACAGTCTAAATCACTGTTTCTTACATATGGGAGGCTATCAAGCCTACTGTGGTGGATGATGGAAAACTTTTATGCTAACATTAGAATAAAGAAACCAAAACACCCCTCAGAACCCACAGAGATGTTCCTTTTCTGTAAGGTAGCATTTCCATGGAAGTTCTGACTGGGGCTGGATCATGGAGCTAAGAACATTCATTCCTGTTGTTCTTAATGCGCAGTCTCAGAATAGCGCTTATGAGTATGTCGGAATACTGGATGGTATCATTGTTCTGAAATCCTTATGATCTCTGTCATTTGGGATGTTTCTGCTGCTCCCCAACCCCAAAGCTCACAAACAGAGGGGAAAAAAATCCACTGGTTTAAGATCAGCACAGTCCAATAAGGTTAACAGAACTGTGTCAGCATGTGTRCTGGCTGAAGAATTTTACCCTCTCTCTCTGCTCTTCCAGAACTTCTTGAATTCTATCCGCCTAGTGGCATTGATGGATGATAGTAAGTAACATGCTGAAAATTGTGTTCATGCCGATATGATGGATTTGTCAAGAGCAATAGCAGTTGCAGCTAGTAGGGTTTTCCCGATATGCCATGCTTATCATCATAAAATAACTCAAAAAAAGAAAAAAACCCAAAAATAACACCTCACAACTGTAAAGCCCCCCCACCTTGTCTCCCACCTAGAGTAGTCAAGGCAAGACCCTTCCAGTTCTGTCCAAACAGTTACATTCACTAGAGGATTCCCCTAAAGTTCAAAGAAATTCATGTTCTGGTCCTCTGAATATTCCAGTCTTGGCTAAATCTTGACATGATGTGCGCCTGCATGGTCCATAACAGGATCTTCTCTGCCACCTTTGTCTCTCCCAAATGGTTGTAGGTGGTGATTCTCAATTACTCTCCCTTTTGTTAACAAAAGTGGTTTTTTTTTTTGTTTTTTTTTGTTTTTTTTTTAATGAGAGCCTTGGTCTAGGAAGTCCTGATCTTTTCCCATGAGCATTCTTTATGCTTCTATTAATACTTTGGTTTTCTTTGCTGTTGCATGTAGACCTCAGTAAAGCCTTCCTCTGTGGTAGGGATAAATTTTTCCTCAGCACTTTCTGAGCCAGACTCAATTTAACAATATTTTCCTACTGCAGCATCAAACCTCGGTGCTCCCTAAATTCCTGTCTAAAATCTGGAGAAGCTTTTCACTTTTCCTTTTTTGTTTCTCCTAGTTACAAGCTCCCTGTTAAGGAAGTCTTACACTTGTGACCTGATGTCTGTGTAGTGCTCCTTCTCTAACTGGAGTCAGTAGCAGAAATTGTAAATTGAGCTGTATGAGCCTCTGCTGCCTGAGGGAGGAGAACCTGCTTTGTCGATCAAGATAGTAAGCAGGATCATTAATCTCTCTGTGAGAGATCAGAGAAGGACAGACTGACACATGGACTGGGGAGGGTTATACCTTAGTCATCTGACCCAGATGCATTGCTTAGGAACCACTAACAGGGAACAGGTAGGGGGCAACCAGTGTTTTCTTTAGCTGTAGACCCTCCTCTTGTCTAATGTGACCTCTTCTGTTGGTTGCAACTAGCTGTATTGCTGTAAGGGAATTCATAATTCAGCTTCTTATTCAATTATCAAAATGGAAATAAACTTTATCTAATCTAACTGAACAAAATGTACAGAACAATACTATACTGCAGAACAAAATGTAGTCAACTTTATAATGTTCTCCAATGCACATACAGTGCAAGAACGTTATATCCTAACTGATATGAAAGATGTTCCCTTTCTGGTTCATGAAGATGGACGTGAATTATGTAGCATTTTATGTCTGGATTTAGGGTATCCATTCAAGATGTCTTAAAGGTTGCAGGTAAATGTTTCAGTTATTTTCAAAAAGCTTAGGTTTCTCAGACACATTGAAATTTAAATACATATATATATATATGCCTGGTAAAGACTCAGAAAGTCTTGCTGATGTCTTAGGGGGTTGTGAACCTACTCTTGGATAAGATTCTCTGTAAGATAGTCCAGAGATATTTTGCTCTTAAAGCACGCATGTTTGTTTGCAATAAACTGATATAGCTTTCTTTTTATTTCATTCCAAGAATGCCAAGCAGTTTAGAAGCAATATACCATTTAATGGAAACCATTTAATGGAAAATGAACTATAAGTTAACATTGCTTTGATACAATTGACTGGGAGATGACTTTTTCTTTCTTTCTTTTTTTTTTTGGTAGTATTGCCTTTCGTTTGGTTGAAATAAAATCTTACTTTTATTAAAACCGAAGTTTTTAATTAAAATCAGGTTTTTTTAAATTAAAACACTTTTTTATCCACAAAATGTATGCTTTCTATGGAAAAGGATTTGGAGGTGTGTGGGGGGGAACCAATAAACTCAGGTTTAACACTAAGGCTTTAAAATCAGATTTGAGATTAATGCTTTTTCATCTTTGTGAAAATTCTCCCAGGGAAGAAAAGAATGTTTCTCAATGAGGTATTGCATTTGTGCTGTGTGTTGCCTGAATTTAACAGCTTTAAAAAAATAATGTTATTTTAGTCAGATTTGGGGGTGCTCGCGTGCTCTCKCTCTCGAATAACTGAGTATCTTCTTGTTAACAGTGGACATAAATTAGTTTGAAATATTTTCTGCTCTTATTGCCAAGAGTTATAACATTCTCTATTCTGCTTTYTCTATGCAAAGTGATATTTTTGTCTGACAATGTTAATGATGAAATTTTGATTTCAGTTAGCCAAAATGTAAGCTATTTCATTGCATATACCTACGTGTTAGAGGAGACAGAGGATTCTTTTTTTCTTGCTTCTGAATTGATCTGTGCTGCTTCATTTAAACAAAACAAAAAATAATGAAGCAGTCTTGGCAGAGCAAAGATTTTCCTAGGCTCTTTTACCCGACATGGAGAACTGTAAAACATGTTTTAATGAAGGAAACTCGCAGCACTTCACTTACTCCTTTCATGTTTATCCCAGCTGTTAAGTTACTTTGCTTTAAGAAAAATAACAAAAAATTTTCAGAACTGTGAGTTCTCTGCCTCCTCCAGGAGGACTGGCTCACTTTGTCCAAAGTTCTCTGAAGGGTCTGGCATTCATACTGCCCTTGAAGATTTAAGGGCACTTATTTCTAAAGCCTTGTAAAAAGGCCCTTTCAACAGAACTTTCAAGATGGTAAAGGTATTACAGGATGCTGTCAGTTTGACTTTTCTGGAAAATGCAAAGAACTGAAGTTGCTAGTACTGTGGAAGAAATGTTGTATGTCTCATGAGTTCTTCTCTTTGCCACAAACTGGCTTTAAAACATGTTACCAACAGGTATCCTATTACAAAACTCCGAAGTCACTTTATTACTGTATGCTAAATGTTTTAAATGCCGTCTGATTATCAGAATGGAAGAGAGTGCACTTGCTAACACTGAGAGAAGTGGGTAATAATGAACTTGTATTCAGATTCTGAGTAGCAAAGAAGGGCATGACCAACAAAACCCTGATGATGATAACTCCCAAGTTATGGCTACCTAGTTTTCCTATAATCAAAAAATGGCAACTGACATAAAATTATTACTGCTTTTGATAGCTAGCAGTGTATTCTGCAGCTTGGTGTCACTTAATTCTGCAGACATTTTACAGAAATGCTATTTGACTTGAGTCATTTTCAGAACATAGCGTTTTAATGAAACAGTGCTTGGCATGTGATAGATAAATCTATGTGAAAGCTGGTAGATATTGTTTGAGCTGGGGGAAAAGTTGCATTCAAGCAAGTCATTTTTCTTAAAGTCTCAGCATTTAAAACAAGTAAAATAAGTGAATGTTACCAGAAAATAAACAGCAAATTAGATGATTCTCTTTAACTTCTCCAGTGGTCCTTCCCTTCAGAGAGAGAAAAAAAGAAAAAAAAGTTATAGCTGTATCTTGTGTCACTGAATGAAGACCTAATACTAAACATAAGTTTTTGATTACACCCTATTTTCTCCCTTTCTTACAGGTTAATCTGTTTATCACATGCTTTTTGGCCTGTATTCCTCCACCTTTTGTCTACCTTTTGCTGTTTATTTTATGCTGCAAGAACTTAAAATATTCTTTCTATGGATCGTTTACCATGCAAAATGGTATGTTCAACTTGATTCCATACCATCTTGTTCCTAAGGGACTTCAGTTGAGGAGAGGAATCCAAATGCCGAGAGTGTGGAAGAGCCATCATCAGTTAGGAAGTTACTAGTAGTGACACTTGACACTACTTTTCCTTGGTAGTAGTGACACAGCAAGAATTGATGCTAAATCTTAGAGCTGAAAAGTGCCTGTTGTTTATGGACTTTATTTCTGAAGCATTTGCAATGAAACCATTCTAACACCCTAGTGAAAGAAATAGGAGTTTGCTAACGCTGGCCCTGAGGAGAAAGCCTGAGACTGTAGTAGTAGTTTTTAGCCACAGAAATTTTGCTCAAGGCTCCCATGCTGTTTTATATAAATGCTATAGAGAAGCAAATTCTGCAGCAAATTACGCACTTTACAAATTGAGATCTATGGTCTGTATTGCACTTATTTATCAACAGCTTCACCTCCCGACATGTTCTCATCATCTGTTATGATCAAAATAATAAGTAATCATCTGCATAAACCAGAAGATGCTATGTCAGTTGGTTAGTCTCTGTTACTCTTAGAATCTCCTGTTGACTTCATATAGTCAAGGGATGCTTGAAGTAGTCGTAAGCTTTTTTTCTAAGTAGAAACACTGTTGAAGTCATTTAGCCTTAGTGAATTGTCCTTATCAGATTTTGTAGTCTGTTCAATAGTTACCAGTAACAAAAAGGCTGATAGCAAGATGCAACTTTCAGTCCTGTTTTCTTCACTAACAGATGTTGCATTCTTGACTGTTAAGTGGGAATTGATTTCTATAATTCCTGTACAAATGACTTTGGAATATCTTGCTCTCGCTTTGCCTGTTAGAAACACTGATAGCTTGGGCAACTTGCGTTCACTAGGGGCTTCCCTAAATTGTAAAACTACAAGAAATTAGAGCATCTTTTAATGATCAGTACATTAAATAGAGGAACTCAGATCCTTAGCTGGTAGAGACTCATGTTCTTTAATGGTTTCAACATATCTGTGCCACTTTATTTCAGCTGAAGTTCTTTGCACTTCTCCCCATTGTGTTGACAAAGGCTGCTGTGATTAGCATTATTTTATGGTTGTGGCTAACCTGAGTTTCAGCTGTGAATATGGCTTTAAACACAACAGTTCTGGCCTATGTTCATTGTGGTGCAATGATGTCTAAATCTGATCATGAAGTGATACTTAATATTACTGTAGTTAACTTTGTGTTCTAATGCAGTGTTGTCTGTACATGTCACATTGCAGTGGCCTTAAGACATACATCAGTTACACTCGTCTGCCTGGTGGTAGAACATTTCAACTTTGTACTCTTTTAATCTGAATATTTTTTGGTTATGGAAGAAGTCAACAGAATATAATCCTATATAGGAAAGAGTCTAAAGAAATCTATGCCACAAAACTGAGTAGTTGAATAATACTGGGAAACGTGCTAAGAAGGAAGAGCCAGGTTATAGGTTTTGAAGTTCAATTATTCTAATTTAAACAGACTTGCACCTTACTTTTAAGCCTGTATTATCTTGTAACTTTTTTGATACTCAGCTTAGGTTGGCTAACACAAGCTGCAGCAGTCTTTAAAGTGTCTGGGTACCAACTCTGTGGCTGAACAATAATTACTCAAATATCCTCAATGACTTTGTAATTAATTAATAGTGGGGCAGGTTCTTAGATTTTAAAAATCTCCATTTAATTCATTAAAGCTATGGAACTTAAGGAACTAAATTAATGGCTCTTTTGTGTGAACTATTTGGAAGTAGCTCAAAAAATATGACTCTTAAAGAGCTCCGAAATTCTTATACCGATTCCTTTTGCTGACTGACACCTTCTAATTCCCTCCTCTGATTAGCAGTCTAGAGCTAGTGCATAAGTTTAAACTTCTGAACCTCCTTTGCTCATGAAATTTCCATGATAAAGTCATTCTGCAATTGTTTTCATTCTCAGAATGTGGTGTTAGGTATTTAAATAACAGGAAGGATTACAGTAGTTGCTTGAGCTGTTGCTTTCTGTTCTGGACTCCATGAACCAGTGATGTTTTTCTGGATGTTCTCTGCTGGACAGAAATGAGTTTGGAAGGGACTGTGCCACAATGTACAAAGCAAAGACTGTTAAGAACAGAAAGGTAAACTGCACAGGAAACCTACGCAGGGAAATTCAGGTGCTTACTTTTTTAGAGGACCCTGTAGTATTGCTCATTGGTGGTGACTTATTTCATGACCAGAAACCCTTTGAGCTGGCATTAGCAGAGGCAAATAGAAATTCATGCCCTTTCCTGTCTTGAGTCTTGTAAAAGTAGGTGATTTTATAAAACAAAAAGATCTTTCTTAACATACAGGCTATTTAAGACCAGTAAAGGAATAAATAGTATTATGTTTTTCTGACATCCAGTATCAATTTGGCAAAGAAAAAAACAGTAAACATAATGACGTGACTCCTGTTTAGTTTTGAACTTCACTAAAACGGACAATACAAGGAAGGGTGAAGCCATTTGGGGGTGAAAGGGGGGAGTTCTAACTTGCAGTTCTTCAATGAAAAATGCCTGAGCATTTTTGTAATCTTCCTCTAATTGTAAGATCACTAGAAAAAAAGCTGTGGGTTACTTAAACTGTTAGGTGTCAATTACAAAATGTTTTGGTGGCTTTTATTTGGTCTAAACTGTAGATTTTTTTTGTGTTATGCTGATAAAAATTCAACCTGTAAATTGAGCTGTAAATAATGTTACACCTGGCAACAAATGTAACTCTGAGGGTCCAAAATTAACTCTATTTGAAGCCAGCTTCTAAACCGGAAATCTCCCAAAGTATGTAGTAACATTTTATTTCTACCTATAGTTCCATCAACCCACAAAAGTACAGCATAGTGACATTCTCCTCAGCTTCAAATAACTCATAAGCACCTAAATTGTCATCCAGAGTTTCTGCAATATTCCCAGCCACATGGTAACTTTTCTTTCCAAAATTCTCATCCTCTTTGCTTTTTTTCCACCTTTTCACGCATACGTGTTCAATCATGTTTCAATTATGCTCAATCATTTAATCTACTAACTGAAATCTTAGTGAAAATGCTGCTCCATTCATCATGATAGGAGTGCCAAATTATTTTACTTCACCTTTATTTTTTAAATCAGCTTACAATTCTTTACACTCAAAAACATATGGTAGGTCTATAAAAGTTACTGCTACTTTTTTGCTTCCAGCTTGCTTGAAAGGTTTGTTAAATCCCATTGCTAATGCCTGATAGGTTTTGATTATTTTAGTAATTGAAAACTTGATTTATATGGACCAGTCAGAGATTTGGTTAAGCCCAGGTCCCTCAGGTCACCTTTTATTTATAGCAGTAACACTCACTTAATGTTATGCTGTTTTCATTTTCCAAACCAATGTCTGATGGGGCTGGAGTCATTGTTTGATGGAAGATCTCCAAATTGCGTAGCGGACTACAGGAAGCTTTTCAGTGGGTAGTTACCTTCTCTTCAGTCAGTGTTCAAAGGCTGTTGTTCCTTTGGCCTAGTATTTGGGTCTCTGTGCTCCTAATTGTGCCGGGTATTACATATGGAAGACCTGATTTTCAGGAAGACTAAGTAGGGGATGCTTAAATAAAAGTAAATACTAATGCTTTGGTCTAGGTCTGAATCAAGTAAGCATTGAGATTTGTGTTACCATCCTCCAACATGGCGAAGCATATTAATCTCCTGTGTTAAACTTTTTAAATGTTGCTGTCTTGTGTTGAATAGTGACATGCTTTGATTTGTGGCTCCACAATTGTAATAGATGAAATATTTGCTGTCTGTTCCCAGAGGAATGCTATAGGTTTTAATTAATTATGTTTGTAAGGTGCTTTGTGAGCTGCAGATTCTGAAAATGTAAACTAGGATTTATTTTAACTGATGCAAGCATACTGAAGCCAGTGGTTTTGTGGAAGCCCATTGTGCTTATAATCTGATTGTGTTTTTCTGATCTTCCATTGGAAGATGCAAGTTATACAAACCCACCCCAGGATGATGGTCGGAAATAAGGGACTGCCTTAAAAATGAACTTTACTGCTGTGTTGTAACTCAATACTTTATTGAACAGTTGTAACATGGGAAGGGGTGTGCTTTATTTATTTATTATTATTATTTTTTTTTTAATGCCAAAGGACATAGAACATATGTATTCCAGTGAACAAAATGCAAGGAATGTGACTGTTGCACATCAAAAGGGTATGCACGTATGACTCAAATGTGTACCATCTGCAATACTGTTATTTAGTGAGGAAAAAGTCTTTTTGGAACTGCATGTGAGATTCTTAAAAATGTTTTTTTATGGCTACCAACCTTCCCTTTATTAAAGTTAAAAAGTCATGAGTTGCCTGAAGTTATTTATTCCTTGATATAGTCTGGTTCAGTTCTAAAATCAGGAGCACCACATGAAGGACTAAAGACTGTTAATATATAAACTTCTGAATCACATACTGAATGAGCAAAATTCATCTTCCAGTCCATCCCTTCTCCCTCCTCCCCCCTTTTTTGGGWAGTTTAGTTGCTATTGAAATAACTCTTGGCTTTAAGCCATTGCTTGCTTAGCAGGCTTCCTCTTGGCTCACTTAGAGAAGTTTTGTAAGCATTCCTCTCTTCTAAAAGAAAAAGAGTTTTTTTGGTAGTATTAATATTCTGCTTACTTTTATTGGACATTCTTGCAGCACAGACCAGTGTGGCATTCCAGGCCCAATCAAATGAAAATTTCCATCTCATCTCATACTGTGAGAGTTGTTAGATCATCAACTTGCAGTGAAACCTTTCTTGTTGAGTCAGTTTTCTTTAAAAGAGGCACAAGGGTGTTTTTTTTTTTTAAGGATATTTTTTAATGCAGTGGATCAGAGGAAGGTTTACTCCTAGATACCATCAAATCCTAAAAAAAATTATTTGAAGAATTTTTCTTCCACTTAAATGAATTTCTAAAATAGTCTAGGTATTTTAATGTAAATTGTTGGTTTGCTTAAGCTG
This sequence comes from Apteryx rowi, assembly GCF_003343035.1. NCBI lineage: Eukaryota > Metazoa > Chordata > Aves > Apterygiformes > Apterygidae > Apteryx > Apteryx rowi. Next base: position 384,904 of record NW_020450849.1, read on the forward strand.
TGGCTGCAGTATCTGATGAAATAATGTGTTATTCTAGAAAATTGTTTCAGCAATCTCAAAGTATAGTATCTATATTTCCTCTGAATTACATGCTTGGATGTGAACTTGGCAAAAGAATATCAACAGAGGGTCTTCTGCAGTCTACTCTGTAGCCACTGGATAAAGGACAGCTAACCAAAACTGATCTTTAAAAGACTGGGATAATGTTGATTGGGAAAGGGAAGAATTAAAACATTTGTTTTCACTAGCGTTACACTTTGAGGCTGTCTCTCCTACCTATTGTTAAACCAGTAAACCAGAATCATCTGCATTCCTTATGATTTCTGGATAAGCAATTAACTGAGCCTACAAAAGTCATCCATTTGCTCTAACAATCAATTCAGATTAAAAAGGACAATTACTTTAATATTGTGTTCTCTTTATGGGTTTCATTTTGAGTTTTCAGTCACTTTTGAGGTTCTGCCCCTAAACTCAATAATAGTTTGTATTACCTGAGATTCTGTTGTAAGATTTCTGAATACCTCAGTGTCCCCATTCCTCTGAAATAAAATGAAGTTTTGAGCCTCTAGAAAGAAAAACTTTCCTTATAAGAAGCCTAAAAACATGTAATCCTCTTTTTTCCCCCCTGTTCCTGTAGATTTTGCTTCTGAATTCTGTCTAGATAAATAGGAGTGTTCTTCTTACGAGCAACTGAAGGAAGTCACTCTTCATCTATTTACTAGAGTTTTTTGAAATGTCAGCAAATGTGTGGATGATGGTGGTCCAGTTGGTGCTAGATTTAATTTTAAATTAAATATTAGTATTTGGCCTGCTTCCTGTGAGTTTCCTCTCCAAAGGCTCTTGATGCCTGTCATGAATGCGGAAAAACTCCACTGATGCATCAAGAACTGCTTCAGGCAGAAGGAACAAAGAAAAGGAAGAAATCATTAGTTTTCAAAAAGACTGTTACTAGAAGGGGTTGTTAGGATCTACACTGTTCATCATATGCAGACATGCTCATAAAAGGGCATAAATAGTGAAGATAACCAAATTATTCGCTTAGTTCTAAAGCTAACTGCAAAAGATGGCAGAAGTCATGGCACTGAATGACAAGTTGGTGAAATAGCAAAATGTGAGGTAGCCTATACCTAGAAAGACATATGAAGCTACACCTAGTTATTATTGGGCTTTTTATTTATTGTTACTGGGCAGAGATCTTTGTGTCTAGTTCTCTGAGAGGGTTAACTTGGGGCTTAGGGGCAGTCAAAAAGCTAACAGTGTTAGGAATTATAAAGGAAGGAACTGAGAACAACATGGAAAACCTGAAATTGTGTATCAAATCTGGGCTGTAAGTCATGTCATCCCATCTCAAAAAAAAAAAAGTTGAAAGTAGAAAAGGATAAGAATAATCAAAATATGGAATTCCCCTCTTGTGAGAAGAAGATTACATATGTGAAACTCAGAACTGGCTAAGAAGGAATGTGATAGGTCTGTAAAAGCACAGATAGAAAGGTGACTAGAAAGCGATGGTTCACTTTTTGGGGGAATATGAGAATGTATGGTTTCAAAAAGGGATTACATTAATTTGTGAAGTAAAGATGTATTGGTAGCTAGTGCAAACAATTGTTTAGTTATAGCATCTGACACTGAAAGTCATTAAGCCACTAAATGTTTTCATGCTTTTCCAGGCAAAACATCATAGTATACTTACCCTGTTCTTCTCCCTAAATGTTCAGAGCTAGGCACTATTTGGAGATAGGATATCACTGTTTAGAAACAAGATATTCACAGAACAGTTGAGGTTGGAAGGGACCTCTGGAGATCACCTAGTCCAACCCCCCTGCTCAGTCAGGGTTGCCTAGAGGAGGTTGCCCAGGACTCTGTCTGTATGGCTTTTGAATATCTCCAAGGATGGAGACTCCAGCCTCTCTGGACAACCTTGTTCCAGTGCTCAGTTATCCTCGCAGTTAAAAAGTTTTTTCTTAGATTCAGACAGAATTTCCTGTTTGTGGGTGTTGCCTCTCATCCTGTCACTAGGCACCACTGAAAAGAGTCTGTCCCTATCCTCTTTACACCCTGCCTTCAGATGTTTAAATGCATTTGTGCTCTCGGTGCTAGATGAATGATTTTGAAATGATACCTCATGGATACTAGTCATCCAAATGCCATTGAAGGTCTGTGAGTTGAGTACCACATTACCTTTGCTCCTTGAGAGATTGCAGCATGGTGGTATGGGGTTGAATTTCGCTGTACTTGATACTTTGAGTAGTCTTTGAGCAGTGAAAAATGAGAAGTCCTGTGTGGCCAAAATGAAGTGAAGGTTCATGAAAACGTAGCAAAGGGTGACTTGTGTCAAACTGGTAACTAGTGTAAACTTAAAAATAGTTATTTTTAAATGGGAGAGGGAAAAGATGACAGGGAATAATGAAAGAGAAAGAGAGCAGATGTGGACCCCGAAAAGCATGAAGGAAAGGAAGAGGAATGGAGAAGAGAAAAAATGCTAGAGGAATAAAGATCATGATAATGCATCCCAACATAACAAGAAGAAAGAGATTTTTATTTTTCCGTTTCCTTCTTCCACTGTATATTTCACTCGTTCAGCTTTTTGTTCATATTTTCCTTCCCTGGGTTTTTTGCATTTAGTTCAGGTTCATTATCTACAACATCCATAGAACAAATCTCTTGCTCCAGAATCTGCAAAGGCATCTCTGCAATACCCACATATGTTGTCTTATAATTTATGCAAGTTCTGAAACTGGTTTAAATGTGGTGAGAGAGATGACTGGGGACAATACATACCAAAGTGAATCAGATCACTTCCCTGGGGACTGAACTCATGACTTTTACCTTTAAAATACAGAAACCTCCCTCTGTTTAGGAGCTAAAGTGACAGCTTCACAACTTGAACTGTTGGGAAGAGCTGATCAGCTGAAGGGGTTGATCTGTGTTCCTGTGTTCAAGAGAAGGATAGTTTTTACTTCATCACAGTGTCAAAATTATTACCTATTCAGGGTAATTCAGACTTACTTTTCTATTTGGTCATCTATTTGGTTCTCTCTCTCCAGAATGTAAACGTATTATCTTTCCAAACAGAGATGTGATCATCGTGGGGGAGGGGGAAGGAATAATGGAAGAAAATCTATTCAAACTAGATAATAAGATTATGTCTCCATAAAACGGACAGGATTTCAGCTAAGAATTTCAATAGAATATGGTAGAAATAATGTAAAAAAGTTATGCTTGTCCATTGATTTCTAACAAGACATTAGCAACCTGTTTTGGTAGATGGGATGTAAATACTGTTGATGATGTGTTTCACTACTGTTTTCTTGAATTACTTCATTACTGGTCTCTTACTACTAAAAATGTTCTAGTCTGCATCAAAAGGCACCGAAAATGTAGTTCCTAAGCGTATCTTTTTTTTTTTTTTTCCATCCTTCCTTGAATTGGATTGACAGGTAAGAAAGGCTAGTTCAATGACTTTCCTTAGAGAACACTTCAATGCAAGTGGTGGCTGTCTTTACTAGGTTATCAGGCTAATATTTCCTCTGCATTGATTGAAACTGTGTCCTATTACAGTACTGGGGGTGGGGGCAATATACATGTTAAGAGATTATTTTTTCCATTTATTTAGAGAGAAACAGAAGTGAAATAATTTGCCCAGCATGACATGGCAGATCTGTATTAGGGCTAGGATAAAATCGGACACCTAGTTTGGTGACCCACCTAATAGATCATACTGCCTCTGCACTTAAACACCTGAAATAGAACTTTCAAAAACACCAGTGTGATTTAAGAGAACAAACCTCATAGACCCTGTGGTCCCCCATATCTTAAGTGCTCAAAAAAAGAACCATTTAGTTTTCTTGTCACCTAATCTGCCTGTGGTTTTTGTACCTGGATATAACATGAGACTGGCAGCCTTGCTTTTCTCTTATTGCTCCTTTTCCTGTTTTTTTTCTAATTAGATTTTAAAAAAAGAATGGTTATGCATTTGTATAATATCTTGCCAATAGGGTCTCGAATCTGGATTGTGATACTATACAATAAATTGAAGTGGCAGAAGTAAGTGGCCAGTTTCAAAATAGTGTACACCTGGATACCTTCAGCTGTGTAAACTAAAAAGTCCTTTTAAAGAGACCAGTCCAGAATTTTATTACCAGAGACATGAAAGGCTTTTTTTTTTTTTTTTTTTTTAATGTCTTAAAGCATCTGGAGGTTTTGCTCCAAAGTCAAATGGAGTTTTAACACTAGCTTGACACTCTGCTGTTGAGGAGTGCAGCATTGGTAATAGGAGAATATAACTGTAAATGAAACTATGGTAAACATGATCAGAAAACTGTTGGGAGCAATGGGCTAATGAAATATTAATAGATACTGTAATAAAAAGTTAATTATGTGCCATTATAAGCAATGTGTTGGTCATCTTTTTTAGAACATATATGTCACTCATGAATGTGCTGACAGTCATTAGTAAAAAATATTACTTGTGTTTGTTCATAAAAGCAGTTGGTCATTTGTTAATATTATATAAACCTCTGTAGAAAATATAACTTGCTTGGTAATGGATATTACTTGTCCCTTATTTGGGTAGATTTCAGATCAGTTTTGCTTTAAATTGTGAAGTCTAAGGCCAAATCTTGGATGTTGCCTAAACTGCCAGTGCTGAAGAGTTTGTATTTTGTGAGTACGGATGGAGTTGACAAAGATTATAGCAAGTCTAGGTAGCACCATTAAATTTAAGACTTCAGTGATACACATTTACTGCTCACTGTTGCTACTGGGTGTGAAGCTGTAACACTGGAGTACAAAGACAGGGAAATAAGTGATGTTACAGACAAATGTTCATCACAGACCAAGCAGGATCACTGACTAATGTGATGGAGTTGTATTAGTGTATAGTGTACTGCCTTTTATAAAGCTTGAAATTGTTCATTGACTGCAGTGACTGGTTTGTCCTGCAAGTTTTTCTATGTTACTAAAATAATTTTTTCTCAATAGTAAATGTATATTCTTTTTCACATTCAAATACCTCAAGTCATATTAACTCATATCCAAATGAGTTCTGTCATGTTACCCTCCTTTAGTGTGTCACTGGGGAAATACTTACAAATTGACTGAAATAGTAGTTAGTTTTCAGGGAGGCTTAGAACCAAGATTGAGGAGGCAGTTTGTTTTTTGAGCTTCATTAGCAGAGTTTACTATGTAATTTATAGACACTGGTTTTGCCCGTCTTTGACTCTCCTTAGTTGTTACTAGTTCTGTGGTGTATCAGCTGGTGGAAAGAAAGAGGTCAATCTGACTTTTGCCAGGACAGTTGTCTGCCTTCCCTCTTGAATACTGGGTCTCACTTATGATGTAGCTAATTTGTTAAAAAACAATAACCCCAAACCCTAGGACAAATCATCTATATTTACTTGTGTTACAATACTAAAATGTAAATTCAAGATAGTGCAGGGTTTGAAAACTCACACATGCATGCTTCAGAACAGTAAGTCCTGGTATCTGCTGAGCTTTCTGCATGTAAACAAGATAACCGTTGTTTAATCTCAGTTATTGGGTATGATTCATGTAGCAGAATAGATTTGTATGTACTGCAAATGCAAAATTACACTATGACCCACAGCACTTGTTACTTCTTGTTTTCATTGGGTAATAAGTATTTAAAATATTTTTAGTATGTTAATTAGCTGCCTTATTATTCCTAATGCTGTTCATGCTAATGTTCATTTTCTGTTTTGAGACTATCAAACGAAAATGATCTTGTAAAAGTCAGCTATTTGGTACAAAATCCTTGTTTAATAGGAATGGAGAAGATCATCTATACTATATTTTTCTTCAAGTCAGTGGGATTTCATATTGAGAGGAATTTGCCTTCTTGCCTTCTTAGTATTTTTCTAAAAGCGTATGCAAGAGGTGAGATGAAGAGGAAAGCAGCATGAATATGATGAACTAAATTGTGAGTTATTAATATGGTCTCCGATACTGAAGCTGATTCAGGAGAGGGTATCCTCTGTTGTGTTGTATTCATGTGGAAGTCAGTRAGGCGATGGATAGATGTTGGGGGCTGCTGGTGTGGATGCAAACAACAATTAGCTATTAATAATATAAACCTGGAGGGGGGGAAGAACACAAACAGGATAAAAGATGTAAAAGACAAGCATATACTAATAATGCGCTCAAACAGGATAAAAGACAAGCATATACTAATAGCGGGTAGTTATTGGGTATCTGTAGCTGTGGAACCAATAGCTTCAAGGAGCCAAAGGAATTTCTCTGGTTTCACACACACACACCTGATAAATGGATGAGTTTCTGGTGTATCTTAATGATAGCAGCTGCTCTCTCCAGCCGAGCAGCGGAGCGTTCACCTAAGCAGCAAACGCAGAACGGGCGGCTGCTTCCTAGCTGGGCTAGACATTCCTTGCAGCCAGCTACAGAAATAGCACGAAGGCAGCAAGGCAGCCGTCCCCGCCCTCTCTCCCTAGTTTGCAGCACGGTGGAGGGGCCGCCGGCGTGTGTGTGTGTCAGGAGCAGGTGGGCCCCGCTGTGGCTCCGCCCCGCGCGGGACCCCGTCGGCCATACGGTGATGCCAGCAACCTCCGTGCAGAGCAGGCTCTTCATTGGAGGATCGGCTTGTCAGTCCCGGGCCGTGCGAGCCCCACTCTCCTGCAGGCTGCTTCCAAGGTCTGATTCTGGAGCGGTGGCCGGTGGCAATGGGAAGCGGCGTTGGAGGGAACAAAGTTTGCAGCACTTGGGCACTTGGCTGCTCGCGTCTTTGATGCCCATGGCAAGAATTGGTGCCTAAGCCCAGCAGCCAGTGGGGAGGCTGACACGCCTTGCTGGTTCACTGTTCGTACTGCTATCGCAAAGTTTCAGCTATTTTAATGTACTAAAATCAAGGATTCTAAGTATCAGCCCTCCCCACCCCCACCTCTCCTTCTAGGTAGGCGAGAAATATTTTTATTCTGTGGATCAGAGAACTTTTTGCATGGAAATTTACTGACTTCTGAGTGGTATCCGTTTTGGGGAAAAGGGGGGAAAGGATTTATTTTCATCGCACTTTATTTTTGTTTTCTGGATCACAGGATTTTTGGAGCTATATGGAGGGATCTCAGGATGGTGTGCACCAGGAAAACCAAAACTTTAGTGTCCACTTGCGTGATTTTGAGTGGAATGACTAACATCATCTGCCTGCTGTACGTGGGTTGGGTCACCAACTACATTGCCAGTGTCTATGTGAAAGTACAGGAGCCGATCTCAGAGAAAAAGTTAGAGGAAGACAAAGGGGACACTTTAAGGATTATAGAAAGGCTGGACCATTTGGAAAATGTCATCAAGCAGCACATACAAGGTACCACCTTACCCGCGCTTGCTTTCCCTCCTCACCCCACCCCGCTCCTTTCCGCGCGCAGACCTCCCACCCGCTCCCGCCGCGTTTGGGGGGGCGTGTGTGCGAGCCATTCCTCTTGCCGTGGGGGGAGAGCCATTCCTCAGCCCGGAAGAGCAGCGCGGAGGCTGCGGTGCGTGCGGAGGTCCCTGGCGGACCCTGCCGGTGCCTGGCGAGAGGCGCCGCGGCGGCGTGCGGGGACCGGCCGCGATCCCCTCCCTCCTCCCAGGTCGGCCTCCGCGCGGGGTGGCGAGCCGGGGGGGCGGGMAGCGGTGCCCGCAGAGCGGCTGTGCCCGGGGGCTGTGTGAACCGGACGGCGGAGAGGGCTCCTGGGCCGCCTTGGCCCCAGCACCCGGGCCCTTCGACCGGCGGCAGCCCCACCGGGCTGGGCTCGGCTTGTTGCTTTAATAAACCTGACCTCAGCTCTGTGCGTGTCTGTGTCATGTTAAAGTAGGGATTCCGTGGGGAGGGCTCGGCATGAAGGGCAGAGGAGCCTCTTCAGGTCTTGCTGTTGCCGTCACTGGTATTATCTTTCTCTTCCAAAATGGGTTGCTGCGAGGGGAATTTTTCTTCCCCTCCCCCTGCGAGCCTGAGGGTGCTAATCCGTGCAGAGTCTGTGTGTGTTCGGGTGTGCTCAAGGTTTTTCCCCAGCGCTTCTGTAGTGCCGAGAGCCCCTTGGGATTATAACTGGGACAGTCTCTCATTTGTGTAATGCCTTTTTAATTTGATCTGCTACTGAGGGGAGCTCCAGGGGAAGGGCAAAAGGGGGAAGGAAGGGAAGATTATTATTTCCTGGGTGTTTGGGATTTTACATTATTTTGCTTTTCTGGGTGATGTTTAACTAGTGTCTTCCTTTTAATTTTCATCTTCCACATGGCATCAAACAGTCCCTCCCTCAGTCTGTTAAGTGGGCAGGATTCTAAGGAGGCTGGGGGCAGGGTAAATGAGATCTCTTGCAAAATCTAAAGGGACTGTCTTTTGCTGCTTCTGCATAAGCTCTACTGAAGGTTCAAATCCCAAGTCTAGCCTCTCTGGTATGTATCTTAAGTCTGCCAAGATTGAGCAAACCATCTGGTAAATGATACTTATCACCAGTACACAAAATGTCGCCTGCTTCCAGGCAGCTTTGGCCAACTGGATTTCTGTGTTCTGGGACTACAAAGAATGGTGGAGTGGGCAGGGTGACTGATCACATACGTACTGAGCTTCCCCTGCCTAGCAATGCTCACAAGTATGACTGCAGGACTGTTAAAGGCCAGCTACTCCATTGTGACTTGTACTAACATTTTTAAAAATATGACATATCACTGTTCAATATGTATGTGCTTCCTTTTTGTTGGATAGTCTTGTCATCTTGAGTATGTTAGTAAAACATTTCTTCTTTCTGGAAGATGAGTGATAGGGGGGCCTGCAAGTTTTAAACTCGGGGACTGCATGAGAGAAGTTATCCTGATTCCTGAAATGAATTTTGAAAAGGGAATTTGTTTTTGTCTGTGTGCCAGTGGAGTGCACTGTGGAAGCATGTATGAAGGCAAGGATTTTTTCAAAAGGCCCTGTAAGAGTTAGATGCATGAATTACATTGACTTTCCATACAGATTTGGAGCATAACTCCTTCTAGCTCCTTTGATTTTGTCAGTGTGATGCCCTAACAATCTTAATATTTTTTTCAAGGAAAGTAAGTGTTCGTATCAGCATGTTACTTCAGTCTTTGGTTGTCCTCAGAGTAGTATAGAAAGGTTATTAGGGTAGAGTATAGCATGGATTAGAACATAAATTTATTTTGTGACTTTTTGTGACCAGAAAATATTTTTAAAATAAAATTTAATATGAAAGTTGAAGACTGTCTTCTAAAAATATTTAGGTCAACAGTTTTAGTAATAAGTGCTAAAATGTATTTAGGGGAAAAATGTAAAGTTAACAAAGTTCTTGTAGTTTACTGGAACCACTTGCCCTTAAAAAGACGCCCAAAACACAAAGGAAAACAAAGAAACAAACACAGATCATTATTCCAAAGTGAAATTTTTTGTGCTTGTACTTGCTATGTCATAGTAACTGGGGTCCATGAGGAATTTTTATGGCAGAGGATGCAGAATAAGTTGTTATTGTAATCAGGTTTTGCTTAGTACTCTAAGATGCTATGACTTCAGGGCTGTGCTGCAAAACTTGTTGAAGTCATTGGAAGGAATCCCCTAAACTTGAGCGGGTTTTGCTTGAAGATAGCTTCAAGACATGAGTTTGGGATTCATTGCCATAAACTGGGTAAACCAGTTGCCATAATGGTTCTGGACTAGTTATAAGAGTTATCTCTAGCTTGCCATTAAACTTCTGCTTGAGCCACTTCTTTCTTTTGTGTCGGAGAGAGTTGTCAATAGCTCAGATGTCCTGCAATGCTGAACAGATATGAAATTAGCAAGGGTGGTATAATCAGATTCTTTAGGATATTCGGCAAATACCGGAAAGCTCTAACTGCAGTATTTTACACATGGGACTATGCTAATATTTCATTTGAATTTGTTTTCTGATTGAATTATTTAATTAGATGCCATCTGGGAATTATTTTAGAATATAAGTTCCAATCTTGTAATGTTTTATCAAGTGTCCTGGAAATGAGAGGATATAAGAAGTGCCTTCATATAAAATGCTTTTTAAACTGTGTATTTTTTAAAAATAAGATATTTTCATGGCAAGAAAAGTATTAGACTGGAAATAGTTTTCCAGATGAGAGAAGCTGAGAGAATGAGAGTATGCATACTTCCTATGTTTGGAAAACACAGTATGGAAAGGGTACTGGTCTTACATTGGCAAAGAATGGAAAAGTTTGGATACACAAATATGTACCTGACATATTGCAGATCTTTTTATTCCTGCTATCTCTGTGTATCTATGGTTCTGTGAATGTTGAAAGGTAATAATCTCTGCGATCTTTTTCTGGGCTCTGGAAATGGAATAAGAGTAGGTGCCCTCAACYGTATCTGCTCTGCATGTGTGGTACTCATCCCCTTCCTCCTTCCATGTTAATTTAGGTCCTGTAGCCTATGAGCATGTTATACAAGAGTTGCTACAAAATTAATGCTGAAAAGATTCCTCCCCCGCCCCCCATGTCTTTAGCAGGAGGCACACATTTTATACTAGCAGGCAACCCATTGAGAGAAAGTTTTAATTTCCACTTCCTTTCAAGTTTGCAGATAGTGGGTGGGTTTTTTTTAGATGATTGTGTGTGTGTGTGTGTGTGTGTGTGTGTGTGTGTGTGTATGTGTGAAAGAAAATGAGGAAGAGACCAGATGGATAGTTTTATGCAAATGCAGTCTTTTTTGTTTAACAAAGGAGTGTGGCAAATATATCATTTTGTACTCTGAGCTTTATTACCAGAAAGTGTACTTAAAGGACTAAGGTTAATGAATATTGTATTAAATGACATGTCTGTGGTTCCAACGTAGGGTTTGAAATCAGTTGTCTCAATTTGATCTGAAAACAGTATGTTCTGTCAAATCCATAAGGAACAAACTGATTTAAAAAAAAATCTCATTTTATTAAAATCAATACAAGAGTGCCTCAGACAGATCACAGCATCATTCATCTTAATAATGCATCATGCATTTACTCTGTCACTAAAGAACTGCTCTAAGTTGAATGTGCAGTAGGAAGATCATGTGAGCCGACAGGCTACTCTTCATCAGATATTTATTTTGTAACAACAACAAGGGGAACAGCATTAAATTGCTGCCTTATTATTGTTAATGTTTTCTGCAGCGTACCTTTAGACTGTCACAGATAGATGCYGAGTTGAACCTTTTCCTTAAAAAGCTATGCTATGGTTAAGCACTTAGAACCCCTCACGTGTTCTATCCTGTTTGTCCTATTACGCAATGTCATTTTACATTGTTCAGCCTTCCTAGTTTTAATCAGATGGTGTTTGCATTCCAACATTATTTTAAAAGATTATGGACTATGAAATCTATGAAATGAACTTGCTTTTTTTTCTCATCCACTAGGGACCTAATCTCATTTAACATACRCACAAGTGTTTAGAATGTATTTATATTAAAGTTGTGACAACACCGTACCTTTCTGGACCATTTGAATTCTTTAAGACAGTAGATAATCACTAAGATACCTGTGTTGTGGTCATTTTGTCTCTGATCTTTGCATGCTGCTGCATTTSTTGTCATAAATGGAAGGTCTGTGGAATGGAAGCACTGTGTGGACTGATTTGGGGAATTTTGTTAGAGAGGAGATGTAYGTATTATCTCTCAACCTGCTGCTTAGAATGATTTGCTTGGTGGATTTACTTCAGCTAATGTTAGTTATCCCATAGTTAGACATCTAGTCGTCATCTGTGGTCAGTTAGGGGGAGGAGAGATCTCCAGTGTGAGATTCATTCTGTGCATCTTTGACAGGTGTAGGGTGGAATGAATTGCCTTCTGGAATTGCATATATTGAACCTGGGAACTAAGTTAACCCAGATTCTTAACTTTAGCCATCTAAAGGTTTGGGTAACTAAATCCCGCTCTCGATACTTACCTTTTATTTATTGATCTCAAACATGTAGTATGCAGTATGAAATCCACTGCTTTGGTGTAGCTGACTATTCTTTGCAGCCTGGTTAGCTAGGATTACGCTCCAGAATTCCATCAAGTCAGGTTCACTGGCTTTCACACGATTGCTCCACCATGTCTCTTATTCTTGTGATAGTTTCCTTTTGGAATAATTAATTGAGAAATCGACCCAGCATACTTCCCTCAAGCACAAAAGCAATTAGGCATATTTATCACTTGCTGCAGTATATTTATTCTACTGAGAAACAGAACAGCGCTAGACCATAGCCCTGGGACCCCAGCTCTTGCTCGGCTACAAAGGCCTCTATATTCACAGTGTCTGTACAAGCAAAAAGTGTCTGCTGTCCTAATGTAACTAATTGCAAGAGAAGAAATTATTTGGGTATATAAAGAATGTGGGATAAATCCCCTTTTTATTTTTTTATCTTTTCTCTCTTTAGGCTGTGACTTCTCAAGTCACTCTAGGTTACTGCATGTTAGTGCAGATTAAATTGAATTTAACTTTTATGTTCTCCCATGCTTAGGGATGGGTGTACTAAAGAAAACTTTAATACAGTGATTTCAGCTAGCAGACTGTTACTGTAAATTTACCAACATTGCTGGAGGTTTAAGGACCATCTCCTGAAGACTTAATGATGTTGGTCATGTTGACTACAACTTGAAAATTCTTATTATTAAAGATAATTTTTTCATGCTTTAATATCTTTAGTTCCCTAACAATTATATTCTCAGCGGTTCTTCCAGTAAGGATTTATTTTGCTACAGCTAGGACACAATGGCCAAAACAGAGGAGTTCTAGTCTGCCTTTATTAAAGTAACTGTCTTATTACTGGAGATAGGATGACTTCTTTCATGATGAAATTCTCTTTCTTAAAATTAATTCTTTTTCTTCTGATTATTTTAGCTAGATTGGTCTGTTAATTCATAAGATTTATGCTGTGAAAATGGCAGTACTATTAGCAAAAAAAATCTCTCATTAATCTAAACTTTTGCTGTTCATCATCCAGTTTGAAAAAGGCTTTGAAATTAGAATTATTTAAGAAAAAGCTTACCAACAGCAAAAACTCTAACCTACTTATATTAGCAGTGACATTAGTGCTTCATAATGAAAGTGGAAAGTGGAAGAAAAGCTTTCTCGGAGTACTAGGATTTTCTTTTTTCCTGAAAATACTGAATTCTGTAGCATTGACATTGGGAGCAAATAACTTCAGGAATGGTGAATAGTGAAGGAAACTATCTTTGTAGAGAGACTAAGGTATTTAGTTTGTAACAGATAATACAAGAGGCTTTGAGAGTGTACCATTTCATGGTAAGAGGAAAACAACTGTAGGATGATGTAACCGGCATACCTAGGAGAAAAATAGTAGTCAGGTATGGCTATTTTAGTGAAGGAATTGTTTGCAACTGGTAAATTTAAAGGGCCAGGTGCAAAAGCTATGTGAGCAGGGCAGGGAATGCAGGAGGGAAGAATTTTCTCTTACACAAGCAATCTTACATTGGGAAAACTATTAGAGACAGAGACGACCACTTTAGGAAGCTCTGCTTCTGTAGTGTTTGTATGTTTCTTCTACGTGACCATATGAACACATTTGTTTGTGATGGTTGCTTAGCAGTAGCTACATGTCCCATTTGAACCATAGGATCATGGAATAAACTGGCTGACCTAAGAAAGGCAAGTGGAGATTTTTGAACCAAAAGCATGTGAATGTTTTCATTAGAATTTAGACTACATGGTTAACTACTGTTTGTGTTCATAAGTGGATTACACTAAGATACAATTCCAAGGTACCCATAACCAATCTAAAGCTGAGAAGTCCTGGCACTCCTCTCCCCTCTGTGCCCAGCTGTACCTCTTCACCTTCATCTTGTGCACTAGCAATCAACACAGTTTGGTGAATTGATTTAGGGGTCTGATCTGACTGAAAATGAACCCTTTTCTTTTGAGATTGTGCCTTTTGAGCAGGAAACAAGAAGTTGAATTTGGCTACAAAGTGAAACTGAGAGCTTTGTAGTTAGGAAGGAAACTGACCTGGATTCTGTTGCCTTCAGTCTAGACAGTTTCTGTAGTTCACGTGAAAGTCTTCAGACAAAAGATTAAAAAATGAATCTGGAATCTGGAAATTGTGACTTCTTGCCCTCCACAAGTTCTGTAGTTGCTAAGCTGGAGAATTTTGTCTTTTCTCTCTGAAAAAGTTCATCTCCTGTTGATATTTGTTTTCTCTGCGTAAGGGCACAGCTTCAGTGGAAGGAGTGGATTGTGTACTACAAGAGTAATCTTTGATTTATGTGCTGCACGGAGGTGGAGATGATTTTTTTCTGCTTAAGGTTTTGGACTCAGCTCAGTGCTTTATTTATGCTGGGTAGGTGTCACTTTTGAAAATGTTGCCCAGGTTGACACAAGGAGCCTGCAGCTATGCAGAGATTCAAACTTAGGTCTCTTGGTTTTCGATTAGGCAGTTATTTCCATTTTAATACTAGTGAATCATTTTATCTATAGAACCAAAATGAAAAAACAAACAAACAAAAAAACATAAAAAGAAATATAAAGCAAGACCTACAGATAGTTATTGGGTCTTACGTATTGTGTGAGAGATCAGCTTGGCTCCATTGTCACATCTTCCTGTGACAATACCTGGCTTAACAATCCAATGCAATAACCATTCTTCCACTTAAGGATACTGTGGCCATGGGATTGATTGTGATCTGCTGACTGATGGTAGGTGGTTGGGATCTACCAAAAGATTGATAGAATTGTATGCAAGGTACGTTTTCTGTAGTTCTGAAAGAAGTGCAAGAGTGTTACTGCACACAGATCAAGAGTATGTTTTGAGAGCTGTCTGCTACATACTAATGATATTAATTCTCTGCGTTTTGGGAACAGGACAAAACCCTAGAACCATATCCTGTGTTTTGTTTGTCTGTGACTGATAGAGAGTATTGTTTTGCATGAGCTGAGTGTTTATGAAAGAGTCTGGTACTTTGCATCCAGTAGTACAGGATCTGAACCTTCAAGCACATGTGCACAAAGTATGATTTGTTCCATTATATTGTAAATACAGAGACTGAAAACACTTGTCCGTCACTGAGTCTGGCATGAGCTGTGTGGGTTCTCTGTTGTTTCTAGCCAAAAGGATTAAGTTGTTGCCTGCCTTTCTAACCTTGCTTCCTTGCCTGTGACAGACCACAGAAACAATTAAATTTAGTTTTGTGCTCAGCAGAAAGGTCTTGTCATCAAAATTATATTATGAAAACATTTATTAACCACAATATGATGCGATAATCTAGTATTATCCATCTGAATGCTAAAGAGGATACATAAAGAAAATCTGTGATGATTTTTAAAAGTAAGTATTGGGCTCAGATCTTGAGACAGCTGTGGCAGTTGCAAAGAAAGCTTAATTACCTATCCCAGGATGCTTGCTGCATGGGAAATCTGTAGCTGCCATTGAAACAGCCCAGAACTTCTTCGTTGGCTGTTAATGTGCGGAGTGTGACGGCGGCATAATGGGACTCGAATCATGTTTAGTTGTGTTTCACAGCTGTCCTTATTTATTGCAGCCACAAGGCTATGTTAATTTAGTTATGCTTGTTCTGGAGACTGGACTTTGTACAGAGTGCTCTAGTGCCTTAGGATTGCCCTTAAGTCCAGAGCAGAAATTGTGTGAATGCTGCTGATAGGTGTAATTTGCTGGTCCCCAACTAGCAAAACCACTTATTTAATGGAATTAAATTTCAGACTGATGCAAAAGTGAAAACTGACTTCATATCTTGTTGTGCCTCCTCTAGGACAAATTCTTTTTCATTTGTCTGCTATACTATTTTCCTTTTAAGGTAGGTTTCTCCCTCATTCATTTGCATTTTAAATTCTCTTCTAGTCTTCCTTGTTTTATTCACTAAGCTGTATTATGGACTGAGGTCAATGGTACTTCTTTCATACTAGACTGTGGAGGAATCTTTCTGTGCTGCCCTTGGCCTTCCAGTGTTACGACTACGGCCTGTGCAGAAACACTTCTGGGCTTCTTTATTTTAGGAACTTGAGAAATAGCTCAGCAACAGGGTACATGGTGGGACTCCACCATTCCACCAGATACATTGAGTAGACACAGGAATTGCTGCTAGGTGCCTGAGACTTGATGTCTTGTCTTCATGTTGCTTTTACCATTAAATCTATTTTGACTACAGTTATACAATTCTGCTCTGCAGATGTATTCTCTGCATAACAACATTGCTTCTGTTTTCCTAATAAATTTTCTCTGCTCAACTAGTGTTTTGTAACCAAGGTGCTATTTTTATCATGATATCTTCAGTTTCCTGAGGCAAAGGCAGAGTATTCCAAGAGCCAAAGCCTGTAATTATTGTAGCTCTTCAGCATCTCCTCTGCCTGGCTTTAAAATGAACAAATGAGAATATTATACTTTCTTGCTATTTTTTTTCCTTAGTATCAAGGTGGGATGTCCACATTGCTACCCTGGACTCCTCCGCCTTTAAAATGCCAAAATGTGTCTTCTCAAATCCATATTTGAATTCTTACTATTTTCTCTACTGAAATTATGTGAAAATCTATATTTTTTGTTTCAAATAATACTGTGGCAGTTATCTGCAATCTGAGCTGTCTTGTGATTGGAACTGTACAAATGTATAGTGGAACACTTACCTTGAAGTGATCTTACTCTCTGTGGATAAGATCAGCACAAGCTTGGCCAAGGAGATGGATATGTGGCTAAATTTATACAGATTCTTGGTGTCAGCAGGTTTGACTCCCTGTAGGAATTGCTCAAATGGATCAGAGAGGACGTATTCTGTTGTCTTATTCAGAGAAAGTGCGTGAATCCTGTAGCAGGCATTTGCCTGCTAAGTGTGTAGTAGCCAAGTCTGTTCTTCCATGTTAGTTTTTGGCCTGACTGATAGTAAATTGAAACCGATGTGAGCTCTGAAGTATGAGGTTAAATATCTCTCCCCAAAACTCGTGTTTTAATTAGCGCATCTATAATACTACATAGTTGCCTAATTCCATAGTTGTACCTTTTGAAAATTCTTGGTCTCAGTGACGTTCTGTGTAAGTGATAGGGGTGAGGGGATGGAAGTCCTATTATAGTTTTGGTTTTGCCATTTCCTACCTCCTAAACCAAAATCTTTATTTTAAATACAAATATTTGCATCTTCCTTTTATAAGAGCTGTCACAGATGATATCGGGGGGGGGGAAGGGATTTCTATAAGCAGCTTTCTGAAGGATGTAAGAAAAAGAGATAGTATTCCTCTGTCTTTTTCTTCATAGAAAAGTGGCCGTTGTAGCCTTTACTTTAGGGAAATAATACACATTTTAGGCTGGGAAAGGAACTATGTTACTTGCCATATGTAACCTGAATCTAGCTAGAGATCTGTTTCATGAATCATCCAGCTAGTACAGTGAAATACCTGTCYCCACTTTCATCGCCGATCACAGTCCTTTGAAGCTTTTCTTCCTGCATCAAGTCATGACTTGTCAAAGGCCTGGCAAAAAACTGTGGCATACCTTATGTAAAATAAAAACTGCCAGATAAACTTCTCCAGCACAGCAGACTCTGTGAGTCTGTACTATCTGTTATGGAATTATCATTGCAATAAAGTTCTCGTTAGAGAAAACACCTGTTGGGATTAATCTGGGCCCAGAATGAATAAGACTTGCAGAAGGGAGCACAGCATAGTTTTTAAAATCACTTTGTTCTACCCATTTGTAACTTTACCAGTGTATAGTGCATGATCACACGACATGAAGCCAACATTTTCCCMCTTCTACTTGTGCTTTCAGCTGCTAATGTGAGGGGTGGGGGAGTTTGAGGCCTAGTAGCATACTGTACTTTTTAATGGTATTTTGTCTTAGAAAATGTGTTCACTTCATGTAGAGGGATTTGGAGGATGAGGAGAATCAGGGAGGAGAGAGTACAGAAGAAACTGAAGGCTGCATAAGAGTACATTAATTTTTTATCCTTTTTAGTTAATATGAAACTCCTGTTATTGAGTGGAAACTCAATGTTTTCCATTAGTGTTACTGAAACTAGTGAAACTATTGTTACAGAGTTTACACTGAGTGGGGGGGAAAAAGCAATGCAACATTTCTGATTCTATTCTGAAAGCTTTTTACATTCTTGTTGCTTTCAAAACCAGCTTAACATTTAGTAGGTTATGAGAAGTATTTAACTGAATTAATTAAAATGAAAGCCAAATTTAGCTTTCAAACACTCAAGACTTAAATCCAATTGATCTAGTTTAATATACAGGTCTTTTAAAACAGACTTCTTAATCTGAAATGTGCAGTAAATACTCAGACTGCATACAGCCAGAATTTAATAAGCAAAATACAGTTACTGTCGCCAAAGTTGCATCACCGTTGGTCTCCCATGTTACAATAATGTATTGTTTTCTTTCTTGTCCGAGCCTTTCAAGAGGCTGTAGAGTTAGTGTCCTGTGACTTTACAACAGGATGTCAGCCAGAAGGGGTTATGACATCATTCGACTGGGATATAACTGAATGAGAGATTTTAAGTTTAAGTAATATTTTTTCACAGTTGTAAAGCTGTATAAATTTAGAATGAATTTCAAAGTTTTTAAATGTAAAAACCCCAAGTTCCAAAGTAATGTATAAAGCTGTGAAAGTTATGCCAGGAAGACTAGTGAATTTATGCGCTAAAAGAAGCAACAGGAAAAAGCAGTAGCAAAATGGTACCGGAAGGCTTATGTCTGAATAGATCATTCCTGCCCTCAGCTTTCATTGCCCTAAATGCAGCTTTTGTAACAAGAGTACTTTTGACTGTAGAAACATTTTCCATCTCACTGATTTATTGTTATACTTCATAGAAATGCAATTCTATCAACATAAAAAGGTTTGTTAGAACAGCTTATTTTTTCTTATATGAAAATGGTTGAAAAACACCTTTATAGTGCTAACGCTACTACTCCATTTACATTTAAGTTGTAAGTGATAAAAAAAATTTGTAAATAAATGGAGATATGTGTGTATATATATATAATATGTATATACACATACATGTGTATATGTATAAATAACATTATGCGCCCCAAAGGTCTAACCAGAGTTCTCCTTATGTGCAGAACAGCTACACTGAGGAATCATAGGTCATCTCTTGAAGGTGGGAAGGGTCTTTGCCATTGCCATGTACAGGCCGATGTGGAAAGAAAGAATTTACAAAGGATAATAGAAGCACTGAAGTAAGAACTTGATGAGAGCAAGTGGGAGCATGCTTGTGTAATATCTCAATATGGGGGCAAAAGGAACAGACTACCATAGTCTGGGAATGCAAAGGACAGAAGATATTGCCTGAAGTGTGTTAGAACTGAGTTTTCAGAGTTGTTAGTGCTCTTAGCAGAAACTGAGTAATTAGCTAAAGGCTAGAGTGAACCTGGCATGTTTCACCACTTGTAAGTGGAAACCTGATTCGGGATGATTGAGTTGTGGTAAAAGTATGTAGAATACAGGGTCACAGAGTGAATGGGGAGTCGCATTATTAATTTTTCATTTTAAGAAGTAAGCAAAGGTAAAGCTTTTTATGTTGCAAGTTCTAGCTCTTGAGAGTAAATTTTTAATCGTTCAGCACTAGATTCTTTTTTCATAATTAAGAAATAAGCTACTGTTGGAGAATTGTTAAATCTATGGAAGAGCAGAATTCTTGCTTGTGAGCAAGCCTGAAAACTTGAAAAGACATAGAAGGAATTTTAACGTAGTCATAATGTGTCAAACAATTCCTTGGCTCCTTGCAATAACAACATGTCAATATGTTTTTGTCTGTTTGACAATATGTAGGAAATGCCTTTGATTTTTTGTAAAATTGCATATAATTTTTCAACACTTCTTTTGATTCTATTGATTAAAGCTTTTCTACCTTGCCTAGAGTCATTAAATAGCAAACCATCTGCTAAAAACAAATTGGCAACATTTCTGACAATTAACACTTAAAAAAAAAAAAAAAAGTTTAGTCTAAATATATTTCAAAGAATGCTCCTATTTGTGTTTTGAGATGAAGAGGAAAACAGAAGCTTCTGATATGGTCTTGCAAAAGCTTGCATTACCTGGTAAAATATTGGTATTTTCTTCATCACATGGGAAAAGAAATGTTGACTACAGCAAAAAAAAAGCACACAGGTGCATTGTACATACATACATTTTACATACATACATACATACATACATACATTGTAAAGGTTTCATTACAAACTCTGTCCCTCATGGCCATAAGTTTACCACTTTTATCAGTTGTACAGGAATTCATGGGTAGTCAGCCATTCAGCCCAAAGTGCCCTTTGTATGGCTGCCAGCGATGAAACACATTGCAGAATTACTGGCTATGTGGATGTAAGCGTAGCTTATGGAGTAAGCCTCATCCTCCCTAAGCTTTGTTAATATAATAATGTGGTAAATATAGAATTGGCATGATCGTGGATGTTGATTTTTTGATTATACTTTGTTATTGCTTACCTTCGTCTGAGTAGCTCTTAGGCTGTGAGTGGCTATGCTGTATTTGGGAATATGCTTATGTGAATAAGGACTTGTCAGTATGTTTGCACTATTGGGACAAAAAGAGGGAATGTTCTCCTTTGCAGGTTGAGATAAAGAGCCTGTGCTTTTACCCTGGCTTCTGGTTCTGCCAGGTAAGAATGCCATGCAACTTCCATAAAAAGGTTTTTTTAGCTGCCTTGGGGCAAGAAGGTACACAGAGGAAGTAATACTCGGTACTCTGTGTGTCTGCATGGATTCAATGGAAGATACTTCTGGAATCTTTTGCGTCTTATCTTTAGCAATGGGACTATGGATTTAACTGTCCAGTTTAGACAAACTTTAAACAGTAAAGCCATTTACACAGGTACTGTGCATTTGCACCCTTTCTTCCCCTAAAATGATAGAGGGTCCTTATGTGAAAGTGAGAAAAAGCAAATCCTGGTAAGGGGCTCTTTTGTCTTCAGATTCTGTCTTCTTTTAAAAACCTTAATGTATTGATGCGATTAAATTCTCTTTTGGATTACATTCTTTTCACATAACAGAGGATCTCTGGTCTGAGTTCTCAGTCAGTGTGAATGTACCTGAATTTCTTGTTCTAAATTCTTTTCTCTGCTGGGGTCACATAAATTGCTATCATTGCTACACTGCAGTAATTCATACATCTACACTATGGTGGGGCTTGGAGGTGGGAGGGATGATTGGTGCAGAACTGTATAAAAAGCAGTAACTTGTTTCCTCTSTCCCCTCGTCTGCTGCCTAAGAATTCTTCTCTGGGTACCCAGGGGCTGGGTCATGATCAGGAGGGGTGGCACTTGCCTCATGTTTATAGAGTTATTTTTCTCATCACTGTGTAAGCAACTGGATGTGAAGTGTAAAGAGGGGGGTGAGAAGAAAAAATCAAAGTATCCTCAAATACAAAAGATAATTATTGAAGGGTTATATAAAATACTGTCACAGATGCATTACAAGGCACTGGCAAATGCTTGGCAGATTGCCCTCTGTCTTCTGCTTATTTTTAAAATTTGTGCTTAGGAATCTAGCTAGACAGGCTGTTCTTGCATGTCAGTATGTAGCCACATAATTTCTTGGATGCTTTTACGATGAACATGGTGCAGAGAAAGCGAGAGTTTTAGCCACAATGACGAACTGTGACAGTGTAAGGTATGCCAGAAGAAATGATAAAATAACCAAGCAGGATGTAGCAGCTTAGCTTTGCTACATTAAGCTAATAAAAAGAGCATATTTCTCCTTTTTAAAAATCATTTCTGATGTTTATCTCCTACTCTCTACTTAATGTTCATGCTCCAGATTTATTAGGAGTGACTTGTAATTTGCCTTTCTGCTGTTTGATCAGAACAGATGTTATTTTCTGCTATCTCTCAGACACCTGGAACTGGCAAAATTCCCCATGCTCACTCAATTATCATCCAAAAAGCAGGGTTTATTCAAACAATTTACCTACAAGAGCCAATTCAGCACAAGGTGGAAGAAAAAAATATCCTTTTCATTGAGTTTATTTTAAACTCAAGAGAAACGCTGCTCATTTCACCAGAATGAGTAGCTGTGTCTTTAAAAAACAAGTAAACAAATTCATGCCCTTGAATCCATCCCTGAGGGAAACTGTATAGAGTTTAATAATTTTCTCAAGACTCAAATTTAAACATGTTAAACCACAGGTTTTTGCTGCTCCTTAGGAAGGAAGATAAACAAAAGCCTCCCACCTCTAGGGTGTTTCTTCTAACTGAACGGCACACCTGTATAAATACAGTGCTTGAGTCATTGCTGGTTTACACCAGACAGCAATGAAAGCAGTAAGAAGGGTATTAGCCCCTTTGAGGTAAGCTGACAGTGGCATGGCATAGTTTTAATGCTGTTGGCACAACTAGTCCTTTTATGCGGGTACATATGGAACTTGCAGTGTGCTCAAACAATGTGAGTAACAGTGGGAGTAGAAAAGGTGAAGAATCTTACATGTTTACATTTCACATCTCTAATCAAGCTTTACAAGGGGAAGTCCTATACTGTCCTTAAGTGGCAAATTAAAGTATCAATGCCAGTATTTACCTTTAGGAAAACAGAGACCTGAACGTTGTGTTTTGACCATACAACTTATCTCAGCACTATGCTGGTTATCCATTTTCAGGTTATCTTATGTCTGATGTTTTTGTTAAAACTTGCCATAGCAGCTCCAAAACCAAAATATAAACTGAATGGTTAAACTAAAGATACAAAGAAGATTGCTTCAAAGTCAGTATTTCTTTCATTTCTTTTGTCTCATTTGTCTCTTAGGGCTTATATGCACAATGAAGATTATGACATAGAATTTGGATGACAGCTTAAAGTACTACAAGAGTGCCCTGTGACAGGATGTGCTTACATCCCAGTGAAGGTCATGATGACTTCTGTTTTTTTGCATTTCACCAAACTCGCCTAACCTCTTTGTAACTGAGTAACACTAAGAGTGTTCTTTTTACTTTTATATTCACCATACTCTTTAAACCTTATGGACCCATAAATTAGTGATTTTCAGCAAGTGGACTTTGGGAACCTGTGGACACAGGAGATTAGGAAAAGGTACGTTCAGTCGTAAGATGTCTCTTACAAATGCGTGGCAGTTCCCGTACTGTCTATCTCTTTGAAAAAAATAATTAAATGAAGAGATTTTTGAAAAGGCTAAATGGCTGCTGAAAAGGTACATAAAACCATGTAATGAGCCAAATCTTGATGAGCACTTGAGATCTCAAATAGCATCAGTGGGAATGAAAATTCGTTTTCCCCATCAGCTTTGTCCACTTCATATAAAAGACCCCTGAAATAACAGCTAAGCCTTGCAAGTGGTGGCAGAATTCCTCTGTGGTGCTGAAAGCTCCTGCTGAAGAATCTCATCAAAGGGACCTGGAAAAAAGTGTGGGAGCTAAGGCAGTGATCTTGTTTTTGTAGTCTTGACTTTTAATAGAATGTCTTTCAGCAAAGATTGCGCTCAAGTAAATTTTCTTTCTTCAACATCCTTTCTTTCATACATATGTAATAACTACCTGCAAATTTGCGAGTTTTCCTTC
Organism: Apteryx rowi; assembly: GCF_003343035.1. Classification (NCBI taxonomy): domain Eukaryota; kingdom Metazoa; phylum Chordata; class Aves; order Apterygiformes; family Apterygidae; genus Apteryx; species Apteryx rowi. The sequence goes on from NW_020450849.1 coordinate 408,381, forward strand.
TTCCGAGATAGCTAAGTCCCTGTTCAGTTCATACTTTACATGTATAGAACTGTATGTATAGGCAGGTTCTTTCTTTGGTATGCTCTCTCACAGACAAAATGTCTAAATACTTCAGAGCTTTTGTAGCACACGTCTGCTCTATCTCACTTTGTCTGTTATTCTTGCCAGGCAGAGTAACTGGATACTGTTTAGCCAGGAAACTTGCTAGTGTTCTGAAAAGGGAGAAAAGGAAAGGATAGACATAGGCTCACATGGAGCCACGCACCAGCTGGTGCAGTTGCCCCTCTCCTCTGCCTTTATGGAGGATGAACTCATGAGCACATAAACAAAAGAGCTGATTTTATTTTGGTACTGTTAATGAAATTTCTCTGGCTAGTGTTGTGTAGTTCTTTACATTTGTGCAAATTAAGCTCAGAATTTGCATTACTAGTAGTTTGAATTAAGATGTAAACCTCTTGTTCTTCTATATTTGACGGTAAGATTAGTTTCCTTAAGTTCTGACTGCAACTACTTTCCAGAAGCTTGAAAGCGGCCTGTTTGTCCACCATGCTTCCTCTCTGCTTGCTGAAGACTGCCATTCTTTGAGTGAAAGATATCCTATTTAGTGCCTCAGTATTGAAGCCCTGTATGGGTCCAGCAGGAGATCTCTTCTTGCAACAAATATTCCAGAGGTCTGAATGCAGGTTGTTGGTTAGTTGCTGGTTGTCAATAGTCTAGTCAGCAAACAGTCAGCCTGACTGTGTACTTCCTCCTGCCTCAGCAGCTACCCAAACTGTGGCTCAGGTAGTAAGTGATTTAGGTTACATGGTAGTGCAGCCTTGTATTTCTCTAGAACACATGAACTGACAGTGGTCATAAATACTGTTGCTTTTTAGGACAATTCAGAGCTTGTGTCAGCAGCATGATATAATTCCATTGTGTCATTGGAAATGTGTCTGCCCATGGCCACTTTGCATTTATTGCTTGCTTATTCACTGACTTTTAGGCATAAACTTTTAATTTCAGAATTGAAAGTTGTAAATGTATGATATTGCCTGTGCTACATAGCTATCCCAATTCAAAGAACTAGAGGTAAAAGACCAACAACAATAATTCTGAGAAATTCATGTAATGAAATTTTTTTTTTATATAATTGCTTAAAATATTGCTAGTAACATTGGCATTAAAAGGACAAATCAAATACCTACTCAGTTATCTAATTACTCTTTCAGTCTATTACATCTTAATCTGATTTAATAAGAAAACAATGTTTCTTCTCTCACTCCATCTTTTTAGTAATTTTGGAACCTAGTAGTCAAATTGATGGGAATTAGAGGTTAAAAATCTTGGAGATAATCACATGCATATGAGTGTCCTAAAAATAACAGAGGGAAATTCTGTAAGTGTTTTCTTTGTGCCAACTGAAAGGCTGCATTTATTTATACTAGACATGAGAGAATGTACTTGGAAAAGACCTCCCCCCCCATACCCTAGTAATACCCTAACCTTTGGAAAAGCTTCAAAGGAGCTCACCTAACCATGGAGGTAAGTCCAAAGGAAAACTGGCATTATCAGTTTTTGTGCTCTGTGAGCTGATTTGGTTGTGTCCTAGTGTTCTTTCTAAGCTTCTTAAAAAAAGAATTGCTATTCAGAAAAGGGGCTGTGCATTCTCCTAATAAGACTGTAACTCCCTGGCTTGTACTACAGAGTATTTGCTTCTGTATCAGCTAGATTGAGTTCTGATTGTAGATGGTCTGAAAACTGGGACACAGCAAACTTAGCAGCACTATTAATGAATGAGACAGAAAGTGTACTTTGCTATCTTTGTATACAGTGCAGAAGATCTTCTGAGCTGGTTGTGCATTTACCTCACTTTCGGGATTGCCAGTGACAGTGAAGTTCTGTGATTGTATGTTCTTTTGAATGTTGTGATTAGGAAGTACAGTGATAGCATCGTTTGGAGTGGGACAGTGAAATATTAAACCAATTCTTCACTATGGCAGTCTTAGTTTCAAGAGCCCGCTGCTGCATTTGTGAGGGTGAGAATGTAAAAATAAGTGAAATCTGGATGGAAAATTACCAGGCTGCACGTGTGTACTTCCAGAGTTTGGGGGTCATTGGTCCCTGGAAAGGGGTGTGCTTTTGCCAGATATTGGGCTTAATTATTTTAAGTTTGGACCTGTCAGAACCTTTATTGTCCCTATGGATTGATTTCCTTCAAACTGCAGGTCTTTCTTCTCTGTGCTGCCATGCTGTCTTTAGGCTGTGTAACACTTATTTGCAGCAGAATCTGACTGGGATTTGACAATCAGGCTAGAGATCTTTAATGTCTTTAAATGGTATATGTGCACACATACAATTTGGAAGGAAGGAAGTTTTCAGAGGGGAAGGTAAGATGTGGAAAATGAAGAGAGTCATTCTATGTGGAAACTCTGTGAAGCCCCCATGAATATCTATCTCTGTGTGTGTATGCATGTATATGTATATACATTTGTATAAGAGCTATGTAAAATGTATACATATATTTAGATATGAGAACTTCAGAAGACCTAGTTTGGGGGGAAAAAAAAATCTTCATATGCGTTGTTCAGTGGTCTGCACAGTGTTTTGCAAAGGATTTGCTGCAGGGATGTCTRGATGTATCGCTTTGGGAGGAAGAACAGCTTGAGACAGTTTGCAGAGCCTCGTATTGTGGTCCTAGATGGACATGATAGGTAAAAGTTTTCATGTTTGAACTCACAAAGTATCTCTTTCAGCATTTGAGGTTTTTTGTTGGTTGCTTAGGATGTATGCTACCCTCCCATAATATATCAGCATTTGTCAGCTGAGGACAGCGTTCTAGCTTACTTAATGTGGCCAGCTGATTTTTACATAATCATTTGCCACTCTGTGGGAACCTAAAACTGAGAACAAATATTCAGTAATGTTTTTATCTTTGTTTCGCCCTGTGGCAGTAAAGAATCTGAATAAGACTTGCTGGTGGCCAAGCTGCAATTGAGAGCGCTTCATATACCAGTCCCTGGCACCTATGTATTCTAAATATTCTTGAATTAAGACCAACTTTATAGAACATAAAAGTATTCTCAATGTAGTCTACACTGTTTTCACACTCTACGTTAAGGAGCAAATGCAGGCCTTTGGACCAGTCTGGAGGTGAATTATAAGATGTATCTTAATTGACAGTTCTTAGTTTCCAGCAAGTTATTCCAGGTTTCAGGTTGAATCTTTACAGCATTTAGAGCAGGATCATTATTACTAATACAGTGATCAGTTATGGGAAAGATGAGTGTCTGGTGAAAGCCTGCCACTTTGAAGATACTTTTGAATAGCTGGGATTTGGATTAATTCTCTCGACTAATGGGCCTTCCTCTTTTTGATATTACTAGTGGTTTTTCTACCAGCAAATGGGGATGATTTTTCCTTCCATTCTGGCACAGGTGACACATTTGGCTTGCTGAGTTGATTTATATCCCTAAACAAAAGCTTCAGTGTTTACTCTTCTAGAAGGAGGCTTGTCAAATCCAATCAATCATTGTATTTACATGGCAAATTGTGTTTGGGATACACTGTAATCAGCCTGTGTGTAGTCTAAATGAAATATTTGTATTAAAAAAAAAAGCACAGAAACGTGAGACTTCACGATGAACAGAGCTGCTAGAAGGACATTGGTAGCAAGAAAATAAAGCATTGTTACATTTTTGATAAGTGCTTTTTGGCTCTGATAATGGAAATTCTTTCCCTATTTTTGTTAGGAATCTTCTTTGTCACAATGCAAATTTATGTCCTCTTGTTTAGGGTCAAATCCTATGCTAACTGCTTAAGTAAAATGCCAGTTGACCTCATGACACTTTTGTTTATAGGCACTAAAAATGGCCAGCAGGACTGGGGCCCTGCCATTGTTCTTTGCTGTCACCAGGTTGGATGAAGGATGATGTTGCTTTTCTTGCTTTGCATTGCACAAGGAGTACTGCCTTATACTTTTAAAATAGTAAATAAGGAATAAGGATTTGCCAAAGGGTGCTGTTTTTCTTTTTGAGAGCAGCCTTATGATACAAAGGTAACTTATTCCAGCTTTTGGGGGTTGTATGGTATTTAAAGGAACTTAAGCAGGCCTTTGCAGGTTAGCCTGTGCTACTTAGGAAAAAATGTGTTACATCTGACATAGCAAGGAAATTGTTGACTCTGCTACTTTGTATTGCATTGCCAAAATCTCAGCTAACAAACTTTTGTAGAATTGTAAACTGTCTTGACAATTACTAAAACGTCTTAAAAAAAAAAAAAAAGATTCCATTTGCTGACTACAATATTGTAGTCATATACTTTCCACAATTTCCTCTAATTTAATTTAGCTCTATAGCAGAAGCTTTATATCTTGTTAAGAGTACTTCCTCAAATGAAGTCTTAAAAATCACAGTAAAGGCAATGAAGCTATTAATTAAGAATTCTAGTAATACTATTCTTGAGCAAGAATTCCTGTTCTTTAGGGTAAGCTAGTGTTTATTACAATAAAACCCACTTTAATTCATGCTTTAATAAGAATTGCCTAGCAACTTACTGACTGAAGGTAATTATTTTTCTTTTGAAATTTGACTTTCCTTAAATTCTTTACTTGTAGACCGCCAAAACAAAAAAAAGCCTTAAATGTTGGACTGGAAGAACAGTGTAGGGAATTACTGTGGAAGAACAGTGTAGGGAATTACTGTGGGCACCTAGGAATATTTTATAAATGACTTGAGGCTTTAAACATAACACTGTAAGGAGCTATAGTTTAAAAAGTCTGAAGGTCAGCATTAAGTTGATCTAGTAGTAACAGACTTGAGGGGTGTAAACAGAAATCCTTAAGTGTGATACATACTCACTGAAACTTGTGTTTGCCCATTTTTCAAGGAATGTCTGATCTTAATGTATGTTATTGATTAGTTTTCCAACTCACAAGCTCTGTTTAATTATTAATACCTCTCTCTGCAGGAATCACCAATTTTCTAATGTGTGCTTAAAAGCAAACACTCTTTCTCCAACTGCCTCCCAAATCCCCAAACTCTGACCCTTATGTCTTTACCTGACTATGATGGTATTTACTCAGAACAGCAAATAAAACTTATGAAAGAGCTGGGTTGCCATTTACTCGGTTAATATATTAATTCCATGGAGCTTGTGCTAATGGCCTCGGTTCCTTGAATACTTTCCTGCTAATGGAATCATTCAAGCTATTGACTATTCAGCTGACTTTATTGTATGCCTTAAGGTGCAGTCAGGGGGCTCAGCTCTTTGTTCTGTGGATTTACACCAGAAATGCTTCTGTACAGTTCAGAAAAAGTATTCCAAATCAAAGTTGTCTAGCCCCAAGTTCCACTGAGTTTTAGGTGCTCAAGGGAGTTTAATAAACAGGCTTTTCTTGGAGGAAAATTCAATTAATAGAAATGCTCATTTTGTACCTCCTTTTCGCCCTCCTCATGTAGTGTTTCCCATAATGACACTCTAGAATATGTGTCAAACATTTGCATGTTTGATTTTTCTGAGCTGGTAAATATATGCTTCATTAGATTAACCTCCATCATGTTCAATTCCCTATGAAAAATAAAAAGGTAGTAAATGTACTGTTGGAGCAGCACTTACCACAGCATTGCAGTAAAAGGCAATGTGGCTTAGAATGAGAGCCCTCTGTAGCGGTAGCCTAAGAACTCAGGTCAATGTGTGTTTTAAGCAGAATCTAGTTAATCTACTTTCTAGGTAGAGTTTTGCTGTCATAACAGAAAGATAAGTAGAGTGGGGGTGTGGGGAAAAAAAAAAACATTCTCTGTACTCTGGTCTTCTCTGCAACCATGCCAAAAACACTGTTTATCTCCTTTCATAGTCTATCTGAACCCTCCATGTATGAAGCAAAACTTCACACCTTTTATAGAGCAGTCCTAAATGATGAGAGCTTTAAAGCGACTCTTTTTTAGGATTTTTCATTCATAAAATATACTACCAGTTTTTGTGTGGTGCCTTCTCAAATCTTAATGCCAAACAGTAGGAGGATCTGGTGCTCTTTATACCTGAACTGGTTTGTGATATTGGGCTTTGCTCTCTCTTAATCTCCTTTTCAGAAAGAAGATTGTTCTCATTAAAGAACACCTTGTAGATGGTGAATATCAGTAGGTGTCACAAACAGCCTTCCTCATTTGAAGGAGTGTGATCTGGCAGTTTCAAGAGAAATGACTAAGCCCTCTCTTCAACATCCACTTCTCTGTCCTTCAGGTTTCTGGATGTCCAAACACTGGAGGGTAAACTTTCTGTGCTGTGACTTCTGGGATGCTGGTTTAGGAACATCACTGTCTTTTGGGTGTTGGAGGGTTTTTTGTTTGTTTTATCAGTCCCAACCTTATCTTTATATTATCTTATCCTTTTATTGGAGCTGGAAGTTCTAGCTTTCCAGACAAAATGTTTTCTTATTTGCATTGCATAGTACTTTATTCTTCCTGTAATTCTAGGGATTTAGGACTGCTGGATCAGTAAAGTAGTAATCAATGAGTAAGACTAGTATAATCTGTTCCACTATGCATTTTAGTAAAAATTAATCAAACTTTCACCTTGCTGTTTTTTTCCAGAGCAATCTGTAGCTTGTTGCTTGAGTAGTTTTGAGGAGGCTGTGCGTGGAGCATTGTTTCTCTTGAATTTTTATGAATACAGAGAAGTCTGTTTTGTTTTGTTTTGTTTTTCCCCTGTATATTCCAGATTATTATGAACGTGTAATATTTCCCTTCTTGCAAGTTTTCCTTCTTCAGTCATGTAAGAATAAAAAAAAGTAATGCCGATGTAAAACATAGTTAAAATTTCTTATGTCAGTGAAATTGATAAGTTCAGCTTATCCCTTTGTTCCAGTAAAGAAAGATGGAGAAGGCAAATTTTAGTCATTCACTGTGGGAAAAATGCATTTATTCCCTCACAAAAAAGTCCAGGATAAACTTTGAAAATGACTTTTATGAAACAGCCATCTTGAGAGAGAATTCCAAAGCAGTATTTATACATATTTATTTGTTTATGCAGCCAAGAGGAAGACGGAAAGAAAAAAATCCACACCCAAATGTATTTGTGCAACAAAATGGAGGAAAAAAMCATATTAGGAGCTTTCTTTTCTCCTAGTACTTTTCTGAATATTCTGCACAAAGTTGATGGTTTTACTTTGACATCTTTGAAAATTTTGCCTGAGTTTTTTAAATAGGTCACAACTTAAGGAAAAAAGAAAAAAAGAAAAACACCCAAATCCACAAACATGGCCAAGAATCTCTCCCCTCCTACCTTTGACTTGATGATGGCTAGGACATACTTTAAAAGGTACACTCAACCTGCACTTGATTTCTTAGTTGACTTTCTTTTGGCTGAATGAATAACAGAAGTTCAGCTTGTTGTTTGTATCTTGGGACAGTTTATATAGAGTAGTTTTGTGGGCATGATGTGCATTTAAAGCTTCACATTTTCGTTTTACTGGTTGCCTGTGTCTGGTCTGTTGTGACTTGCTGTTTTAGACATGTGTTGAGTAAGATTACCAATAGGAAAGCAAAATATTTCTCTTCATTTCAATATTTTATGGTGCTGTCCAGTAGGAGGGAAGAGGGAAGTAAGGAAGTTCAGGTTTTGCGGGGAAGCTCTTTTGTTTCTTCTGTTTCTCTTGCTTTGCTTGGTGAAAGAGAGTCTTTCAGTCTCTTTTGCTATGAGACTGATGTTTCCGTTAGTGCAAAGCTGTACTCATAAGCTGCTTAATAAGATTCTACTGACAATTACATGTACAAGTCTACTGAGTGTAAAGTTACCCTAAATGGTTGTGTTTTGCCTGAAAGGGAAAAGGATGTGAAAGATAACATGAATGACAAAACCTCAGTTCTTGTTTTCAAAAACAAACCTGAGAGCTCAACTTTTAAAGGAAGTGTGTGTTTAAACTTGACTGCTATACATTCATGTTAATATGGTTTTGGTTAGCAGTTTGGATGACTTTGAGTCTCGCTAACATTTAGCTATTTTGTTTCAACTTTAGTAACTGATTATCTTGCATGATAACTTTAGCATTGTTGGGTTTTAAATCAGTGCTTTAGAGGAGTTCTCCTAAAGCAGTGACAGTCTTCATACTGCAGAATGGAGAGGAACAGAACAGTGCCTGAAGTGGTTACTTTTAGAACGAGCCTCCAGAGCTGTAGATCAGGCTCTGCTTTTTGTGCTTCTTACTGAGAGATGTTTTGATTCCACAATAGAAAAGAAAGGGAAAAGGGTATGCATTTAATTATTTTTCCTTAAACCCTAAATAGCACTCTCAGGTTTTCACTTTCATTCCCCCAATATGAGCATTGTGGAGAGTGGGAGAGAGATTCAGCTGACTGAAGGTTATGTCGGGACCCCCTGTAAAGGAACAGACTCGTCTCAACCCAACGTATGYACCTAAATTTCTCTGTAAAAGCACCTGTCTCTCCTTTAGCTCTGAAAGGAGACTAACCTCTAACTCTAAAGTGACTAACCCATGTGTAGATATCTGTTCTGTAAATGCTTACAGTTAAATGAGATGAATCCTGCTTTAAATTAGATGAATCCTGCTTTAAAGCTCTATCAGTCTAAATCTCTTGAAATCAATAGAACTAATTACATAAGCAAGGCTGGCCAGTTTTGACCTTTCTTTTTTTTTCCTCCTCTGTTTTTTTTTCTCTGAGCTAACCAGCGTTTTGTTGTGTTGTGTGTCCTGAGCCATTAGCTTTTCTTATGAGGTGTTCTAGCTTTTCTAGGCTGGCTAGAACAGCCATATGTCAGCAAAAGCTGTATTGTTGATACATACAGTCCCAAGATGTTTATATCAGTGTTTTAGCATTATTATTGCCTTCTATTGTAGACATGAAAGTATGAGAGAGAGCAAGTGTCCTTCTTGCAAGATAGTCTACTGTTGCAGTCCTATTTTGCTGTGTTTTGAGAAGACTTGTGAATTTCTCCTAATTTGTTTTTCTTTCCCTGACCACAAAATAAAATGAGTTCTTGTCCAATTGATGGTATGCTTTATTGTCAAATACTTTATATTTCTCCAGTAAAGGAATTTGAAGCTATTAGAAAGTAGTTAATGAAGTCTGGTTTCATTAATTCTTGAAAACTTTCAGGCGTACAGAATGGTGCTTTGGACGGCATTCTTTCTTTGACAGCTTTTGATATAGATATCATAGGAGATGAGTAAAGACCTGTCCTTTGCCCAGTTAAAAGTCAGTGTCTGTGACTAAAAAAAGTTTAAGGAAGTCACGATGTGTATATTCCAGTGAATTCCCAGATCTCAGACAGTAGCAAACATCCTTTAATTGTAGGAACAGTTTCTAAATTACTAACTTGTTTTTTTTTCTCTTATTTTTCAAAAGCTATCAGATTTATCACCTAGAGTTGCATATGGAGAGCATTAACCCCTGGGATGCAGGGAAAATCCAAAGAATCTATGGAAATTGCTAGAGAAAATTCCTTTTGATTCTCAGGCACCTGCCCTGGCTTGAAGTTGTAACTCTTCTGCAAAGAGTATATATAAATGCATTGATATAATGACTCTGTGTTTTAGTAACATCTGTAATAATCCACTGTTTTGCTGGTAATTAATTATCTTCTCTAGAATGAGCTTTGGACTTGGACACTAAGGCTGATTAAACAAACCCCTCTTAAACATTAGACTTAGGATATGTTGTGCACAGTTGTAATAATGGTGCAGATTCTAGACCAGAAAATAATACATAATATGACGCTGGTAAGCAAACAAAATGTTTTCACGCAGATTGGTGATATTAATTTATATATTGTAAGAACTACAGTAAATGGTTTCTGTTGCCGTTTGGGAATGATGAGCAACAAGCCATTATGAGTGAGGAAAAAAGCAATTTATAGTAATGCTTCAATTCTAGCCTTTCCTTCAGGCTGCTGGTTCCACTGGGTATTGGAATATTAAATTGAGTTCATTTATTTTGTGCAGATCTCAGTGTAGCATCACAGAAATGTTGCACAGTGCATGTGCCACCAATTTCGTTACTTGCCTCTTTTGTTTTTATTCTGAATCCTGAAGCTGTTTGAGTGCTATTTGGCATGTGGTTTATGTGTAATTAGGTGCATACTGCTTCACGGTGGGTATTGTGCTTTGAAACCTAAGGAGCTTTCACGTGAGTAGAAACAGTTTGACAGCTTCCAACTTAATGCAAGAGGAGAGATGGAAAGCAGCCCAATGGCAGGTTATCAGAAGCATTATGATAGTGTTATGGTCGGCTCAGTATTGTTCTGTTACAAGCTTCCCATGAGGATACAGCTTAGCTTAAAAAAGCAGAAAGAAAAGAATAAAGAATTAGTCACAGGCAGGAGGAATTTGTTGTGTTTTGTTCCTTAACTTTGGAAGCTGTGCATAAAACATATGAAAGGTGCTAGTGGCTATGTTAGGAACAGAAAGTCTTTCATCTGTGGTACAGCATGGCTAGAGACAGTGTCCTGCTGTACTGCCACAATGTGTGCTTCTGGTTTGTACTGCTTAGAGCTGAAGTGTGCTTCCTTTACCATGCTGATCGTTTCTGCTGGTAAAGGGTGGGTGTATGAAGTTACCATGCTGTCTCTTGTCTTGGGCAGTGGGAAAAGTGAAAATACAAAGCACAATGATCTGGATCCTTGACTTCTATGGGAAGCAGATTTTGACTGTTACGGGCACCCTCAATGCAATTTGGGTGGTTGCCATCGTTTGTTTATATACTGGTGGGAGAAATAGGAAGTCACACACTCTGAAAACAACTTAATTGGACTGAGTCTCCAGAGATCCTGGTGTGGTGCCTTTCACAAACACAAAATGACTTGCTCGTTCCATTTAAAAAAATGAAAGCAGGAAAAAGAAAGAATGGAAGGAAAAAGGAAAGCATTTAACTGCTGCTGCTTAGGAGGAATTTGTAATGTAAAGATTATGGAATGTGGGGATTTTTAAAGGCTTTATCTTAATTCCAAAATGGGACAAAAAGCTTTGAGTATGAACTGTTTCAGTGGAGGCTTGACTGACCTCTCCTTATGTGGTTTCCTTTTAGTATTTTATACATTATCTCTTCCCCCTTGGCTATCAGAAGGACAGCTGCTCTTCAAGCCAATACCATATGCTAGCATTTTATATTGTTTTTAAGGACGGAAAAAACACACAAAAATATGAACTATAAACACTCAATATGCTGTAATTAACATATTTTAAAATTCTTTAAATAGCCTCCATCTCTCTTGAGATCAAGGGAAAAATAAATTTTACTCTACGTAGTTAAAAATATTTTATGCTGACTTTAAATCAGTCTGCCTTCTTAATTATCTGGATTTTATATAACAGGCATTTCAGTTGCGGTAAACTGGAACCTTAATTAGGTCAGGCCTTATTGTGCTAGGCATTCATAAATCAAACAATAAATAAGTACTTGCTCCCAAAGAATTTAGATTATGCCTGCAGTGTACAGTGCAGTGCTGATCAGGATAGCTGGGCTGGTTGTGCTAGCTCTGATACGAGGAGGAAAGCGGCTCTGTTGTGTTGCTGTGTGTCTGGACTAACCAGACCTACCCCTTGGTACCCTCCCTACCTTTGGAGCCCCAGCCTTGCCCTGCGCTGTGCTAGCAGACCAGCCTGTTCAGAGCTAGTTTGGACTTCTGTGTCTTGGGTTACAAATAATCCTGTAAAATCAGTGCAATCCAAGAAGGATGGTTCTGGTAGTTATGATGCTAGCCTGCAATTTAGAAAGCCTGGATTTAATGAAATTCCATACATCTTTAATCCACAAATGAAACAATCTAATGAGCTGGACTAGGTAATGAAAAGATGAATATAAATAGGCCTGTGTTTTAGAAGAGCATAACATTACACGCAGTTCATTGCCAGTTGGTTGTCGCAATTTGTTACCTGCTTTGGCAACGTCAGATTACAGGTGTGCACGGGTTTTGATGTGCATATGACTGGAGAGAGTCCGAAGGTCGTGCAAGTCTCACCTCAGTGCCTTCTTCATATTTATTCTTCATTTTTTTTATTTCCCTGAAGATCTCTTTTAAATTTTTTCTGTCAGATTAATTTTATTCAGTATATTTATTTAGTTCCAGAATGGCTCCTTATGTAATTGGGAAGATGCAGGGGAAAAAAAGTAAAAAAGCAAAGCACACACACAGAAGAATGATTCTTGCACTGTGTGCACACTTCACGTTAGGTGGATGCATAATTAGAGGCATTTGAGCAAGTTAAAGCTCGTGGTCCAATCCACTTACCTGTGGTTGTCTACAAACAGTTCCTGTTTGTTATACACAAGACATTATTTAGGGACGGTTAAACTATAAGGGAAACAAAATATAATATGTTAGCTCATAAAGGAGTCTTTTCTGTTCATAGGATTCATATAAAATTTAATAGTATCTAATTTATGGACATCATAAAATGAATTAATTCAAGCTAAATTTAAAATTCTTTTGTGAGATTACTATATATTTGGCCACAGCACAGCTGATTGACCACAGCTTGCCAAAATTTCAATCTAAAAGTTTTGTGAACATGCAGTTTTTGACATCATTTTTTATGCAGGACTTCTTCAGTACAGAATTAGTTCGATTTGTGGTGTTACAACCTTTTAACAGCTTTAAATATGTTAGTGGAAAAAAAGTATGTGATGATGTTTACTGGTGTGAAATTAAGGCCGTCCAAGAAATTCATAACTACCTCCATAGAAAACAAATAATCTGCCTGTTTTTCAGGTACAGTTGGATTATATGCAACATCATGGCTTCATTTAATTTGAGAAGATTTGTTGGTTAGGTCGGATTATTGAACTGTGGCATTTTTTCTTGGTTCCCTAATTGAGATTTCCTATCCCACTAATTTGAAGTAGGAGTAGTGTGTGAGGGGGGAAAGTATGTCTGTCCTCTAACTGTGCGTCCGTACTTTAAGCCACCAGTGCTGAAGTTGGAATTGGTGCTTTTTTGACTGCCTGTTCCTGGAAGATACAACAAGATAAAGTTTTAGGAATCTTGATGGTTAGGGATGAACTATGATGTTTAAACTTTGCTTTTGATAAGAAGTGATTAAGTTTCTTGGTTTGGTGGGGCTGAAGAAATACAATACTTTTTCTGGTGAGCTCTGTGTGGAAGAAAGAAGAGGTCATAGGTTTTTAGTCCAGAAACAGGTCACACTCTTGCATAGCACATTAGAGAAGAATAGAAACTCTTAATTTATGTAACCATACATGACAGAATAAAATTGCCCCCAAATATAATGGGGACTCTTGAGATTATCATGATACAAATAAGCAATTTTAACAGGTGGGGCTTTCCTATGAAAATCTTGTAGAATCATCGAATTTTGGTAGAAGCTTTAAGACAATAAACTACTTCTGGTTGCTTCCAGGCTGGCATTTGTGCAGGTGTGTGGGACTTTTCAAGAGCTGCCTGTCACAGTGTTTTACATTGTGCTAGCCATAAAAGTTGTTACTGAAATGAAAGATGTTACAGAGATTCATCAGGAGATTTGCAAAAGGCTGTCTTCTGACTTTATTGAATTTCTTACCTCAGACAGACAATGACCGATATACTGACCTTGTCTTGTGGGATTTTCTGTAGATTAATGTCTTTGCAATTTTTCTCTTCCTTTTTTTCTTTCATCCTTCATCTTTCCCTTAAGTCTTGCTTACTAACTGTGAGTGCACAGAGATGTTCATGGATGATAAGCCCTTGAGGTTTTTATCCCAGCAACACCCAAACAGGTATAAATTCTTAGTTTCAAATTTACATATAAAATACAATAAATCACTTTGTAGACAAAGTAGAAAAATTGCTGTGGGTGACCTTTTATTTGCTTTCCTCCTGGTTACTATATGTTGGTAGTCACTTCACTGCAGCAATGTTAACTTAGGTAATTGGGCAGTGTTAGCCTTGTAGCACCTGCTGTTTCCAGAGCTCTGACTTAATTGAACAATGTGCGCTGCTCCACAAGAAGGCATGAATTCTCCAAGGAAATGAGTTTTATTTTGACGTTACAGTTTTGGCAAACTGAAAAATCAAATTTTGCCCTTAGAGAATGGTCTTGGGAAGGAAGTGGCTTCTCTAAGGGAACCAAAGCCTGGGAAATGTTAGTATTTTATGGTATTGATTATTAATAAAGTCAAGGAAAGAAAAGTATGATTACATCTGGTTTTCAAAGGAGATTCACTTTGTTTGCAAAGTGTCACCATTATCCTTATTAACACAGCTGGTACTGTCCCTCTGGCCACCAGCACAAAAATAAAAACTGGGTTTCTGATCATGCTTATAATAAGACAAATGTCCCCAGTTAGTGTCTGTCAATCTTCAGTATTTATAGTGTGCAAATCAGTTAAATCTCTACACACAGGGGTATCTAGGTTATTATCTAATATCACAGGCTGTTGTTTAATAACTGTGAAGATTTTGCAAGGATGGTTTTCTTTGAACCTTGACTTTCCCATGTCTTTGTAGACTGTCTTCTTAGAATCTGGTCTTGTGATGTCCTTTATGTAAAGAACCACTGTCAACTGCCGTGGAAGTTGTACTGTACATGTGGAGAGAATGAGCAACTGATCTTTTAGTTTGTCATCTTAGAGCGGTCTGAATCCCTTTTTAGGCGTAAAAGATGCATGTAAATGTGAAGAGCTTTGCTGAACTATGATGTTATACTATATGAAATCTAACAAATACTTCCTGTTGTAGAGTATGTTAATGTCTTATCCCTGAGCAATCCTTTGGTTTTTTGATCCTGCAGTTTTCCTTCAAGTAGTTGATTTCTGTGAGCATTCACAACAAATTGAATGGTCTTGATTTCATTAAGCAGCCAACAATTTTAAAAAAAGAAGGGGGAAAAAAAAAGGAATTCCAGATTAAGTGTAGGTGAAGTGATTTAAATTGTAAAATTGAAGAGGAGAGAAAGTCGAGATGACAGAAAGTTTGAGGGTATTAGTATCTTCTTACTGTAATGTCACGATCTTTTATCTACCTCTTGAGATTATCACAGAAAATGTTTTGTAAACTATCCACTCATGACAAAATGGTTCTCTTTAAAGAAAGTGACAGTTGAGAAATAACTGGAAAATTAATTACAATTACAATTAGGGAGAATATTTTTTGTAACCTCTGGCCCATTAGTCAAAATTTCCCTTTAGATATACTTATAAATATTATTTTATACTAATATTCCTATGTGAGCTAAAATCRGTTTAATACCATGACATTAGTATAGTGCCATATGATTTCATAGTTAAAATATAGTGCTTTAGTAGTGACCTACTTGAGAAGGACCTTTCGCAGTTTAATTTATGGATGTTTCTAAAGGACACGACTTGTCTAGGAATGGTGTGTTAAAGAATAAACAAAAGACTTGGAAGTGGACCAGAGTTTGATAACATGTATAATTTTATTAGCTTGGAGGAGAAAACTTTTTACTTTTTGACCATTTTCATAATCCAATTTTGTAGAGAAGTGCAAATTGATCAGTGTCAAATGCACAGAAAATAGAAAGGGTTTTGTGGATTTAACTTTGAAAAAAGTGTTCTACTGGTAAATGGGCAAAAGGTGGTGAATATCAGAGTATAGGTAATTTAGAAGAAATTACTTAAAATAGAGGTAAAGGTTGTTTTAAGTATTAAAAAAACATGTTGGCTGAACTCGGCATATAGGGTCGAAAATGTTAGAGGTTGAGTCACAAACCCACAGACAGGAGTCTGCAGTCATTCCGTGTCCCTTGGGAGCAAGTTACCCTATGTGGTTTTCATGCTTCAGCAAAACTATGCAAGCTCAGTCACATTGTACTGTCCTGTGCGGCATCTTTGAATAATTAATAGGAAAAAAATAAGAGTTGTACAATGGAGCTTCCATTTGGGGTTCCCTAAATTTTAGTCTCTGCTTCTGAACTTTACCACTGTACATCCAGCTTCATCTCAGAGTCTCCTTACAAAACCTCCTAGGGGTTCATCACCTCCTAAAATTAGTATTTTCATATAACCCTACTCTAAAGGCAATTGAATGAAATTCTCTTAAACTTAAATATTTAGAAAATAATTATGTTACAACTGGCAACCATATAGGAAACTGAAAGGGAAATTAAAGAAACCAAGTTGTCTATGTCATATAACATTACCATGTGGAATTGTTCTAATTTTTACTGTTTGGTGCTGAAATGTGTTATTCAACATATATTATGCATATGAATGTATATATGTTCTCGTTTAATATTACTTTTTTAAAAAACGGTTATGATGCAGTGGCAGCTTGTTGAACCTGGCTTCTGCAGAGACAAAAAGCAGTGCTATAAAAGTACAAGACTCTAAACTATAATGTCCTAAAATCAGCATTGTTGTATACATATAAATATTTCACTGAGTGAAAAACTTCTTTAAAGCTGTCTGCATTTGGTATCACTTTTATGTCTAGTGGGAAATTCTCTTTGAAGAAACACAACAGTCTGTTTTTGAATATGTGTGTCCTAACGGTTAGAAGAGTCAGTCAAGCTGATGGGAAGAATAATTTGGCATGAGCTGTAGAATCTGTTTCTTTAATTTTGGCAGGAAGTGATGTGTCAAATTCTGGAGGAGAACTGGGAAAGGAAAAATAAATTAGGCAGAATTCTTCACCTATAGCTTATCTGGAAAGCCAAGAGTYATCAGAAATTGGTGTATAATATATACATGTTTTAAATAGTATATAATTTGAAGCTTCAATGCTGCTTTATTTTTATTTTATCAAAATGTGAAAATTGTATAAAGAGATGATGTTAGAAATTTCCCTTCCTCTGAGTTTCTTGCCTTTATTAATATCAACACTGCAATAAAATATGATTTATGCTAATTTCGTTTTGCAGTTGTCTCATATGGGATGACTGAGGAGAAAGGAGGATTGAGAGGGAAAGAACTGATTTTGCTTTTCTTTGCTTCTCTTTGCTTTTCTTTTTGTTTTTATCCATTTCTCTTTTTGGTTCTCTTGAGCTAAAAGATTGTTGCAGCATCTTGGTCACAGAATGTTTAATCTATGACCTGTTTTACTGAATGATTAAAAATAAAATCAAACAAGTTCTTTAACTGACCCTAGTTAGGATTCACTTCATTGCTATTATGTTCCAGAATAAGCACTACATATAAGTCGCTAGTATTGCAAATCTTTCTGTAATGAAAATGGAAAATGTAGCCATTCTGTGTTCAGCTCTGTTGCCCTTTGCAGCCCAGAATGACTGGTATATGAAAGAGGGCTAGATTCTGGGTTGACTATTGCTAGATAAGAGGTTAAGATGGGGCTTGTTTTTGCTGGGGAGTGCTCCCTCCACCCAGCTTTTTGGTAACAGCGGGAGGGTGGGAAAACGGGCCCTATGATGTGACAGTCTCTCCTCTGCATAGCTCTTGGAGTAGAGAGTGTATGAAGACTGTGCTTCTTGTTTGGGGTTTCAGATAGTCATCATTCAAACCTTCAATGATAATCCAGCTCTCGGTGGGCAATTTTCCTGAGCTGCAGTCTACCTTCCCATTTTTACGATACCAAAAGTACACTCAGTCTTGACAAAAGATGCCCTGAAGGGGACAGTGGACAGGCTCCCTGGGCTGAGGGGGCAGAAGTGGAATGTTAATTTGTACAAATTCTGCAGTGAGCAGGAAGTGTAAGACTTCAGTGTTACTGCGTGAAACAAGGTTTATGAATCAAATATGTAAAACAGTCTGCATTTCTTCCTGTGGTGAAGCAGATCTTTCAGATTGATGTGGTTTAGTTATGGAGTACTATGAGGCAAATTGAGGTTCTGACTTTTGGAGAGGCCTGATTGCAAGCACTGTCGTTTATCAGAGCCGCTGCTCATCAGTATAAATAGTCTCATTCAAACTTATGAAAGCACTTGCCTGAATTGCATGCTCACAGGAATATAAGAGCTGAAGCACAGCTCCAAAGAGCAGTCCTGTAAGCAAGGTGGTCGTGAGGCTGTACTTGAGCGCATCAAACCCATGTTCCTGCTAAATTCCCATTCTGCCCTTCTGCACCTATTTGCAGCTTCATTTGCAAAGATGCTTAGGTTTCAATGGTTAATGGGGTAACTGTGCTATGTAATGAGGCTATCAGATATGTATTTTTCTAGTGTTTTGAACTGAAAGGTATTAAATATGAGGTAATCATCAATATATTATCTCTGATATCTATTGATATGCATATTTCAATCTTGTACTTGTCTTCACTAAATATGAAAAATAATCCAAATGTTTTATTTTTCAAAAGTGTTGTTTTATTTACTTAAGCTCTATTTAAATTTGATCCAGTCTTAGTGTAGGTTTCTGTTTCTAATTAACAAATTTAACTGAAAAAGGTTTAATGCATCAGGCTTTATGCTAACCATATCAGCAGAAACCTGTGAGGCTGGCTTCTGAAGTTATTCATAAATTCCATAAATAAACAGTGCGACTTTTTTTTTGCATCTTGGTAGTTCTCCGTTACGTGGTCATTTCATGCCRAACAATGTTGGTAAATTGGGAGTGGGGAGTGAGCAAAATGAAATATGCTTCAGTTGCATGTAAGGCAGAATCCTTGCAAAGGAATTTATATCCTTGTTCCTGTTAGGTAACTCCTAGAAGGTTTTGATAGGTATCAAATATGTGCTCTCATGAGCTTGCAAATTGATGGAAGGGACTGTTCATAAAGTTTAGTATCACTTCTGGATGACAAAGTTTTCTTGGCATCTGTCAGTAGTAAGGGCTGCTGTGCTATATCATGTTCAGGTTAGCCCAAAGAAGACATGGCCTGTGTTTTTGAAGAGCAGGTTTAGATGGGATAGCTGAAGCGATAATGTTCCCTGGCTGGTTACCTCACCTGTGTTGTGGAAGTTGCTATATTTTTAGCAGGGTTGGCAGAAGAGAAGGTGTATCCAGTCCTGAGAGGCCACAGGTTCGTTGACGGGAGGGGATACGGAGAACAGTTGGTTCTCTAGCCACTTCAGCCATCTCAGAAATAGTTATCTGTGAGTTTGGGTTATGTTCTTTTGCAGTGAAACTGCTGAAATGAATACAAGTGATGTTGCAAAAATGGGCAGTCTGGAACTGTGCCCTATTTTTAGTGGCACAGTGTTGTTTTGAAGCCTGCTTAGCTATTTAGAAGTGTGGGAAGAGAGCGGGGGTTTGTAAGTACAACATCAACTCTTCTGTGTGTTTTAGGGATGTGTTTACTCCTTAAATTATGAAGTCTGGATGCTTCACAAGTTTGCAATGCTTTTATCCTCACACCATTGCTTCTGAAATAGAGAGATACTGTTTATTGCCATTTTACTGACAGGGAGCAGAGATGTAGGGGAATGGATATGACAAGCCCAAGAAAGTCTATAAACTGCTGTGAATTGAATCTGGGTCTCCTGATTCTAAAGGTTAATGTTTAATTGCTGTCACATCTCTCTGACTTTGAGCTATCCTGTGCTGTTGTGAAACTGTAATCATGCTGAAGTGGGTTTGTTTTTCTATTGTTTTCTAAACCTTCTGCATGTATCTGAGCATTGCTAAAGTACACAGTCAAAGAAATGATTCATGCCAAGATGTTATCTGATATTCCATCCCCCCCCCCATTTTCTAATGAGAAGCTAACCTTGAAATGCACGTTTTGCACTGAGCTAGGAAACTCTCTTTGTGAACTTAGTGGATTTTTACTGAACTGCAGAACCTCCCTGAAAGATGAAATCCCATTTTGCTGAGATGTAACATAAGTCTTTACCTGTTCTATTTTCCTAATTGGTGATTTAGATTTTTTTTTTTAACTAACTTGTAATGGATTTTTGCTTAACAAGGGTTAAACATTCTGTAAATGGAGAAAGTGTCTGAAAGTGAATCAAATTAATGATTGAACAGCCAGTCTTCTGCTTGGGCATATGAAGCTACCTCCATATTACAGAAAGAAAAATATTTCCATAGCAACCTATTAAAAGCACATAATGCTTTTGCCATGAGATGGTTTTTTTTATTACATCCTTACAGCAGAGGTTTTTGACAGCTGTAACTGAGCCATAAAGAATATCAAGTGATAACACAACATTAGTTTGTGTAATTAGGAGTTTATACTGTAAATTTGCTCTTTATTACAAATAATTATAAACAGTTATTAATTAAATTAACTCTAG
The DNA here is from genome assembly GCF_003343035.1 of Apteryx rowi. Taxonomy (NCBI): domain Eukaryota; kingdom Metazoa; phylum Chordata; class Aves; order Apterygiformes; family Apterygidae; genus Apteryx; species Apteryx rowi. The sequence continues at coordinate 428,461 of NW_020450849.1, forward strand.
TTTCAAAAGCATTACATTTTTAAATAGCTGTATATTTTTTTCACATTATCCAGCATTTCTCTGAACTCTGTTATGCCAGAATTGTCAGATTTGTGGAGCAGAAACTGATAAAACAACAGGATCTGTTAACCATCACTTAGGTATGTTGAAACAGCTGGATAAACTGTTCTGAGGTCTCCCATAGTGGGAATGTGCCTCAGCATTTATTTTCATGAAGGTGGACGTGGTATCAGAATGATGGTGCATCCACTGTCCATGTGGTAGAGTCCATCAGGGTAACTGAAAGGACCTGAATATTCAGTTTTTACTTCAACTTCACTTCACTTCAAGATACCGTAGGAGTATTTTCTCATTTAAGGCAGCCCTATGTAGTCTTTTTTTTTTTATGGTGTTCCAAAGCATTTGTAAAACCAGCCATTATGGATGGGCAAGCAGTAATAATAAATAAGATTCTGGACCATTCCAGTCATATGGAATGTTTTGCTATGTTCCCTGATTAAATAAAGCTGAGTAACAAAACTGCATTATGCTACATAAGCAGAGTAACAAAACAGTGCAGCTCACGAGTAGCCTCTTGTTCATGACAGTGTTGGTCAGGCTTCCTGCTGCCAGATGAGGAATTGCTGTATCTTGCATGGTGGGTCTTCAGTTTCATGCTGCTTGTGCTCAGCTTCTCTTTTTATTAATTTTTGCATCCAAACTGCATTATTATTAACATCCGGTTGTCTATATTTAAATCTCCATGTCATGGAAGAATCCAAGAAAACGATTGCTATACTTTTTTTAATGTCTTTCCTGAGAAATTCTGTCTGCTATGGATTGTCTCTTGCCTTTTACAGTACCACCCAACCTGTTGTTTACTGTCTCACACCTGTTTGCAGTATCCCAGTCACATTATCAATGCTCTGACTGGCTTTGCATCTCTTCGCATTGATATAAGGGAATAATAGAGAGAGACAAGGCAGTATGTAACTTGCTCTGTTAAGATAAATGGAGCCCATATACACAAAATGGTGTTATTTTGTCTTTGGTTCAAAGAATTTCTGTTTCCTTGGGCATTCAGCTTATTTTGCGGTAATAACCAAAATACATGACTTTTGCCCCAGCTTCTGCAGTCGACTCCTCTATTGCAATCTAACACTTTTACCATTACAAAGCCCAACAGTCTCGTATAAGTTTTTGAAGAGATAGTGGTCTCGGAAAAGATTTGACTGAAGTATGGCCTCATTTTACATGTGATGCAGTAACTGTGATCAACAAAGAACAAGGGATGTGAAAAGGCAGGGAATGCTACTATAATCTGATCGTTACCTTGTTATGGTTATTTGGAGGACTTGCAGGTTCATTTCAAAGTGATATTACTTATTTATTATTTGATGTCACTATTTATTGAATAAAGATGTTAAGGAAAAGTTGGGTATCAGTTGGGTTTGACTGACTGAGAGTGTGACCATTTTGCAGCAAGCAATCCTATTCAATATAAATTAATTTTGGTTTTGCACTTCTCTAGATTCATAGGCTGCTATATTTTAAGATCATACAGACAATGCATACTTGTCATTGCTAAATTCAACTGTAATGTCACACCACTGATATCAGTCCAGTGACACCACATTAAATTTGTGTCTCTAGCTTAGGAAAGTCATGGTGGTTGTTGAGGCTGCTTATGTATTGACAGTATTTTGTCACCTACTCACTTGACTAGTGTTTGTATACTGATATGACTGACGAGCCAAGATGCAAGTCTTATTTAAACTTAAGACATGCTTTGTAGATTCTTACTAAGTAGTTCATACAAAAAATTATATGCTAACTGCAGGAATTGGATGATATGTAATTTCCTTGCCTGAACCTCGATGGCAGTCAAATTCAAGGCTGGGAGAGGTAGCTGTCTATATATGTCTGGCTCTTTGTGGCCCATTTGTGAATTTGTAAACAGCTTAAGTCACCTGCTGTTAGCTTTTTTGGGGATTGGAGTCCAGGGACATCTTTGAAGAGCTGTCAGTTTAGCTGGCAGGTGTTTATGCTGCAGTGACATTATCTCTGTGCAGTGCTGATGCCCATTTTAAAATAGCTGTGTCACAAGTAAGCCCTCAGGCTAACAATTCTTGTTGTTAAGGGCCACGCTATATGAAGGGAAAACAGGGCTTCGGGAAATCAACTGTTAGCTTAGTTAATGGCTAACATGTTCCAGTTTGATGTTTGCTTGGATTTAGAGTCCATCCATGCTTTGGTGATCATCTTGCACTTACCGTAAGGCTTCTTCCACAGGGATCCTTGATCTTAACAGAGCGTGATATCGTGCTACTTCCATTCACCTTGTGGGGGTTCTGAGAAATATATATTCTTGTTGACTGTAAGAAAAGTTTGACTCCTGTCATTTTAAGGTAAAGAATTTTCTTTTTTTTTTTCTTCCCTTTTTTTTTCTGACTCTTCTGTCATAGTTATTTACCATCTTGATAAATCTTGTTTTTCTTCCTTTTTAGCATTGGGGTAGTTTGATGGTTATCTACATCTTATACCTGGAATTTGTCTATGTGGCTGAAATCAGAGCATATAACATAGTTAAACTAAAAATGCAGACAGAGCCCTATTCTTCTTGCAAGATAATTTTATTCATACTGTTTTGAGCATACTAGTTTTTCAAGTTGATATCCTCCTGCTAGCTTTCAAGCTAGTGAAATTACATTTAAATTGTAGTGAACAATGTTTTGGCAGCATGTACATAATGCCAGTAAATAGGTTTGCTTTGTAGATTGACCACCTAACCTTCCTACCATGGTAAAATACATGTTTAGTATGACTTGGTGTGAATGGAAACCATGTTTCGTGGCTTTGTTGTAATTCAGTTAGTATAAACAGTAGCATTCCATTACAGTGCCCATTAACCTCTTGAGTTAAATCCAAACCTTTCTAAGGCTCAAAGTAATGTGTACTTGTTCTTCTGTTTCTTCTTTATTCAGGATCTGCTAATATTCCCACAGCTGTCTAATGTGTCATTCTACTTTCTCAGTAATATTCAGGCAATTAAAAGCAGAAACCCAAAGACTGGTTGAAGTGATGACAGAAAGTCTGTGTTCGGGTTTGGTTCAGTTCTGTGTAGACATTCAAGGTCCTGGATCTCTCTCTGCCTGAATTGTCCCCACACAAAATTTGTTCCTGCTTTCATTAGAGAATGAAACAGCCCCTTAAGGGGACTCTCTGGTGTGATTTTACCATGGTTAGCTGCTAGCTCTTCTTTCAGCTCTGTGTTTTCACTTTGTCATTCAGACCCCCACATCTTCTGACTGATCAGAACTCTATTACATGTGGTCCAGGTGAAAAAGAATAGCAATGATGTGGGAGTGTAATGACTAAACAGGAGATAGATTTAGCTGTGTGTTGCAGATGAATCTTTGTAGTCATTAAGAGCTGTGCTATGACTGGTAATGAAGAGCAAGAATGGTAATCAATTTGTAATTATAAAAGTATTGGATGTGAAAATTGAAAAGTGCCTTTTATATACTGAGAAAGAACTCTCAAGAGAGCCATCATGAATGTGCTGATACATTTTGTAAGAGTGAGTGTGTTCCTGGAACACATTGCAGGCCCTATATAAGAAGCATGCCAGGCAGTTTTGATAACAGTTATTTGAAGACAGTGGTTGTGAAAAAGGCAAACTACTGCAAAGTAATTTCTCTATTCTGACTAGCACTCTGTGTTTAGTTAATATCTGCCTCTTCTATAGATGCATAGATCTGTGTAGACCATCAGTAGCACTTGGAAGTATTGCTGAAAATAGTGCTATTGTTTATGTTTTAAAAATGACCGTTTTGGGGGATGGATGGATTATTGTTCAGACCATTGTGCCTGATTTTTTCAGTTACAGATTTTTTTTTTTTTTCACAGAACCTACTTGCAAAATTGTGCTTCAGAATTCTCTTACATCAAGCAGACCTTTCAAGGGTGAATCAATTGCATGTTTTCATAAAACAGTGTAACTACTCCTCTTCTAGTCAAAATAGCTTTTAAATAAAAATATATGTATTGGAGAACAGCATCATGGATTTGAATATTTCAATATCAAAATCATTTGACTTGTTTATATCTCACCACACTTTGAAAGTGTTAATCAAAGCTCTTGCCTATTTTCTTGTCTGTGTAATCTGAGGGAGGCAGTGTCCAGTTCCAGCTTGCTGTGGAATAGACAGTGCCTTGAACAAGTGACAGATGGGGAATTTAGGAGACATCTAGGTTTAGCTTTTGAAGTGCAGTTACATGTGATGAAGTTTGAATCCATCATTTCTTTTCTCAGTGGTGATCTCACAGGTTTTCTGTGGGAGAACATACTCTCTGTTTGCAGATCCTGTGGGGCAGTATGTATCTCTATGGTAAAGAAGTTATGCAGGCTGGCAGGTCTTATTGTGAAGAGGATTTTTTTCTTTGATGCCTTTTGCTTAGCTGCACACCTCCTGAGGCATTCAAACCAATGAAAGCTGAGAATACCATGGCTTTTTTTGTTCCTAGTGTTTTTTGAATCAGTTTACTTGAAAGTACTTCTGTGGTTCAAGGCCAGTTAGTCTAAGCTTTGACAGCAAATTTAACTAAAAACTTTTCAAAGTTGTATTTCATAAACCCTGTATTTTAGTCAACAAAGTGAATAATAACAGCTCAAAAACATGATTTTTAAAATAGATATGTATTTTTTAATCTATGAATTTAGTGGTGTCAGCTTCCTCTTCGTTCTTAGTGTGTCAGCATGAAGCTGAACTCCTCTGCATCTCTGTGTCTTTTTGGAACCTTCTCTGACACAATAGACGTCATTTGTCTCTGGTGTCCTAATTCCCTTCTGACTCTAAGAGCAACAGGAACGTTTGCAAAGGATAAATCTTTTTGGTGTGTTGACAAAGTTTCTGTAATTGTGCTAACTGAACCAGGCAATGCATCTGAAATCCTTTTTAAATTAGGGTTTATGTAACAGTATCCCAATTCCCAGCTAAGCCCTGCAGACTGATCTGGACAACAGTGAGCACTGACCGCTAGTGTTTTGCTGCATTCTGAAATGTGTGGCTTAATGGACTAAGTCTGGGATTTTTCAGTTTGCTTTTACCAGTTTGGTTCTGCCATGCTTTGCAGTCATTTCCATGTGGCAATGCTAGCTGAGAAAGAAGGGGGAAAGGCTCAGTTTAATCTTTGTAGTCATTTCCAAGTATAAATGGTTCATGGTGGGGAGGGGGAGGATGGAGGAGTATGTTGTTGACTGCTGGAGATGATTTAATTCTTGTACTGTTTTCAGAAGTTCTGCGTGCATGCAGCTGACAGTATGATACTCTCATTTATACTTTTACTTGAAATCATTCTCTCTGGAAATCATGTTGACTGCTAACAGAGTAGCTGTGGCTCAGTGTAAGGATGGAGGAATCTTACCTATCCATGAGTAGGCAGATTGTTTGGATTCAACTAAAAAGGGGCAAATACATGATTAACCCAACTTAGACAATTGGGAGGACGCATAGGTGAAGTAGAAGGGGAGTATTTGTGTTTGCTTGTGTGTCCTATAACGCTCTTTCCTACTCTTATAAAAAATATGTCTAAAAAGAAATAAGATGGGAAGTATAACAGCTAAATCTTGTAACACTGGCAGCTGGAATAGATGAGCATGAGAACGTGGCCAATATCATACAGGGACCGCCAGAGCTGTAAGCAGAGTGCTAAGGCCTGGAATGGCCCTTTCATAGTGAGAAAAGGCTGCCTCTGTGCTCTTCAGTGCTACCAAAACTCTTGATGTTTGCTCCAGTTTTAGAGGAAACTGGGTATTTTCAGTACACGAATGAAGACAGGATCTCACTGAAATATCCTTTCCTGTGAAGGTTAGAGAGAGGAGAGTTGTTACCAAGCAATTCATACTGCTGCTAAATGCAAGAACAAGGAAATGTGAAATAAAACTACAGAAAGAATGCAACCAGAAAGCCTGTGACAAAGAGTGATAATAGAAACTGTTTTGAAATACTGCCTTATTTAAATAGGCATTTTTTTAATATAGGCTTTTATCTGAAAAAAATGTAAAATGTTTAATTTACAGACTTGGGAGTAAAGGCCTTCCATGCTTTGCTTTCTTTACCTTCCTACTGTTATGTTCCTTGACTGTGATGATGATGTTTGGAAAACACTGGAGAAGAATGAGAGGGTGGTAGAGTACACAGAGAGATGTTAATTTGCATGTTCTTCAGCATTACCAAAGGTGTTGTAATGAGTGTTGAATGGAAACCTTTATTAGAGCAGTGTGTAAAAAATAAATAAAATAAAATAATCCAGCTTTAATTTCCAAAGTACGAGTGTAATACTGTGTTTCTTGGCTGCACAGAATTACACAAGTACTAATGAGGTCAGTTGCAGAGCAAGTGAAATACCTGATGCTCATCATTAGAAAAAAGGAGTTTTTTGATGCTACAGATATCTCAATGGGACTGAAGAATAGTAGCACTTGTTATACAAACTGTATGAATTTCATGCTCAGTAAAGCTATTAAAAAAAAAAAAAAAGAAAGAAAGCATAGTTTTATGAAGAAAATGCGAATGGTCTGAATTTTCTTCTATTTCATAGGCTCTAAATGGAACGTGTACTTTTTAAAAAAGAAAACATTTTTAAATGGTTATGTGATTTTTAGTTTTCAGTGTTCTGCAAAGGAGTAATAGCTAGCATGCTGTGTTCTTTCTTACTCTATTTATTTGGAAAAATTACAGAGTGAAAAGTGAAGCTACAGCATTGAAAAAGACCTTTGTGAAAAAAAGGGGTAAGTTTTCCTGCCAAATGTTACTATTTTACTTTTTCTAGTTTATGGAAATGGATTAAAATTTCAGTACAGAATTAAAAATGTAATTTATCTTCACAACTTCTCTAAAATTTTAGTACATTTCCAGTGACATTTAATTTTGGACAAATTCTATTTTTGGTAGGAAATTAGTAAGAAGAATATGAACTGCTTTTTTGTTCATGTTTACTATTTAAGGCAATACTTGCTTATATTGGATTCCTATCCAGAGTTTTATCTAGATTATACAAAATACCCTTCAGTAGCTTCCAAATTCCTTGTGTTGTCTGAAATATCATATTATCAACTGTCAAAAATCTGAATTAGTAAAGATCAACAATAATTACATTTCACAACAAATTTCTTAGGAAAATTAAAGAACTCCCAAACCTTCTTTAATTTGTCTTTGCAGATTGGTAATAAACTCAATATTAGGTTGTAGCTGGTTTTTTTTCACCTGCTGTGGACAGAAAAGGTTAATTGGAAATGTCATGGTTTTGTTCATTTGTTTTTGTTTGGTTTGTTTTTTTGCACAGTTTCAGTGATGAAAATCTTTCCAGAAATGAAGAGTGAAAATTTGTAGCTGTGTTAAAAGTGCTGCTTGAGATTTACATTCATAAAAGTTTTTTCTCAGAACTCATTAGAAGATCTATGGAAAGATTTTCTCATGAGAGTTAAAGTCAGCCTGGCAGTGCCAGACTGGTGCTAGTGTCAAGATACGGCTCTAGAAGAAGATGGAATAGCAAACCCTATCTAGCATCTTATTCAAGTTAACCATGTGGCGAGAACCTGCTAATACTGAATTTGCAGTTTGAGGATGATGCTGATGATGTTTTGTGAAAGAGGTACATATTGAACRGTATAAGCAAAATATTTGGAAACTCATATTACAGACTTACAGGAGGGGTAAATATGATTTTTTACTATACATGAGATTTATTAAGTATTCTAATGCATTATTCTGTCAACCTTGTGCCTGGCTTACAAGGCTGACTGTCTTGGATTTTGAGTTACCAAAACAGATACTGTAAGCATATTTCCCAAAGGTCCACAGTAGTAGTAGGTAAAATATAGCCAGTCTTTGACAGTGATGATGAAAACAAGTCAATCCTCATTTTCAGTGTCACTGGACACTGACAGCAGGATGTCTGAATTAATATACAGAACTGCAGCTGTATTCTGTAAGCCTGATAGTCTCTCCTTGTTGTTCTGACTCAGAATATTGATTTCTACATTCAGCCTTTTCTCTATTGGCAGTTGTTCACGCCACTAATCTAATGTGATGTATGAAAAAATGGACTGAAGCTTTTCTTTATGCTTTCTTGGGGATTAGTGTCATATACCTCTTGGTCTTTTGCACAGAAAATGACTCCTTGTTGCACTGCAATTTGCATCACTAGGGAAGTTAGTGTATACATACATACGTATGTGAGTGTATGTATATATATGTATGTGAGGAAAAGAAACTACTATGAATAGTGAGATCTTTCATATATCTTCACTCTTTACCTGTTCTGTCTATAATATTCCAGCAAAATTATCTTCTGTAGAGTGTTTCCCTATAATTTACTCTGTAGCATGTAGCCTTCTGTGACTTGATCATACAAATGCTATACTTGCTGGCCCAACCTAGTATTTTTCTGAAAGTATGTTTTTTTTTTCCAGCTTTGAAAAAAATTCTGACAAGGTGAGTGTTCACTTCATCCCTCACTTATTACCCCTTTCCTCCCAGTAAGATTACTGATAGAAAGTTACTTTCCCTTGGTTAGATAAGTATCTCCTAGTTACTGGATTACAGCAGCTTGGTCAGAGTACTGAGTACTCGCATCCAGGTTAAACAAACAGACAAACAAAAACTTGCAGCGGTGATGCAAAAAGAGCTGCAGAGGCAGATGAGCATTTGAAAATATCTTCAGGCTTTCCATTATAAGCTCCCTTTTCATATTTAGGGCCAGGATCTCTTGACATTAGGGTTAGTATTATATAACAGAATAAAAGGGAGCGTGCTATTGGGCATAATGTACCCTTTTCCTGCCTCTTCCTTTGATTAATTGTATTTTTTTGTGTTTAAAATAAATAAATGCAGATCTGAAAAATGTTTCTTGTGTGCTTTGGCAACATGTCCTTTTACTGTGTACTCTACCTTAACAGCAATGGATTCAGTCTGCCAAAATACTGGAATGGAATTTTAAATTTGCTCCTTCAGATATTTATGGTTAAGAATTAAATGCTTATAACTCATCCTATCAAGCCTCAGAAATAATAGGCAGTGACATATTTAACCAATTACTACCTCACAGTTTTTAGTAATATTCAGCATGAACTATTACACTCAATCCACAGCATTGAGGAAACTGGCAAATATTTTTCATTTCAAATAACAAAATATGTTGAATAATAGCATTGCTTAAGAATATGCTGTAGGCAGCATATGAGCCTTAAAATTACCTTACTTTAACATAACACACACACGTTTTCCTTCTTGAGGTTTATAATCATTTATTATCAAATTTTAATTTTAAGCTGAAGAGGTTGACATAAACAAGCACATGGCATTAGTGTGATTTTTAAATTTTCTTGTGGCTTGCTGTGTTCCAGATTCATGTCTGGACTTCTGTGTTTTCGTAAGGGCTTATGTAAAATTAAGTTATGTTCTTTACTCAATGTATCCACCTGTAATGAGAATGGCTTCTGTTTGTAAATCTGCAACTCTGTAAAATGGGTACAGTTCCTGTACATAAAAGTGCTTTGTGCTACTTAAGTGCTATATAATTGCTAACAGTTTTTTATTTCTCTGTATACATTTTTGTCAAGAGTATGACAGCCTGTCAAATCACTGGATTATTGTGACTGGTGACAAACCAGGTATATAGCATGAGCTGCTCTGTGTTTGACAAGCAGTGCAGTTTTAGTTGTTAGACTTTTCATTATACATCATTAGTGCAAAGCCTACTGCATGGCATGGGGACAGCAAAGATCGCTGGTCTGAAATAGAAACTCTCTCTCAGCTCAGGCACACACAGAAGTGCCTAAATGTGGTGAACCATAATACTTTGCCAATCAGTGTGTATTCAGCTCCCTGCTGCAGTGGTGCAGTGGTTTTCTGGTACGCTGACTGGATCTTTCATCTTGGATGCCTGTACTTTTGAATTAGACAGAGGACAGATGGTGCCTGTTGTCTTCCTCCCCTGGCAGACGAGACAAGCTGTATTGTCAGCTAAACTTCCCCAGACTGCTCAGGAAAAGAGAGGTGCAAATTTCACAGCTGTTCACGGATCCTGCCTGGCAGTCTGCACTCGCTTAGGGCATCTCTCCCAGGTTTCTGCCACTGTAAGGAAAGAAAGCCATGAGAGAGCTTTACCTGAGGCTTCAGAAGTAAATTTCAGCTACCACTTTTGCAGACTTGGGGAAAAAGCTAAAGCTCTGCATTTGGGGGGGGGGGGAAGGGGGAAGGAAAGAAAAGGGAAAAAAAAAAAAGAGGGTAAGAGAGGAAAAATGAGAGCTTAGTGCAAATTCTAGTTTGTTTATTTATTACTTTTCATCATGGCACAGAATCAAGTGAGATGATGCATTTTATTCTGGAAATATTAATAGGCTACGTTTTCAATGTCAGTGTTAACTAAAATGCACTTTTTTGTTTTTAAGCTTCTCTTTTGTCATTTTTCCTCTGATAGCATGAGATATTCTAGAGCTCTGAAGACTGCTTTTAAAGCTTTGTCTTTGTCATTCTGTTACTATGCAACCAGCTCTTCTAGTTTTACTAGCTAGATAGTTGTGTTATTCATAAATTAATGTTGTTTCATCTGACCATGTGGCTGCTTGTTCTTGATGTCTAATTGCTTTCCAAAGACAATAACTCTCCCCTCTTTTTTTAAAATGAACTTTTTTCTGCTGAAGTGTTACAAAAGAGGCCTAGAAATCTGAAGAGGATCAAGTTTTTGACTTCTGGGGTTGACATGGGACTTGCACTAATTTCAGAGTGGTGTATGGATGATCCTCAAAATAGGAATAGAGTGAGTGAGTTAAAAACTACTGGTATCAAACAGGCTGTGTAATATTCCCTTTTCTGCTCACTCTATCATTTAAAAATACACTAAAAATGCCATGTGTTACAGAAGAAGGTTTGGGAGACAAATTGCACAAGTTCTCTTGAGCCATGTTATTTTCAGATCTTGTATACTAGATTTGGAAAATGGTTTTCTGAGGGACCTTCGCTAAAAGATTAGTTGCGCGCAAATCTTAAAGTTTTAGAAAGGGAGGCAGCTGATCATTTAGTTCTTGTTGAATGGGAACTCGGGACTTAACACACCTCTGTGTGATTTTGCCTAAAGAATGGGATTGGCAACGCCAATTTCAGACCATTTTGTGAGAATACATTAATGTGAAGCTGTTGGAAGCTACTTCTGCTTGATAATGTATAAGTGATATGGCACAGATGGGACTTGAAGAATAATAAGGCCCAGCAATTGTGTGAAATTTTGAAAATACTCATATGGAGAGTATTATACTCTCAGAAATCTGAGAGCTATTTAAGAGAGAAATGTTCAGTTGTAAGCCAGATTTACAGCTAGTGTTAAATTGGTGTAACTTCATGAAGACAGATGAAATCATGTCAGGCCTTAATTGGTAGGAGGGTATATGCCCTGGTATATTGGAATTTAAGCAGATTAACATCGTCTCTTGACTTTCTCACAACACCATCAAAACAAGTAACGTACAGATGTATCAACGCTATTACCAAAGCAGCTAAGTATAAGCATCTGTTACTAGTTTGACTTCCGAGTGTATTGTAATGGAAACCAAGACTTGCAACTTTTTTTTTTTTCTTAAAACTGAATGTTTTCCTTTGATGTGTTGAAAGAGTGTTTCTCTTCATGGTGTTTCTTCTGCAAATTGTCTTCATTTAATCRTTCTGATCAGAGACAAAGCAATGTCTCCACTGGTTAATTTTTGTACTTGTTGTCAATGCAAGAATTCTAAACCAAACTAAGATATGAGAAAACACTAAACCCAGCCTTTACCATGAGCCATAAAGAAACCTGTATGATATTGAAATTAGAAATGTTAGGAACACAAGGCTATAAAAAGAAAATCTGCTCCATTTGGAATCAGTAGCAAAGCTCCCCTGATGTTACTGTGATGCCCTGTTACTGCACCGATTTTATTGCCTTCTGTGAATTAACATGAATTAAAATGAATTAACACAGAGGCTTATGATTCAAGTGTACCTCGCAGGCAGAAATGGAAGAGCCCTTTTTATGGACGTACTGTATTCAGTTAGTATTCAGTGAAGACAAAATGGAGCAACAAAAGTAGAAGAGAGAAGGCGAGTGGGAGAGAAATTAGGATGTTGCTGTAAATTAACAGCAACACCTAAACTTAGGCTTTGTTATGCAGCTGTTTTTGTGAATAGAATAGAATAGAATAAGTGAAGTTGTGGAGAGCAAGAGCAAATTGACCTTTCAGAAAATGGGAGTTTTAAGGAGAAGTTAAAATGTGAAGCATGTAACTATGTGTCAGAGCTAGAATGTTTTCTGCATTACTAGACTTTGTGCTACTCACTTTAGATCTAGTGCTGCGTTCAGTGAATTAAGTATTCCATTAGCTTCAGCTGCTATCCTGTCTTATTTTCTATCATTCTTGTTTTAGTAGAGGCTGGAGGCTTCCAGTGATTGCTACCTACCATGTAAAGCAGTCTATAAACATCAGTGACAGTTCCTGCCCTGAAAAGATTTACAGTGTAACAAAAAAATCATAGTATGCAAATGAAACAAGCAAGTGGATGGGCAAAATGAAAAGAATGAAGACAAGATTAAAGGATAACTTATTATGGACCATGCTGTGTGCACGATTACTTAAAATAATCATGCATGGAAGGCCACCTTACCTGTCTCTGCCAGATGGCAATAGACTGAAGCCAGTTGGGCTTGGTCAGATTGCCACCAACTTTTGAACGTAGGTTTGGATCAAGTGTTGATTGGTGATGGACTCTGGGAAGTTTTGCAGGTTTCCATTTGGAATTGCTTATTTTCTAGGCGGTGGCGGCACTCTTTGTAGCACTTTCATCCAGTTTGTTTTCCTGTTAGACCACACATTTCATTATCTAAAAACATAAGAAAGGCTGTGCAGGGTCAGACCAAAGGTACATCTTGTCCTTTATCCTGTCTTGAGCAGTGGCTATAAGCTATCAAGAAGGAAGAATAAGAACAGAGCAAGCATACATAATAACACCTTCCATTTGTTTCCAAGACTTCACCCATTTTCAGCTCAAGGATTTAGTGAGCTAAATGTGGTTTCTGGTTTTAATAACTGCCTGTGGATTTCCATGAACTTGCCCAGCTTCCCCTCAGATCTGTGTAAACCGCTTTCCCATTCCACACTGTGGAACCTTACCGCACCAGTAAGCCACCTCCAAAGCTACGTTACAGTGCAAAATTTCTTCTACAAGGTCTTTTATTAGTCTCTTATGAGTGATATGAACATACGAAATATCTAATGTAACGATCACTTTATTCTGTGTGTCAGTCACTGTTCCATCCCTGTGTCATGTAAATCTGACCTTTGCCTATCTGCATGTTGCTCACATAAACCCTCATCTAAATGATTTTTTTTATTTTTATTGCATCTTTCATCATGCAGCTAATGCTGGCATTGATAGCTGAGGGTGGCATGCAAAGAAGGTGACTCACTCTTCAGTGTAGCTTTCTTGATAATGTTTCCTGTTAAATAAAAATGCTATTCTTGGCTCACTGATTCTTAAATATACATCACTAGGTACTCTGAATTTTTCTCAGCCAGAACTGTGTCTCAAATATTTCTAAAGCTTAGGAGTGAAGAGTAAAAGGAAATAAGCTGCAGAGTATCTCCTAGATGGTATTAGAGTTTCATTTCAAATAGCTTTATTATGGCTTTGATTTTTATTATTCTTTGTTTCTCAGAATTGAATTTCTCCATACAGTCTTTTCATGTAACCTGCTTTCTGTCAGAAAGAATGAAAATATATCTGCTGGAAAGATCAGCCAGAAAACTTACAAAACTCTTAGCGCTTTTTTTTTCTTTTTTTTTTTTTGTGAGATTTCACTACAGATGAGAAGATAAACCTGTATATACCTAAAAAGTTTCCTGTGGAGAAGATGAACACTTGCACTGATGCACACCGTGCTTGAGATTTTGCTGTGTAATGCCTTTGTACATATTTCATCTAAATGTACATTATATTTGACAAAAGATAGCAAAAAAGCTGAAGTAAGAATTGGTGTGATTGAGAAGGCAATGATGTCTGCAGGAGAATGCTGGTGATGTTATTTAGTTTGCCTTAGGTTGTTATTCGTATCATGCTCTCTTGCGTTCTGGGAGGAAATGGAGAAGCCTCATGGCTCCGCATGTTTAATTCCAGGGCTGGTAGGCTGCAGTGCAGGCTTTGCATTCAGAGATAGTGTCTTACTGCACTGGTTATGATGTCGTGGTTTTCTCTGATCCCACCTACTAGGAATCCGTTTTTATTAAGCATGGGAACCTGTGAAGGAAGACCATGCTAACTGTTGATCCATCAGGTTTTTTTGAGCTTGAGGAAAAAGGATATCACAGTGTAAAATTTCAGAGAACTGAAAAAGCAAACAGTATTGCAATATTCTGATGCCTGTCATTTGAAGCCCCAAATGAGGTAAATGAAAACATGCTTAAAACGTTGGAAAACATTTAACATCGGAAAACACATGAAAGCACATTCAGAACACCTTAAAACATGCTTCCTAATAAGAACTGCAACTCTTTTCCCAGTTTGGTCTATYTAACCCATGGTAGCAACATTGTAGAAAGTAACTCATTATAGATAATTGAAATAGATATGTTTAAATAACTTTGTTGATTTAGGCCTTGATCTAGCAAAACATTTAATGACTTCTCTTTTAAGAAAGCTGAGTGCTTTGCTGACTTGAAGTGTATGAGTAGCTATAAAGTTAGGCAGCTGTTAAAAGGCTTTGTTGGATTGAGACCTGGAAGAGTAAAGAAAAAATAGCATACAACTGGATAACTATTACTTTTTCGTCTTGGTGATGTACCTTTTTGCAGTATGTAGTTGGTTGCATGCCCTTTTCCCCTATTTTAAGGGCCATAGCAATATGAACAAATTTTCCAAACGATGTTAATTGCATCAATATGCACAGTACTGGGTGACACTTGAAAACTGGCTTGTTTTAGTACTACAAAATTATTAGAACAATTATGCTCTGTTGAAATCAATATGTTAACAGGTCCCTCAGAAATCATTATGTATGTAGCTCATGGATGCTACAAGCTAAATATTGTTCTCTAGAAAAACATTTCATTTGTTTTAGTTTGTTTTTTTATATATATATATATGCTGAGGAATGTGTACAACTTTTTTATACAGAACTTCTGCTTTGTGAATTTTGAGTTTTCTGATTATGTCAGTTTTGAGACACAGAGAATGTTTCAGGTGATTAGTTGCACTGAACTGGGTGATCCTGTTTCTAGCTCATAAATATCCCCTTAAATGAACTAATGATGGGTCAAATCCATATACTTAGACTCTGATTCTTGCTCATATTGTAAAGTGCTGAGCATTTACACTTCCGTGTAGGCAGAAGTGATGCAAGAAACGGTCTGCAGGGTGGACTGTTGCAGAAGAATGCTAGTTGTCAGTCAGTGGTTTTGAAATTTTTACGTTGTGGCTTTTCCCATTTCAAATTACCAAACGCATGAGTTGTGGTGAGATGTGAATTTGGATAACACTGGTCTTGTTTTATCGTCTTTGTTAATCCAGCTAATATTTATCTCTCAGAGATGGCTTCCCTCCTTTCTTCCTTTCTCCGTTTACCCCTGTTACACTGACATAGTATTCATTCGTGGAACTACTGGGGTGGGGGTTCCAGATGAAGGTGTTATTTACATACCTATTTGTGGTAAATTTGCCTTAGGAGAGGCATGTCTGGATATTCATAAATACGTACTCACAAGTAGTGCACTTTGGTTTTTATCTGCAGGCAAAACAATTATGGTTTGTGCCAACAAGGTGCTTTTAACACATGCACACATTTTCAAGAGCTAGTCCAAAATGTAAACTATCTTTAGATTATTTTAGAAATTAAAACAATTTTAAGTAAGCCTGCAATGAACAGAATTAATGGCACTTTAAGGAAAGTGTTCAATAAATACTGTATAAATGTGCAGTCAGCCCAGCTGTGACAATGTTACGTAGATAAGAGAATTGTGAAACAAGACAAAAAGGGAAAGATTGGTCTTGTTTCATACTTGTAAATGGAAGGAAATAAATTAGAGCAAACCAACATTTGATTTCAGTTAAAGTAATCAAAGATTGTACTAATAAGAGAGGTAGGGTTATGTTATGATTTTTCCATGGACAGATTTCCTTTCCTGTGCTACTTGCAGTGTTTCCTGTGTAAGAATAAGTTTTGTTATCAAGCTACCATAGCCTGGATGAAATAATGTGGTAATACTGCTCTTCTTTTTAAGAACTGGAGGAGGCATGCTGCGTAACTGTATTTTGGATGATAGTTACTCCAAAATTTGTTTTCCATGATCCTTCAGGTCAAATAGGTTGCTCCATGTCACAGGCTGGCAGTTTTTTGGTCAATCTAATTAGCCCCAAACAGCTCCATATCTTTCTTCTCTTTTGTCTCAGTGTAGTAGTAAAAATAAACTGGAAAAATCTTATTTTTATCTGAATTCCCTTATTCCCATGGATAGCTGGCGGTAGCTTGAATTTATGAAACCAAAAGAAAAAAAAATAAGGTCTGGTGTGTTTTCAAGATAAGACATTTTTTGTTTTTTGCCTGGTGTTTAGTTACCCTTTCCTGCTACTCTTTGTCAGTGACTTGGCAGCAGTGGTATTATAATAAGTGAAAATCAGCTGATGAGAATAATTTTACTGAACAAAGGCAGCTTGTTACAGGAAGCACCTACTCAAAATATCCTTCTTCCCCTCTTTCCACCCCCCCCCCCCCAATACTCCAAACTTTCACTAAGCAGAGTGGGCAGATAAATAGCAAGTCAGCAGAGATCAGTGTTTTGTTGAGGAGGACATACTGAGGAGGAAGATCTCCTGTAACATTTTCAAAACCTGTGAGAGATGGAGTGCCCAAGTGTTGTTATTCACAGCAGAAGCTAATGGATTAGATTTTTTTTCTTCATTATGCCTTTATTAAGATTCAAGGAATTGTACTTGAGTGGGGCTTAAGAGGGTCTTCAGAATTTAGTTATGAAGCACTTTACAGTGTAGCTTATTCTTAACATATAAAGGAGCAGGGTGCTTTTTTTTAGCACTTAGCCTTTAAACAGTTAGCRTTAACTGTTTGTATACAGTATCTGTAGTAAAATAATGATTAAATTAATCTCGAGCACCAAGAAATAATTAGCATAGGTGCTGTGGAGAGCAAGAAGCTTTCTTAGGTTAAATGTATACTTTTTCCTCCTTGTTATTTTTCTGAAATACCAAATGTAGAGCACTAACAAAATATTATGTTGGATCACAATCTGTTTCTTAACTCCTGTTCATTTTATTCAGGTGACAAATTGGGTAGTGACCTGTTTTATTGCTGTTCTCTGGGAGTGTTAGTACGTACATTCCCATGGAAGTTTACATGAGACCTATTGAAAGGAAGAACTATGTATTAGCCTAAAAAGGGCTCCTATCCTGAATGAAATCTTCTAGTGTTGCTGTAAGATGTGTTAAGGTCAACAAAGATAGGAACAATATGCAGGGCAGGCTGAGACCATGTCATTATTAGATATCTGCACCCTAAGCAGGATTTATGAAAAATGGTAGCGGTATAGGGAAGAAGGATGCTTTCTGGACAAGTGGTAAGAACCTGCTCCAAATATAGAGGACAACATGAGAAAAGGCAAGAGAAGAGATTTATGGAAATACTAAGAAAAGAAGGACTGGTGGAAGATGTGAAGGTCGGGGGCAGCCTTGGCTGCAGTGACCATGAGATGGTGGAGTTCAGGATCCTTCAAGAAGGAGGCAGGGCACTAGGTAGGATCGCAACCCTGGACTTCAGGAGAGCAAACTTTGGCCTCTTCAGGGACCTACTTGGAGGAATCCCATGGGTTAGGGCCCTAGAAGGAAGGGGCGTTCAAGAGAGCTGGTTAATATTCAAACATCACCTCCTCCAGGCTCAAGAGCGGTGCATCCCTMTGAGTAGGAAGTCAAGCAAAGGAGGCAGGAGACCTGCTTGGATGAGCAAGGAGCTCCTGGCAAAACTCAACCAGAAGAAGAAAGTATACAGAAAGTGGAAAGGGGGACAGGCCACTTGGGAGGGATATAGGAACATTGTCAGAGTATGCAGGGATGCAACAAGGAAGGCTAAGGCCCATTTGGAATTAAATCTGGCTAGAGATGTCAAGGACAGCAAGAAGGGCTTCTTCAAATACATCAGTAGCAAGAGGAAGGCTAGGGAAAATGTGGACCCTTTGCTGAATGGGGTGGGTGCCCTGGTGACGAAGGATGCAGAGAAGGCCGAGTTACTGAATACCTTCTTTGCTTCAGTCTTTACTGCTCAGGCCAGCCCTCAGGAACCCCAGATCCTGGAGGCAAGAGAGAAAGTCTGGAGAAAGGAAGACTTTCCCTTGGTGGAGGAGGATCGGGTTAGAGATCATTTAAGCAAACTTGACACCCACAAATCCATGGGCCCTGATGGGATGCACCCACGAGTGCTGAGGGAGCTGGCGGATGTCATTGCTTATCCTCTCTCCATCATCTTTGAAAGGTCATGGAGAACAGGAGAGGTGCCTGAAGACTGGAAGAAAGCCAGTGTCACCCCAGTCTTCAAAAAGGGCAAGAAGGAGGACCCAGGGAACTACAGGCCAGTCAGCCTCACCTGCATCCCTGGAAAAGTGATGGAGCAGCTCATCCTGGAGGCCATCTCTAAGGCTGTGGCGGACAAGAAAGTGATCAGGAGTAGTCAGCATGGCTTCACCAAGGGGAAATCATGCCTAACCAACCTGATAGCCTTCTCTGATGGAATGACTGGCTGGGTAGATGAGGGGAGAGCAGTGGATGTTGTCTCCCTTGATTTCAGCAAGGCTTTTGACACTGTCTCCCATGACATCCTCATAGAGAAGCTCAGGAAGTGTGGGCTAGATGAGTAGACAGTGAGGTGGATTGAGAVCTGGCTGAATGGCAGAGCTCAGAGGGTTGTGATCAGCGGTGCAGAGTCTAGTTGGTGGCCTATAGCTAGTGGTGTCCCCCAGGGGTCAGTACTGGGTCCGGTCTTGTTCAACTTCTTCATCAATGACCTGGATGAAGGGACAGAGTGCACCCTCAGCAAGTTTGGCGATGATACAAAACTGGGAGGAGTGGCGGATACACCAGAGGGCTGTGCTGCCCTTCAGAGAGACCTGGACAGGCTGGAGAGGTGGTCGGAGAGGAACCTCCTGAAGTTCAACAAAGGCAAGTGCAGGGTCCTGCACCTGGGGAGGAACAACCCCAGTCACCAGTCCAGGTTGGGGGTTGACCTGCTGGAAAGCAGCTCTGCTGAGAAGGACCTGGGAGTGCTGGTGGACACCAAGTTAAGCATGAGGCAGCAATGTGCCCTTGTGGCCAAGAAGGCCAATGGTATCCTGGGGTGCATCAGGAAGAGTGTTGCCAGCAGGTGGAGGGAGGTGATCCTCCCCCTCTMCTCAGCCCTGGTGAGGCCCCATCTGGAGTACTGCRTCCAGTTCTGGGCTCCCCAGTACAAGAGGGATGTGGCACTACTGGAGCAAGTGCAGCGAAGGGCTACAAAGATGATGAGGGGACTGGAGCATCTCTCTTATGAGGAAAGGCTGAGAGAGCTGGGCCTGTTTAGCCTGGAGAAGAGAAGGCTGAGAGGAGATCTTATCAACGTGTACAAGTATCTGAAGGGAGGGTGTCAAGAGGATGGGACCAGACTCTTTTTAATGGTGCCGAGCGACAGGACGCGAGGCAACGGGCACAAACTGAAACACAGACAATTCCATCTGAACATGAGGAAAAACTTCTTCACTGTGAGGGTGACAGAGCACTGGACCAGGTTGCCCAGAGAGGTTGTGGAGTCTCCTTCTCTGGAGATATTCAAAACCTGCCTGGACACAATCCTGTGCAACGTGCTCTAGGTGACCCTTCTTGAGCAGGGGGGGTTGGACTAGATGATCTCCAGAGGTCCCTTCCAACCTCAACCATTCTGTGATTCTGTGAGTTTGGAGGTATCCAGGGAGCAAAGAAAGATTTAAAAAGCATCTGTTAATACAGTTTTATACTCATATCTAGCATCTTTTACAAATAAAGAAAAATCAGTCATTACTCAGGGTGGCACCTTGGTTACTTCAGGTGACCAGCTACTAACAATTTTAAAACCTTTAAGCGGATAGCATTTGATACAAAACATTGATTGTAGGCATCTGTATTCTTCTCAGAAGCTCTGATCACAGTGAGGTGATGCCCTCCAATAAATTGAAGGGGATGCAGGCAGGTAGAGAATCATTTCTCCCATCTCTTGTTTAAATTAGATCTGTTTGGGGACTGATCTTTGGCTTCAGGATGTTGCCATTGGCCAAACTGTGGGGCAGACTGTTGCAACAGAAATGGTTTCCAGGCTAAAAGCTCTTCCTCTTGCTATGCCATACGTTCGTTTCAAAGCTGCTAGGGAGCTGCATGTTTAGCAGAGGAACTGATTGTTTCTGAGACAGTTACAGTGATTCAAAGGCCAGCTTTTGCAGATTAGCAATACAAAAACCAGCTCTGCTCCAAATATTTTTTATGGCATGACTTGTAGCTTGCTGAGGGGGAGAGGGATAGCATGTGTGTTAGTGACATGGTAGGTACTGCTATCATGATAGTATTATGCCTGCTGCTGTGGGCAGTAACGTGCATCAGTGATACCATATCAAACCATCTGTGATGCTTTGCTTCAGCCTAGGCCACCTGGCCCTGCTGTGCTTCCTACCCCACTCCCAGCTGTTTTCCATAGAGCTTGGGTGTGCAACTGCAGAGCAAAGAGTTGGCGTGCTAGAGAGGCAGGCAGTCCCCTCCAGTGCTGTCCCTCCCTGCCCCCGCATCCATGTCCTTGATGCTCTTTGACTTCCTTTGCCCATCTTGGAAGAATTTAAGAATAATGCAGCATTAGGGGTATTGCAATATTTCTGATGGTAATTTTGAAAGATACAAAGGTGTTTCCTGTTGCTCCTGTGTACAGAATAGACCTCTGATCTGGAGCACTAGAAATAACAAAAACTGTAATATAACGGTATAAACTTACTGAGGCATCTCTTAAAATCCATTATGGCTGCAGCTGAACATGTTGCTTGTCTTCAGTTACAGAAACTTGATGTCTTTAGGTTTTTAGCATTTGCTTAGGTTCGTTCTTTCTTTGGGGGAAGCTGATTTGTTTAGCCTTTCTGACTGCAGATCATCTTTTAAGTCTGTTTTGTGTCTGCTTGACAGATATTCTGAGGGATGATGAAGTACATGGGCTATATGTTTTCAGACTGGGATGATAAATGTTCAGGAGTTTGCAGTGTTTTTGCAGTCTGCTATGTTTGCAGTTGTCAGTCTTAAGTTTCCAACAGCTGTTTTTTCTATGTTCAGTGCATGTGTTGCCAATAGTGAGAAGTTTGGAAATGAGAGCCAATAACACTTGTTACTGATGACACTTAAGATGTCTGAACGTGAATCAGATCTTTCTGAAGAATAACTCATTATTTTCTGCAGGTTTAACTAAATAAGCTTGTGGCCTATCTTCTTTTTAGTTTGACTTACTGTTCTTACTTTGGTTTTAACACCTTTTCATCCCTTTCTTAACTGATTGCATACACTGGGGACATGGCAAATGTTATTGGCATAGCTGGTAGGGAATGCGGAAGGGAACCAAAGACATTTGTTTAACCTTCAGCTCTGATCTGGAGTATCGTTTCTTCAAATTCAGTCACCAGCTACATTAATATTTCCTGTTGCAAGAATGGCTGCTTTGATCTGTTTAAAATGTAAGCAGAGGACAGAGACATTTCCCCCCTTTAGTTGATTTATATTTCAGAGTTTCTGAGGTGCTGACAATCTTATCTGTTTTCATTAAGTCAGTCTGTAAAGATGATATTGCTGTAATTACAAAATACATTATTTGATGGGGAGCAAGGATTTTAAAAGGAAAAGAACACAGTGGAGAGTTTTCTGGTTTTCATCATTATGGAAAAGTAGATAAGAGCTATTTAATGTTGTAAGGAAATAAGACTGCCTATGGGTATAAGAACATGTGTTCACATCCATGAACTTTTGAACCTGCCTGGCTGATTTCAGCTAAGCTTTAAAAAGAAGAGGAGGTCTCAAAGATACTAAGTTCCTGCAGCGTTTTGGAAAATAGTTGGCGAGATATAGTAAAGGCCTCCTGTTGTTGCCTTTACTGCAGAAAATGCTGCAGCGTAAGTTCGCACTGAAAAGAGAGTTTGTACACACACAGTCTCCTACCAGTGTCCTAACTGGCAAGCAGGCTTAGGGGAGAGCTCGTATCTTATTAGAGGATTGAACTACCAGACAGAAAGTCATGGGAAATCAGGCATCATTTGTTCTGTTTGCTCTGGACCCACTTAGTTATCTTACCTTTTGCCAACACTTCCCTTTGCCCTTTAATTGACTCATCTTCTAAATTGCTGAGATCCGATGCCCAAGCTGTGTTCTCAGTTAAATGTGCTCACTTCCTAAGAGAGTGGTGAAGATGGAACTTCTGCATTACATTTGGCCTATGGATCAAACATTTTATTTAGTATCCCATCTTAGTGTTTTACTTTTGGCTCTTAGAATGAAACAAGCTGGCCTTTTTCTGGACTGCCTTTCAAAAGCGTGTCTTCACTAACAGCATCCCAGCAACCCCATGTGATAATGGATCTTGGGGAAAGTAATACACAGATAGCAGTGTATGGGGGGCAAAGAACTTGAGGGTGTATTATTCACATTTTCAATAAATTGTTCTTCAGCAAGTTTCCTCACTTTTTGGTGATCGTTTCAACTTAGTCTCTTCACTAATAAATTATAAACTTTCTAGGATTTAAGTTGTAGCAAGTACGTAACAAGAGTGGGGGATAATATTAGTATTACCAATGTATATGCAAGGCTGATGAATTTAACATGCGTAGCTAGGTTTACTCATTTAATTTTGAATCCTCAATTGCACTTCCGTAAATAGTCTTAAAAATAGACAGGCATTGCATCTGGCAGATCCTCTTTGAGCCATCTGCATTTTTATCCTGTTTCATACACTCATATAAACGCGCACACACACACACAGACACACACACACAGACACTTTTGTTTTGTATGTCTGTATTACAGAATTAATTCATAGAGGGGCTACAGTGGAGTCCTTAATGCTGTTGTACAGACTGCCAACTTTAGATTTAATATAGTACTAAAAGGCCTTTTTAAAGTCATTAGAGACTCTGGTCACTTGTGGGTATAAAACTCTCCTTTTCCTCTGGGTTATTGTTTCTTGTATTTTGCAAATCTGTTTGCTTCCTTTTGTACTTTACAGGGACTGGAGGAATTGACATTGCGATTTTATTATATTGTTTTGTGTTGTCTATAAGCTGTTGTCAGCTCCATTGTTGAGATGTCCAGTTTAGTATATAGGGTTCCAGGTGTAGTCTCACCAGTACTGTATAAATGAGAAATCTAACAGGAAACTTACTTTGTTACCTTGTAAAACAGGTGGGCATGAGTAGGGGAAGGTGCATCATAATCATTATCTCTTTGTGATTTGCAGTCTAACCAGCATACGTGTGGCACACTCTTAATAGTTAGAGTGACCCATACAGTTACCGTCATTATATGTATTTCTAAACTTGTGTCAAAATGCTGGAGCTTTACATCTCTCTCATTTTGCCTTCCAAAAGTTGTGTTGATAGAGTGTTCCTTTTGATGACTTAGTCATGTGCCTGTCTTTGAGGTTTCTGATGTCAATGGTGTTAGTCACATAATTAGCATTATGCACATAGTCCCACGTGGCTTGTGGTCAGGAAGGATGCCTGCCAAGGTTGGAATGGAAGAAGAAAATCTAATGCAACATTATTCCCATTAAAAGCATATTATCAAAATAGTTCTTTAAAATTAGTTTTCCTTGATTGCTTTCCATATGAAAAAAAATTGCCTTGGTCATTCTATGCACTGAACTAAATTCTAGGTTAATTATTCCCATAGGATGCCATTGAAATGAATATGGTTGCACAGATGCAACTTAAATCAAAATTTGTCTACATGTTTTCAGTTTAGAACTGAGGGAAGCGTGGGCAATTCAGCTGAACTAAAGACGGTTTACACACAGCCTGAATCTGATCTGTGATGCTTATGTTCTTTCCTGCTGCAACAGTTGTGAAATCCAACTCATTTACAGCAGCAACTTATGGAACTGCCTGGAGTTCTTAAAGTTTGCTTGTTAGAGCCCAGAGGGCTCTCCTTTGCCTCCCACACTCCCATGCACTAAGTAAAATCATAAGACCAAGGCAATGAGATGGGCAGCCTTTCAACAGGCATCAGATTTTAAAGACTAGTAACTGTGACTCCCTTTAATGGAGTGACATCATACCATGTTACTCAGGTACTACTGCCACATGGTCTTGGGTATTTGCAGGAGGGGCTATAAAAAAAATAGCGATAGAATTATTTTTTGACTCTGAAGGCATCTCTGGTTAAAATAAAGAAGGCTTTAAAGACTTCATGAAGAATAATTATTAGTTCACAAACAACACAGTCCCCTTTCTTGGACAAAGATGGACATGAGCGTGCACACACACACACACACACACTGCACAAACCTGAGCATTAGGTGTGTCCTTTCCAACTGCTTGATGTACGTGATACCAATATGGATTTGTGTGTGGTTTATAATCAGTATTCTCATTTGCGGTAATGGATATTGTCTCTATAGGAGGTAGACATTAAAAGGTTAGGTCTTTTTATTTTAAAAGAATGTTTAACAACAAATATTAAACCAACATCTATAAATGGTTGCCACTGGGAACAATTAGTAAAGCTTCTGCCTTTCTGAATTATTTTAGACCGTAATTGATATGCAATTTTTTTTTTATTATTTTTTTTATTTTTAGTGAGAGAGACATAAGCGGAAGCAAGGGCATTGCTGAATTCCTCTTAAAAGCATCCTTTGGTAGGCTGATAGTGCAAGCCTGTGTTGCTGCCAACAGAGAAATGTCCTGGCCAAAAGGTTACTCCTTTAAACGTTCTCATTACTGTTTGTGTTTTGAATGTGGGAAACAAATGGCGCTTCTCAGTTTGTATGCTATCTCACCTTCTATGCAATGGCTAAAAAGAATCTCACTGTTTTTAAGATGCACAAATTGGTAAAATCTTAGGACTCTTACTACATATTGCTGATCTTTATAGAGGTTTCTCAGACACTTTCTATAGAAAAGAAAAGCTGCAGAAAAGAAAGTATTTATGAAGGAGTTTCAAGGGGCTCATTATCTTCCAGAGAGTGGATGAACTTCAGGTAAAATAAACATTTAAAGGGCAGCCTTCATTTTAAGGGACAGGTGGCAAGAGTCATTTGTATATGCAGTTACATTTATACACATGGCATTTAAGAAACACCAAGAAGCTGGAAAAAGTTTGCTGTCACTGTTTGGTTACATATTAAACAGGAAGAAAAATTGCTAGTGAGGAAATCTTATGAAAGAAAGATACACAAAGTCAAACCTAAGGAGCAGAAACAAATAGTTTGTTTCCCAGGTCACATTAAAAACAACAACAGCAAATCAACATTTTTACTGTTCTCCTGCCTTTTGTTTTGATTTTAAGTTTCTTGGAGTGGGAAGTGCTACAAGCAAAGTGATATATTTATGAATTGTTGGGAAGAGATTTTGATGGGTCTCATTACGTGTGTTAGAAAGCTTCACAGTAAAAGTGAAGCTGCTTTTTGTGAGATTTTCAGCCAAGTTTTTAGGATGCTAGTTGGGACAGATAAGTGGACTGCTGAACTGAGGCCTCACACTGAAGGTCCTCTTGCATGATTGCTAGCTGGAGAGCCTGCTTAGTATAAGAAAATCATGCTTTGGCTGGCATTTCGTTAAGGAGTTGATTTTAACAATGAAGAACTGTATCTATGCAAACGGAAAAGCTTGGAACTAGTGTTTTCTGTTTATTTGGGTTTGGGGTGTGGGTTGTTTTTTTTTTTTTTCCTCCCCTCACCTTTAACTATTTCAGCATTGCTACAGATGTGACTTGAAAGCAAGTGCTGGATTAATACCTTTGCACATGTGTTGTAAATTATTTTTTCTTGTAGGAAGAGAAAGCATCATTCCTTAACACTGATGTAATGAAGTAAAATTAACAAATGGTCAATTGAAATGTCCTCTGGTTACAACTGCATAGCATCTGACTTCAGGAACCCTTTTGTCCAGCAGATGATTGCATGCGTGTGTGTGTGTCTGGTTATAAGGTACTGAGTAAAAATCTTGAGGATTCTTATTTAGTATGCCATGAAATACCAGAGGGGCCTGTAGGCTAGCAGCTACTACTTTATTATTATTATATATACTTCTGTTAGTACTTGTAATGGTACACCTGTTACTTCTCAGTGGGAAAAGGAATGAACTTTAATTATCTTTTGATTACTGCTGTGTACAGTTCTTACTGAGGATGGTTTTTGAGCGCACTGTATACTGCGTGCTTTAGACACACTGGCAGAGGGTCAGTGTGAAAAGTGCACGAAGCAGTCTTTTTTTCTGAATGTATTCTATATTATTCACAAGGCCATTTTGTAGAGCAAAAAGCAATTGCACAAAAAGTGCATCTGTGATTGTTAGATTAATGAGCAGTTTTTATGAAAGCTGCTGAACAGGGAGCTAAGCTTTGGAAGAGTAGCTATTTAGGTTAGGAAGCTGCAATCAGTTTCTGTCCCTGCACGTGAAGTTCTTTCTGCCAACAGTAACCATGAGCACAATGAACAGGAAAGGTGGCATGTGTCTCTCTCTCTGCATCTGCAAGACGGTGGTTACATTTGTGGTAACAATGAAGGTCTTTACTTACCCTTGGTTATGGATTACAGTTTTGAACCACAGAACCTTAGGAGTTTGCAGCCTCTACATTTTAAAATATTTTTCTGTGGTAGTGGTCCTGAAAAAATTCTCTCTGATGCTGTGAAAACAAAGATCTGAGCTTGCTTTTTAAACATGGTAGAGAACAGATGCTTTGATAAGCCATGCACTGACAATAGACTAGGCTATTTCTTTCAAGGCTTAGCTTAACAGAACCGCAAATCTGTCTTTCAGATTGTCCATAACCATGCGGCCTCTGACAGAATTTCCAAAGCCCTGTAGAAGGGTGACTTCATGCTTGAACCTCTTCTGCTGCTTTTGGAAAAGGAAATGCATACACAAGAGTTCTCTGAAACTGCAAGCTATTACAGAGAAACAGAGTCTAGTCCAGTAGTCTGAACAAGTATTTGTAGATGAGTTCTGTGTTCCTGGCTCCATGCATCTGACCCAGCCTCCTTTGTAATCTTGGATGAGTCTGCAGCCAGTGCTTGTGGAACAGCCTTTGCTTAGGTACTTGCGGGGAGAAAGAAGCAATCCTCTGTGGTTACATCTGGCTCTGGAAGGGAAAGCATCACCATATATCCCACCTCCCTTTTTCTTTCAGTCTGTCCCAAGCACTTCCAGACCCAAATTTGTAGGATTCAGAAGTCAAAGTTTGGTTTATTGTAACAGTCAGTATTGTACAAGGCCAGCAATCTGATTTGCTGGGTAGGGTGGTTCTTTAGCTTGCGTGTCAACCAAGATAAATGCTCAATAATCAAAATCTAGTTAATAATTCTGTTGAAAGTGCATTGGTCAGTAGAGAATCCATCTTGTTTTCTTTATTTCCAATACTGGCATTGACTTTAGAGTGCAACCAGGAGAAATAAATCGCTCAGACTTTTATCTGTCCTTATTTTCTCTTAATACACAGTTTCAGGTCTGTGGGATGAGAACAGCCAGCTAGTTGCTGTGTAAGGTGTTGCTTACAAAGTGTTCTTCTTCAGAGTGAAGCTATGATATCAGGGTTGATTTTGTTGAATGTTAATTGTTTGCTGTGTTGATGTTATAGATTATCAAAGGCCTAGATAGCATGACTAGTAATGTCTCATAAAGGGAGAGACTTAGTTCGGTCTATATGTTCATTGAAAAACGGGTTAAAGGGCGAGCTTATTGTCCTTTAGCAGAATGTGTAAAGGTAAATGAGTGAAGAGGTAGTTACATATTCATTAGATGAAAAGTAGAGCAAGATGCAGAGGTTTGAAGCTGAAACTAGGTAAATTTGGATTAGAGACTAATTTTTCATGATCAGCGTAAATGACAAATAGTTTTTTAATTTAATTTTAATCCATACTGCTTTCTATCCTTAAACAAAAACTACTGTAGCTGAAACAGTGAGCTAGGTGCAGAAATTGCAGGGTAAAATACTGATCTGGATTAAGCTTTGGAGAGACTGTTTAAGATGTGATTCCTCCAAATGTAAGTTATTGGGGTCAGTACAAACCTGAGTGAATTTCAAGGACTGCTGTGCAGGAGGTAGAACTTAATGGTCCATGGTGCTTCCTGGCCTTAGTCTGTAACTATATAGAACTCTTACAGAATTCCCTTGTGTGTAAAATTGAAGTATAGTGTTTTGCAGATATAGGGGTTCTTAGGTCAGTATAGTAAAATAGGTTACATTGTTCTAAATGACTTAAATGTTAAAACAATATAATAATTTAAAGGCACTACTTTTGCTTTCCTTACAATGAAGAATGTCAGCAAAGTGTTACCTGTGTTGAATTTAATGTCTACTTAGTCACCAGCATGCTTCTAGTACTCCTGTAGGTCATAATATTCTTGCAAAGTAAATAGTATTACAAACAAAAACTTTAAAGCAAATTACAGAAGACGTACTGCTTTTTGAGATGCATGCCTTTGCATCCAGCTGTGCATCTTTTTTTTTTTCTTTATGCAACAAAATTAAGCTGGGTTGGTAAAGATGTTAATTCTTCCTTCGATAGTTCCCCCCCACCCAAGGGATCCAAGAATTTGAAAATGAATGTTCCCCCAGTCAGAGCAGCAGCAGCTGTTGACAGTATATCTGAAACACTGTTTTCTATTTCTAGGTCATTTTACCTAGAAACAGATGAATAAGTTTCTTTTCTGTTATATGCAAAAGAGAAAATTTCTAAAACATAAAAGAAGACTGAGGAAATAGAGGTGGGCTTCTCTGGGTTTTGGAGCAAAGAAATGGGAACCAGTCGTGCTTTTCTCTTACTGCATGACTCTGTACAAGCCACAGCACATTTCTGCCCCACTACTTTCCCTGGTTTCTCAGTCTGAAAATGTAGTGAATGATATTTTTTAACTCTTAAAGTGCTGGAAACCTAAGTGTTATACAGGGGTGATAAAGGGTGTGGATAAGCATACATCAACATAAATTCTTGATTTTCTGATGAGGAGACATATAGAAGCTCTGACTATGCAAAAAGATCTTTTTTTTTTTTTTTTTTTTTATCATAGACAGTAGAAATTCAGACTTCTAAACTGAGAATTCCTAGATGCAGTCTCTATAACTTCACTCCCAGGAACATTGCTTTAAATACAATGCTAGTGTTATTTGTAGGGTTAGTAGTGCCAAGGATGTACCATTTGGGATGGAGGTCCTCAAAGATTGTTTTAAAAAGAGAGGAAAAAAAAAAAGGGATAAATAAGATCCAGTCTCCACTTCAAATTGCATTTGAATAGTAATTAGAATTTGGAATAAAATTGAGCACTGTGTATAAACGAGAAGACAGCAATGTACTAAATCACTTGAATGACCCCACTATTCTGATTCTGGAAGGCGTCAGAATCCTTACTGGCTTTATCCCCTCCAGGCTGTGATATAGGGCAAAAGTAGCGCATACATTTCAAAAAAACAGATGCAGTGAGCTAAGGTTGCACAAGATGATGTTCAGGCTAGTGCTTAATGTTTTCTCCAAATTCTTCTTTTCCTTTGTGCCCTTACTTCCCTTTCTGCAATATATCTTATATTACTATCTATAACTTATGTTCCACATTTTTCTCTCAATTGCTTTCTTGTGTGCTTGTAGCCTGTTTTTTTTCCTGATGTTCCATGCCACTTTTCCTCTTTCCCACATCCTGGGAGTTCTCTGTTTCCTTCTTACCCTTTGCACCTCACCCTCTGCAGTAGTATCACTTCTTTCCTCTCTTTTGGGGGGAATATATCCAGCCAGCTGACACATCAAGTGCCCTTGAAAGGTGGGGAGAACTGAGATAGAGGTAATTCTGTGCCTCTTTATATACCTGACATTGTCTCTTTTTGCAGCTTGTTCCTGACCTGGTTGAAACCGTTAATTTGCTGATCATATGTCAGCATTGCTGATGGTTGGTGCCTAGAACATTCAGCAGCAATGGTATTCAAAAGCTGTTCTGTCATCCTAACAGGCAAAGATCTGGATTGATCATGGGTCCTAGCTTCTCTTGGATGACCACGTAAGTGAGCAGGATCTGTGTAGGTAGCATTTCTGCCTTTATCTCTCAATCTTAAATATCTCTGATGATGTCTGAAGTCACAGCTGTTTTTCATTTTTCACAGAGCTGCTGTGTAATCTAAGAATCCTGGCCAAAAAAAACCCCAAAACCAAAACCCTCTGTTAACTGTGTTAAATAACTCTAAGCAAACAGACATGTTCCTCCTAGAATACATTTAGGGTATTATTTTTTAGGGTTTGATTGTTCCTTGTTACGGTGTAAGATATTCAGTGGAACTGGATGATGTAGATAATGATGCATCATACACTGTATTCTTGAAAATTACTGATTATGGAGCATAAGACCAAAAATGATTTTGTACATTATTATTTTTTCTTTCTTTTTTGCTATCTTGTGACCTGCACTTTATCATTGTTCTGTGTGCTATAGCATGTGCATTGTATTCCTTATAACAGCAAATTCTGAGTTTGTCACAGGGAATCATGGCTATTAGAATAACAAGAAGGAGTGCATAGCAGACCGTAAAGACAAGTGTGGAGAGTAGAGAATTTGCCCTACTTCAAACATCTCCCCCTGCTCCCCATTTCTGTACAAGTCTTGTAGTGTTTAAATGAATGTGCTCCATCTCCCTAATCCAGTCTTCAGTGTACTTAGGAAAGAGGCCCTGACATTTGAAAGTGAAATCCAAGGAAGGAGTTAGTGTATTAATTAGTCTTGTGCACACAGATATAAATTGGAATGTAAGGACCATTAACCATGTATCTCTGATAACTTTAAACTTTGTTTCATTTGAGAGATTTCTTTTCCATTCTCTGCATAGCTGGAAAATTAAATGGTTGCTCTGTGTATAAAATCTGGGAGCTTAGAGAATTGTAGGAAGATGTATGCAAATCCATTGCTGAAATAAATTTATATAGGGCAGCCATAGGAGTGCCTTATGAGACAACTTCCCGTGAGACACACAAGAAGATATAGATCATCCAGCTGCAACATGCATAGTTAAGCTCTTAAACTATTCTGTTTCTAGATCTATTCTGTTTTTCAAGATAGTGACAGGTTTTCAGTGTTTTTCCTCTTGCTCAGGCCATTGGTGTTGGGAAACAGAATGTATGCATCTCTTTGGCATTGTGTTGCAGCCCTTTGGGCTCGTTAAAAAGTGCGTATTAGTAATGATTCCTCACAGATCATGGGCAAACTTAAATTTTACTCTGCTAACTTTATTGCAGTTTTTCCCTGGATGCCTCCCATGTTCCTCGCTGAGGACTCTGAATTAGGTTGATTCCATTCTCTCTTGACAGTTAGCCGTGGATTGTCTTGTGAAGATTTGTTCCGTATGGCTTCATAAATTAATTGTATCTTCAGAGTTCTGCAGGTAGTCGGAAACTTCATGAAGTGTTTGCAGTGCCTTACGTGACCAAAAAGTATGCTGCCTGTCCTTTCTAAGGCATATGTTCAGCATTTCTGCTGGGTTTTATGTGCATTTCGGGGAGATTGAATGAAGCACTATCTGGTACTGCAGGCTGATCTGCCATCTTGGCACCCAGAAAGGCAACTGGAATGGAACAAACCTTGTCAAGGATCCTTTTCTGTGATGAGCATTCTGCCTTGTGTTCATTTCAGCTGCTTCTTGTTGGGCTCTTTCTGTAAATGTGTAATTTTAAGACAGTCTTGCAGTGTAACTTTGTCTATATCCAGAGCTGAACAGAGCCTCAGTCTGCCTTATATCTCAGCTTAAGGTTACCATCTTTCATACTGTTTTAGTAGATAACAGATGTGGCACATCTTTGTTCTTGCTCCATTGCATCATGCACAAGAGAAGTGAGGGTGGTGGGCTTTGGGAGGCAGGACCTATTACTGTAGGGAAAGAGATACTCTTCACTCTCATTTTTTTTCTAGAAGGGCACTGGTAGCACTGGAGAATGAGTAACAGCTATCAGTTTAATTTTGCAGCGGAAATCTCTCATTTGCTACTGGGAACAATAAATGGAAAGAATGAGCACATATAGCAGAAGTGTTATGGACTGGCAGCTGGTGCAAATTAGCTTTGTTTCATTGATTAGTCCTTGACGTCAGTGGAGCTATAGTAATTTACATCAGCTGCAAATTTGACCTGAAGGTTTTGTTCACCGCCCATCTCCGAGATATATTTATCAGAGTTCTGGGTATGGGGGTTTCATAAATATTATTTTAAGGCAGACAGCTTGTGACTATTAAGTGACTATAAATGCACTATATAAGTCCCTATACCATCTGCACTGAGAGCACCTTCAGTGCTCCCAAAGATGTGGATTTTTCCTCTTCTCACCCAAGTGAAAGGAAACTTCCTCTTGTGCCAATGTGTTACCACTATAATGACCCGTTTCTCTAGTCGTCTTAGTTAAGGGAGCAGGTTTCAGTTCAGGCCTGACACTGCGAAGGCTTGGAGAAGCCCTAATGGAGTGCCCAACATTTCTAGAGGAGGAAACAAATAATCCAGCCTTCTTGCCATGCCACAGCTTCCCCTGAGTTCCTCTCACACTTTCAGGATTGCAGGATTATTGTATCTTGATCTTTGAAATACACATGTTCTGTAAACTTCCCAATTTGGTTTCTCCCTTTCTTAACTTTTCTTTCTTTCAGAACAAAGATGGAAAAATTACCGACTTGGTAATATTCTGACTTCATTGCAGAGCAGCTGTGCACTTCTGCCTACTAGCTGGCTTTGCATGCTGTCCTGTTTTACCCTGAGATTTCCCCTTTTCACTTACTAAAAATGGTGTTTAGTGGTACAAGTACAGAGAAGGCTTAATCTTCTATTTAGTGCATACTTATTACTCCAATAAGCTCTCCATTCTTTTGAAAATCTGCGGGTTTTGCCTTATACTGAGCAGTACAGAGTTTTTTCAGTGCTGGTCTAAGGACACTTGATCAACTGGCATTTGAAGTAAATGTAAGACTTTCCAGTTACTGCAGTTAGTTCTCTGGTCTGCTCTTTGTCTTGTTTGAACATTATTAAGTGCTTAATGTGTTTAGTGTTTTTTGATGGAAAGAAGGGGAAAGCCATGTAAACATATACTGTACATTAAGGAAAAAAAAGAGCCTGCAAGATTTTAAGGATACTTGCTGAACGTATGGCAGTTATCCTTGGGGGATTTGCCCCATCTCATCAAGAGACTGTGAAGCAGTCCCCTGTATCTGCATAGAGAGAACAGTCAATGTTTGTTGTCTTGTGGAAGAGTTGATAAGAAGGCAGGTGGTACGTATCTTCTACGTTCTTCAGGAGCATCCTTGACTTTGCCTGAATATCTGCTTCTAAATCATGACCTCCACGAGCCTAGACTGACGGATTACCCGTACTTTGCCAGGCAGCTGGGAAGAGCAAAGCCAAGAAGCACTGCTTCTCCCTTTTTAGCACTATTACATATTGAATATTTGGTTACCATCTTTGTCATCTAGGGGATAGATTCTGATCCCAGCTGCAGGAATAACAGTCTATATCAATTTACAACATTGACAAAATAACTTTGGATTTATATTAGTTAGTTTTATATTTAAAATAGATATAGATTTTATACAGGCTTGCAAAATCATATATTATGGCAAGTTTACTTGTTATGTGTACTGAATCTGAATTCCTTTCTGTGAGGTGAGCATTAAGAGGGAGGAGTTTAAACAATTTCTATTCCATTTTCTAAGAGTTTTCTCCCTGTCCCCTCCCCTTTGTCTGTTAGGTGGATTTCTATGCCTGTTCAGCTGACTTTGGAGGGAAACATCTCCCTCCAAAGATGCAATTCCCTTATGTCATATTCTACAGAATTTATATTTTCATGTATTTTATAAACTAGAAAAGATTAGTTCTTCAGACGTGTGCTCAGTTTGAAGCTGTTCTTGACTATGTTAAGGATTTTTATATTAAGGCTTTAGCAATTATGATTACAGAGGTTTACAAAAGAAACTAGTTAATTTCCTGACAGGTCTACCTAAAAGTCTTTAGTGTTTCATTTTTATGAAGAACATAGTGATAGTAAAATTAATAATATATGTACTCTAGTTTAGCTTGACTTGGGAAAAGGTATGTTTTTGCTGATGTGAAAGGGCAATTCATCCTCTAATGAGCCAATGTATGAAGTGAAATATCTGTGTGAATACAAAATGGAGATGTTTTAGCATCCAGTATGCTTAAGGCATGCCACAATTAGAATGCATTTTCAAGATTCTGGCCAAGTTAATGTTTGAAAATATTGTGAAAGGGAGGAAATTATTATGCAAGAGCAGTGTTAAAATAGAGTATATTCTGAAGTAGCTAATGAATGGGCATAACTTGCGAATTCAAATGTGAATCTGATGCATTAAAGGCAAAAACAACCAACTGTCATCCCTGCAGGTTTGAGAGTTGGAGAAATAGTTGCTTCCCTAGGGTGAGATCTCGTTATATGTCATTTTTCTCTTGTTCTTATCAATGCAGAGAGATTGTAAATATGTTAACAATGAAAAAAAGGTTTTCTTAGAATGTTTACATGATGTTTATAATGAAGAATGTTGACTTTATCTTGTTTTTACTACTGGACCAACATATAGTATTTGTAATAACTGTAATAACTTTAATGATTCCATGCGATAAGCTAGATGAATGAATGCATTTTTTTAATCTTATAGCCAACAGTCCATTTTGATCAGTTCAGACCTGTCACAATATACAAGGTCATTAACTATCACTGTAGTGACAGATTGGAGAAGCTCTACTTTCTTCATGGCAAAGGACATTTTCAATCCTCTTCCATGCAAAAATAGCTTTTTATGTGAACCTATAATCATAAAACCTAAGAACCACTTCACACTGTGTCCTCTCTCCAGTCAGCACAGAATCACATTTACGACCACATTACTTAAAGTTAGGACAACCTTTTTTTCCCTAATACAGATAAACAAAGTAAATGCTTGTTTATCCAGAGCATGGACAATATACAGGGGTCATGTACAAATAGGAGATACATTTCTTAAGTGATTATAACTTGGACAAAGCAGTGAAAAATGGATTTGTGCTGAGGATGGGGAAGTCTGTAGTACCTGTTCAAGTTCATAAATTTGAAACTGTCCTGAGATTGAAAACCCAATAAAGGTAAATTATACCTCTGCTCTTAAAACATGTTTTGGTAGTAGAAATGAGTAATGAGACACAGGACTTCCACCTTTGCAGTGCATGGAATTCTTCAGTAGTTTTTTTTTGACTAGAAGGTAAAGGAAACAACATACAGAAAGCTTTTCTCTCATTGTGCTTAGTGCATATGAGAATTCTTGATAGGTGTTGCAGCAGTAAAATTCAAGAACAAGGATCCTAGCCTGTATTAGCAGTGACGTAGTGTTTTCCTGTTGCTGGTGCCTTCTCTGTTGCTAGAGAGGCACGCCAATGTTGGACAACTTATGACTTCCACTCCACAGGCTGAAGAAGTGGCTGAATACCCTGCCTTCTCCAGCTGGTAGTGTGAATGTCTCCTCAGTCTGGGGACACTTATCATCTGGCAGGTGTACCGAGGTGTGCAATGGAGGAGATAAGGCAGTCTTTCTCATGGCTGCCCAGTTGCCTTTCCATTTCCTTTAGATTCTGTTGTTTCCATTTCTGATACAGAGTGACTCCCATTAGCAGAGGCAGTAATTCATTCAGTGTAGGAATTGCTTACAGTACAGCTGTGTTGCTTTGATGGTGCCATCTGCCTGCCATGGGTAAGAGCCAGCTTCCTGCAGCCAGTATGTTGGAAGAGAAGCCTTTCTTAAGACACCCAAACATTCATGCACAGAGCATGCATGCATTATAAAACGTAAGAACAAAGTAAACTGGAGAACTGTTGGGAGTCGCTCAGTTGAGATCTGTATCTTCAATCTCTGGTGCTAGAATCCGGAATAATTACGTCTAATGGAGGTAGAATCATCAGAAGCAACCTGCTGGCCAATTTAATTTCCCTTCTCTTAGATTAACTACCTAATTCAGCTTTGTAAGGTACAGCCAACAGTGTGCGTCTGGGCATAGCTAGAATAGCAGAACTCCTAATCCCTATCTAAATATATCATCCTCTTAATTGCAGCCGGCTTTAACTCATATATATATATATATATATATATTTTTTTTTTTTTGCATTAGTGCTTAATTGGAAAGACACTGGAACAAAATATTTTTGTGAATATATCTGTGTCCCAGATCATTCCTGGTGTTTGCTGTATTGCCTGTGTCAAATAAGGATTCCCAATGCTGTTAAATAGGTGCATTACTGCTAGAGTCCTTGTAATTTAGTAACTAGATGTGTATTATGTGGGCAAAGTTGGCAGTGTTATTTGCCATTTCCTGGGATAGGTGAAGCTGATTAAGTGAAAACACCTGCTGATTAGTTCAGCCATTTGGGTTATGTTACCATGTGCATTAAGCACAAAGCAGTGAAAGTTGTTCTCTTGGGACCAAAGGCCACCAGTCAGGATCATACATCACATCGGTCAAGGATTAAAGCTATTATTTGTTCCCTGTTTGTTTCACTGTAGTATGGAAGATTGTATTGCAGAGAGCAGACCTCAAAGACGTCTTGAGCTATACAAGTAGAAGGAGAACATCAGGCATGCTGAGCTTAAGTACTTGAAAAATATTTGGTCTAGTAAACAAGTATATAAGTTTTGCCCATGCCTATTTTTCAGAGAAAGCTAGTGAATGCTTTTAATCAAACTGTTTGTAAGGTCTTACACAACTAATTCCATTCTTACAAAAGAAATAAACAATTTTTTTTAGGAAGTCAAATCTCTTTCTGCATAGGTAGCTGAGGGTATTGATATTTTTCCTCATAATTTGGCAATGCTTGTTTGGCTTGTCATGTCAGCTGGTGCTTGTTGAGCTGAATTGAAATGGATGCAGAAAAATTTTCTCCCAAGAGGGTTGACTGATGAACTTTGCTCTAAACACCATTTGTCTGAATGCACTTTTGGCTTCTTAGGAATAAAATTTACATTGCCTGCTGTGCCCAAAGCTTGGAGTTGGTCTGCCCCATCCACAGCTATGCAGAAAGACCACAGTCTCTGGACTGAGGAAAAAATGTATTTGTTCCTCCTTTTCCAATACATTGCAATTAGAGTTTTTCCCAGTGGAATGAGGATCTGTTTGTGGCAACAGGTCAACACTGAGAGAGCAGTGAGTGGTATTCGACTGGAGGCCTGTTAGGTACATTATAGATGGATGTTGTTTTTCTTCCAAAGCATATGTTTCTTTGATATTGCTGGAGGCAGCGTGCTAGAACTGATTAACCAAAAATTTTGTCTGATATGGTAACTGCTTTGTTTTTTGTTTATAATATTGAATATTAGTCTTGACACTTGTGTGAGAGCAATGTCAGTTTACAGTGGTGCTCTCAGCCATTAACATATGGAGCCTTTTTCCCATCTGCCATTTGTATCAGTCCAGAACCCATATGCATCTTGGAGCTGACTGGGTGGTCTAGTTTGCTCTCAGTATTTTAGAATAACAAATAAATGTTTGTTCCATTTCAGCTTTAGGCTTTTTTCTCCAGATGTGGTCCTTCTCAGTTTTGTGAGAAAGAGAGAAGAACACAAAGCAAAGTAGACACTGAGCATGTCAGCTGCATTAATGACTTTTATGGGACCATTCATGTTACGAAGCTTAAGAAAATGCTTGTGTTTATCCAAGAACCAGGGTGAAGAAGAGGCCAAATGAGGCTTGTATTTCTGGCCAGCAGGCAGGCAGTTGCCCAGCCTTTATGTCCTGTTTGCCATTAAGATTCTAATTCCTACAAAACTGTTGTAGGATGGGGACTATTGAGGTCACTTGCAACAGAGTGATTCCAGGATGGCAATTCAGCTGTTACAGGAGAACAGCTGTTGAGAACCTGAAAACAGCCTAAGGGTCTAGACCACTAATTTCCATGGAATGTTTTTGAGCTCCTTAGTTCAGTGAGCCAGCTTTTACTTAGAGGAATTTCATATTTCTGACTAATTCTGTCTTGGGCATTACAAGCCAGCTTACTCTTCCTGGATTTCTGTGCCATTTCCAGAACTAATTAGACACTCCATCTCACTAATATGATTACAGTGGCTCAGGATTAGGGAAAAGAGTATAGCTGAATCCTTATCAAAGTCATCCAGGACACACAACACCCTGGAATAATTGGGAGACCAGCTCAGCTGGCTTTAAAGTTCTAGCTCAGGATGCCTTACCCACAAGTGTATCTTTCAAAGCTAACTGATCTCTGATGGTCACCTGCTAATAGTTCTCTTTGAACTAAAAACAGCAGTCCAGTTTACTAAAGGTGTAGCTTGATGTCATTGTGGATGTATTGGGTACTTAAAGACTTAAAAATTCCAGCAAGTCTAAATGGGTGTAAGAAGGAACTTACTGAGACAAATAGGAGTTATTTTTAACCAGAGTGTGGGTAATTAAGGTATGGCTATGTTTATGTATATAAAGTTCTAAAAAAGTAATATATTATTCATGCATCAAGGTATTTAGCCTGTGCTGCTGCTGATGCCTGTTCTTTTCTTCATCTGCTGCCTAAAGTTTGGCATTGCTTATTCTGTGGTCTGTATTTGAGTACCACTAATTAAAATAGAATTGCTGTGCTGAGTAACTTTTATAAAAGATCTGTGTGAGAAATAGGAAGGAACAAAAACTCAGCCTAGCAAAAAAACCTGCTTAATTGCATAAACACAAGGGACAAAGTACTGTTTTTCATGCAGAAAATGTTGTGTTATGTCAGCAGGTTGGCACTGTTAGGGAATAAGTTTTAAAATACACAAGCCAGAAACAGAGAATAAGTTATGTATTTCAGACTCAGAACCTAGCTTAGATGTTAAAAAAAAAGGCACAAAATGGTACTGTATAGTTAAACCTTTGGACTCCATTAGAGTGTGTAAAAAAGTGTGGACTTTTTCTGTAGATAACTGTTAAGCAAGCAAGTTTTTAAACACTTCTGAAAGTTTTTGACTAGCAAAACAGCACATGGTAGTAATAAGAGTTGCAATGTCAGTCTCATATGCCTGAATGTATGGGCCACATGTATGAATAAATGAATAGATATACTTTAATAATATTTCTAGTGGCGAAGCTGCCTTCATTAACGATCTTCCAAAGTTAAATGAGAGCATTATTAGAGAGGCTAAATCATATTCTAAACAGCACAAAGGTAAGAGGAAGAAGTTTTCAATTCTGGAGGTGTTACATTGATGGTAGATTTGGAAGGTTGCTTTATAAATAGGGAGACTCATTGCAAGGTCTTGGATGTGCTCATCACAGAAACTAAACAACACTAGCGGAAGGTGCTGATAAGTAAATGGCCCCCAAAGCTGTGTACCTCCTAATACCAATCTCTGTCTCTCTTGCATTAAATGTGCACAGAGATTTTGAAATACAAAACAGACTATTTGCTGTAATAGCAGCAATACTGCTAATAGCATCAATCCATTAAATAGGGACAGGACTCCTTTCCTTGTATCTTGGATATTCTATTTTATTGTGCTTTAGGAGGCAGAGCAGGACAGCATTCTGGCATCCCATAAATGCACAGGAAATCAGTGAGGGAGCATGCTCCTTGGGAAGGCAGGTTAATTGCGCTGTAGATAACATCTCTGATTTTTTTCAAAGTAATTTAGCATTCCTCTTTGACTGTCGTTTATCCATGGGACATAACCCACCAATTACACATTTCTGCTTTTTTAACGAGCATACTCTTCAGGTTGTGTTTTAAAATTACCTCTTCCTCAGTATTTCTCAAGGTATGATAATGTACGTCACTAATTTGGGAGAAAAATACTTTTAATTAAACTATTTTAAAGTTTGCATTGAAATTAATAAACCAAAGTTGCCATCATTTTTAAGAACATTCTCCATTTTGATGAGAGAAGATACTGTTATTCTTGTTTTGGATGGTGTAGAACTATATTGCTATTTAACAGGAGATGTAAAATTGTTGGAATATTTATGCTATGTCTTTAAATCCCCTGTGTTTTCAATGAAATGGAACCTGGGGAAATTTCCTAAAGAACTTCAGGAGAGGCATTAAGCCTTGTTGAAAGAAATGATAATTTTAAGTGTTGAAATTGTGATATGCCCCAAGAATGGATGTCTGCAATTTGTATTGTTTTCTTGCAAGTAAAAAATTGCCATTGAAATACAATAATTGCACATTTTTAATAATAGAGTTAGCCCTATATTTTAGCTAATATTGCAAATATTTCATAATGGGTTTAGTGCATATAATTCAGTCTCTTGCTCCTCAGAAAGAATTAAATGACAAGACATGGTGTTAAGGAGTTACATCAAGGTGTAAAAATTTCTGGGATGAGATGCTGGTGTTTTTTGCATCTAAGGCACTTACATCCAATCAGCAGAGTTATTCACTTATATCTACGTATTGTTCATGACATTGTAAAACTGAGGCCTTAATCTGCCAGTCTAGTGAATTTTTTCACACCACGATAGCTTTATCTTCATGTGAGTTTTCAGAAGGTATTAATTAGCTTGAGGCATGTAACTTCATTAATTTCAAGTCTTTAAATCGAGGTCTAGAATAAGCTCCAAGGGGTTACATGCTACTGGAGATTGGCAGGCTTTTCAGTGTCGTGGCGATTCATAATGGGTTCTACATCTCGCCAATTAGCCTTACGGTGCCCTCAGTGTTTCAGTGTTTAGTTACCTGTCTACATCTTAACAGATCATAATCTACTGTTGTAATAAGAAAGTAGGTGTTTTTATACGTGTCTGTTGTCAGAGTCATGGTGGTTTTAATGCACTCCATGAAGTGTGGATTACTTTGTATTCTGCTGTTTTGGTTCCAGAACAAGGGAATCCAGTGTGCGATGCTGCAGTGTCAGTTGACTTATCACGCCTGCAGTTTAGAGCTTTTGTTTCTGAAGCATGAAGTTGTCTCAAGCCATACATTTTGTGCTGAGGCTTTTTGCTGGTGAATCTCATCATCATCTATCAAAACAGCTTGGATAATTAGATAGCAGATTGGATAATATATGTAGTAATTATCTAATAATTGCAATATATAACATGTTTTTATATATATATGTATAATAATAATGAGCTAAGAATAGATTGAATAAGTGTTCCACATGTCTAATGCATCTGAGA
This sequence comes from Apteryx rowi, assembly GCF_003343035.1. Lineage (NCBI taxonomy): Eukaryota > Metazoa > Chordata > Aves > Apterygiformes > Apterygidae > Apteryx > Apteryx rowi. Next base: position 469,848 of record NW_020450849.1, read on the forward strand.
ATAAAAATTAAAAATAGAAAGGCTTTGCTCCTCACCTTCCCCAACAGTTCTGTTTTCATGCTGAAGATACCTGAAGGTAACTGATCAATTTAAGAGTAGCTGGAATGAAAACTATTTTGGGAGGAAAGGAGGATCAACAGAAGTTTTTGAAATAGCCAATTCAGAAATGAAGTATTTTTAAAAGTACTGCTGTCAGTATGAGCATGTACTGCAAAAATCAGGAAAAAGAAGGAAAGGCATTATTAAAATGTTTATAAAAATTGACCTCTCACTTTTTACTGTATCATCATTACACACATTCTCAGGAAGTACCAGGAAGGAGAGCACTGACAGATGAAATTGTTATGCTGCAGTTCACAGTGGGAATTTACTAGGTTCTACAGGCTGTAATTACAGAGGTGGTGTCAGTTTTAAAGTTGCTGTCAAATTCGTGTTAGATGCATTTATGTAGATGGAATCTGGCCTATCTTCTGGAAGTAGAATTATTAAAAAATGATTGTGTTAATAACACAAGTTCATTATGGTTTTTAGGTTAAGAACCTCGAAGTGCAAATGTCTGTAATCAAAAGAACAACAAACTCCATGTGGAGCACTTACAGTTTGCAAAGAATTTGGCATCGGAATTTAGTATTGCTCTTCAGTACAGTTTATCTGGGAGTGAAATGTATGCAAACAATAAAATACAAATACCACACATTTTTATGGGGAAGTCAGAAAATTTAAGAAAGCTGGAAATGCTGTAATTAATTAATATTTTCACAGGACAGCTCATTAAAATGTGTGAGTGCTTAACTAAACAAAACCTTAATTGAACTGTCAGAAGTGATCCATGGCTGCATTACAATTTTCTCATTTGTGCATCATTTCCTCTACCACTTAGTCAGATAACAAATACTACTTATCCAACCTACTCAGTTTGGACACAAAATGTTTTTGTCTGATTTCTTTGTACTCCTTAAGGAGAAGAATTAACATAGGTTTGGATTGAAGAAGGTATGACCTTATTAGCAAATCTTTTTATAAACCAAAGTCAGCGTTCTGAAGAGGTGGTCACAAGACAGTTTCTTGGATGCAAAAGGCTTTATTGCATGTGTACTCTTATTATATGTGAATCTGTTTTACAAATAAAATTATCTGCAGAAGGTGAGAGGAAGGTATTTTAACTCCTTTAACTGTGTTTAACTCTTAATTTTAAAGCCAATGATTTGAATAAAATGGATGGTTTAAATGTTAACTTGCATAGATATAGATAGAAATCACATCAATCAGTATTGGTTCTAATTCATTTTATCCAGTATATCTCGATCTTCTTGCATAGCTTTTTGTGTACAGCATAAACACTTGTGAGTAAAAATATTAATGGATATGTGGTTTTGGTGAGTGTGCTACTTACCTTGTCAATTAACAAACAAGAGTCAATTATAAAGCTAAGTTTGAATAAATATGTATAAAAACCTTATACTGTACTATATGATATTTACTGCTCATTTAGCTAGACTAGGTTCTCATCAGGCTCCCTGTGTAATTCCGCAGAACTAAGTGGAATTATTCTGCTGTACACCAGCTAAGAACCTAGCTTCATTATGTTAAAAGCAGTCACACAATTCAAAGAGATTTTTTTTTTCCCTGAGGAATCCCTGCCTCTTAGAGAATTAAAGAAAACTGACCTTGTGTCCAAGTCTGCTTGTGTAGAAAAGGTATGTTGGATAGAAGTCGTCCTTTCTGTAAGTTTGGAGGAAAGAAGCTCTTAAATAACTTGAAGACATTTTGGGAGCTCTTCAGACCTTGACCCCTTCCTCTGAATGGCTGGTGTATCTTACAATATGTCTCGCAACGTATCTGACAAAAACGTGACAAACTTGCTTGTAGCAATTTCTAACGGAATACAAGTTTTTGTGTGTTTTTGAAAGCTGTTAGGCAAGTTTTCCCTGTGCTCACTTGAGCTGCTCTACTATGTAATGGTTAAATATACTGGTTGAGAAGTTCTTTCTCCTGGGTGTTAGCAGGCAAGACAACTGCTCATTATAATGCAGAAGAGGAAGATTTTCTGTTGTAGCTTCACCATGCTTTGCTTGTTTTCAAAGACTCATTCAGACATAGAATATTTTAAAAGGAACTCACCTGAATGTTGTGGACCCAAATAGTCTTTCTCAGGGCAATGTAGGATATATCTGCCTTTTGAAGTTGACAGTTTTATCAATTTACATCTTATTTTTTACAGTTTTTTTTCTTGAAGAAGAAAATGCGTGATTGTGTTTTGCACTAAAAGCTTTCTGGCTATCTCTGCAGTGGGAAATGAGAGGGGGGGGAAAAAAAGAGTTTTGAAAATTATAATCATGGGAAACTAGGTAGTAGGCAAGTTTCCACTGCACCGTCATGCTGGGAAATACGGAAATTACAGATTTAAAGCTGAATGGAATGAACATGAATTTCAGCCCTCTTAACCCTAGTGGTTAATYAGGTATCTGCTCTCACAAATTGATATATTTGTATGATTAAGGCTTAATACAGGAATTTTCGAGGATAGCTGATAAATAGCTGATAGTCTTTGTTTATGAACCATGCATTCCTCATGGAAGTTAAAGATGAGCCCATACCAAGTTCACTCCTTAATTATAAGGTTACTGAGCAATAAATACTAAATATAGTAAGTACTAGATCCAAGTCTCTTTGTATATTCTGACTGTTAGCACAAATGTCATCTGATCTAAAAGTAAATCTGATCTAAAAGTTCCCAGCTGGAACATGGGATCCAAGGAATTTGGATCCTAGAAAAATTGAGTATGGAAAAGCATTGGGTGGGGTCTGTTTCAGATGGAGGTTGGTGGATACAAAAAATGCAAGCTCCAATTCATAATCTCACATTCTGGCACAAAGATTCATGTAATAAAGTTCCTGGGATATAAATAGTTTGGCATATGGAGTTCTCTGAAGAAACTGAGTAATCTCTTTCCTGTTTGTCTAAAAGCAACAAAACCTTTTATGTATAAGCCAATCTTAAACTGGGAGTTGAAGCATATTGCTGAATTTTTCTTAGGAGCATAGGCTGCTTTTTACTTCTATTTTTAATGGCACTTAATGGTAAAGCTATTTATACACATGAAACAGCACACTGGTATGCATGGTTTTCCCCCTTACAGCTTTGGCTGTGTATGCTTCTCTGTTCATGAAAACAAGGAAAGCTTTACTGATGTATCACCTCTGAAAGATGCTTACTGTTCATTTAGGGATGGCCTTGGGATTTTCACGACAAAGTGTATTCATAAAAGTCCTTCAGCAGGTCTCTATTCAACAGGGAGGTGAGCTTTCCTTTTGAAAACAAGAGGTGTTTTACGTTTGCATCTTTAAAAGATTGTTACTAAACTTGTCTTTATAGCCGAGCAATGTTGTACACAGAAGGACATAAAAGTATGTCACTGTTGGCTTGAATTTGTATGCAAGCATACCCAAGTGACATATCAATTCAGTAAGATATACTTTGCTTGGAAATCTCATCTTATTTATGCTGTCAGTTTTGCTTTGTATAAGGTGATGAGCTGTGCTGAGTGCCTCTTCCCCCCCCTCCTATAAAAGCATTAATCTGCAGGAACTTGAGAATGTTGCCTTGCGATTTTGAGTGTTTACTATTCCCTGTCACATGGTAAGAGTCACTGCAGGCAGGTCGCACAGATTAATGTAATCTTTGCTGATCTGAACCACCACAGCACATTCTGCAGATCAGTCCCTCACTAGCTGATTACAGCTGACCTCTTTTTCTGACATGCTCTTACGTTTTACCTTATAGAGAATGTAAGCCACAACCAAGCATCATATTAATTACCCTCTTCAATCCCTGTCAGGCTTTGACCTTTTAGCACAGCCTCACTGAGAAAATATAGCGCAGAGATTCTAAAGGATGTGTTGTTCATGTTGGAAGGGGATTACGTTTTACTCTGATTGTTTTGCGTAGTTATTAAGGCTCTCCAACAAATACTTCACTATTATGAACAGTTAATATTTTCCATTTCACTGAAGTGCAGAGCAACAGAGATCCAACTAAATAGTATCTCGCTAGTGTGACAAAACACTCTGATAGCAGCTCTGCTGTTTAAGATGAAATGAAAGCATGTGCATGCCTCTCTTGTGCCCCTTTTGGGGCCAATACACAAGACCAGAATGTTCAATTTTTTCTAAAATATGTCTCCGTAAATACTAAAAACTTGTGTGTGAGGTGCATTTAGTTTGTGTATTGCTGATGTTGCATGAGAAATAGTCTTGCGTTTCTCAGTCCAAAACTTCTGCTGATGAAAATGTGGTCTGGGAATTCAGCTACAGTTTTGCATATCTGACTGTTGGTGTCAAAAAAAAATAAAAAAAAATAAAAAATTGGTTACCCGCAGATCAAGCTTCTAGAAAAACCATGCAAAAAGTTGCATAGGGTTCGCATCCTTAACTTGATCTATACTATTCCAAATTCTATTTTTAATTGTTTTTAATGTTTTTTTTTAAAGTCTGATCCCACATATGTCAAAGCATCAGAATTTGCTGCATAGATTTTGGTTGATAAAGAAGTTATGTTGCATAGGTTGCATAGTTACCCACTTCTGCACATTCTGTAATGAACGTGAAACTAATCAGGCTAAGGTTTGTCTAGTCTGTTATTGTGGCTCTGGCGGCAGCCAATGCATATGGAGGAAAGAAAGAATGTGTTAAACGATAATTTCCCTTGAATATTCTTCCAGCTTTCAGCAATTAGTATTTTAGGGAGTTGCTGAGGTAGATATCACAGACAGTCAAAATAACCATTCAGTGAACTCAGAAGAATCTACTCTCTTTCTGAATTCATGTATGCTATTGGTCTAAAACAGCCTGTGATAATGAGCTGTATAAAATAGGTGACACTGTTCTAACATTGACAGAGTTAAGTTGGGAGTTAAAGTAGTGATAAAAAGATGAAGTAGAGATGCCAGTTTCCTTACAGAATGGCCTCACAGGGAAATATCATCATACTTTTATCACATACTTTGTATCGTATGAAATATTTTAATCAGAATCATGAAGAATCTTAAACTCGCATATGTTGAATTCCTCGAAATTAAAGAGGTTAAAAAAGGAAAGAAAGATCAGAAGATTTCCCATCCTTGCCAAATTTTGAGTTTTAATTTTGAAATACAAATAAATAAGCATTACAGTAGACTATTACATTGAACCAACTACAAGTAGGGTAAAGCTGTGATATGCATGTTAGCCATTTATAGTATTTTATGATCTTTCTCAAATAGGGTTAGGTGACTGACAGAAGTATAGGTATGTAAAAAATAATCATATAATACCACCTATAAGGAAAAGTATAGATTTCACCATTACGTTTGGATATGTGGTGTGAGGTAAGTTTTTGTTCTGTTTTTAAGAAAAATAAAATTGGTCCTTGCTGTCTTCTTGTCTTGGTATGCATAAAGTTGGCAGTTCCTGATCTGGGAAGCCAACACTGCTGAAGTCCACATTTCCCTGGTGTTCAAGGTGAATGGACTGAGTCACAGAAAGACTTCAAAACTTTTCAGAGTCTTCAAGCTGCTTAGGCAGACATTCCCAATTCCTTGCAGAAAATGAAAACAAGACAAGACTTTATATGTTTTATGTTAAAATAGGCAAACTTCTTCCTCTGGAGTGCAGCAGCAATAAACAAAGGAAAATGTAAAGCTTCAAGCATTTCAGTTGGTAAAATATCAGTCATCTGCTGAGGTTGTCAGAAAAGAAAATGGACTAACTATGTTTTTATTTTATTTTAGTTCTGTTGTTTTCCTTCTGTTTCCCCTTACAGACACTTTTCTCTTGCCTTTTAACGTTTTCCACTGGAAAACTGTAGAAGAAAATCTAAAAGCTTCAGTTCTGTTTTGGGGGGGTTTTATTCCCGTGCTGTCTTTTTCCCAAATGGGAGAGAATGCTCTCCCATTTCATTTTGAAAGCTTTGGTCTAGATGTTCTGCGAGTCCAGAAAAAAGAAAATGGGGCAACATGAGAAAAGAAAAAACCTATAATGAAAGAAACATTTGTTTTTGCAGGAATACAAAAGCTACAGATAAAGTAATTTATGAAAGTAGCTGTCTCTCAGGAAATAGCTGCTTTATCATTAAAAAGGGGGGGGGCGGAGGAAGTGTTTTGAAAATATGTTCCCCTCTTACCTTTCTGTAGATATTTTGAGCTTAATTTGTACAAATGCATTGGCAGCATTCATAGTGACTGAGAGAAAATGAGAAATTTTGTGGAGAGGGAGGGTCAAAGATCTTACAAGCTATTTTCTATTCTGGTTTACTGAGGTTACAGATTCCCATGGAGCAAATCAGTCAAATATCTAAGAACTGAATACAGAACATGAGATCTAGGCCAAAAAGAAATAATTTTGTAAAAAGGCATTTGAACATTTTTTCTTCAGTACACTACATAATTACAGATGCACTTTATCAGTACTGCCCCTTGTATACTAGCATCCTTTTTTTTTTTTTTTTTTTGATTCAGTTGAAACTTCACAATAAGTTTCTTCCTTTTCTCCCTTCTTGCTCGCTAGGATTGAAGTTCCTCTTGGTTCATGTGATATGGCATAGTCTGAGTAAGTTTCTGCAATGAGATTGAAATTCTATTAATTCTTTTCCAGCTGCTGTTCCCTAGAAGATTAATTTTGGTTCTGTCTGGAGATACTCTATCAGTGCAGACTATGGGTTTGGTGTATGGCCCTGTGCAATTGAATTGTGCTTTGGTAGAACAGTGTATCAGGTGAGAGAGACTCCCTCGTGACCGTGGTTATGGCTGCAAGATTGAAATATTGCCCTACTGTCAAGAAAACTATACTCATGGTGGCTCTGAATAATGGTGACATTGTCTAGATTAATTTCTTTGATCATGCTACTGTGAAGTTACTGTGAGAAAAGGAGTATGCACATTCATAAAGTGCAAGAGGAGCTGTTGTATCAAGCCAGTCCATAAAGCTCTTCCTAGTTAAAGGCAGCAGTAGGGCTACCTGAATTGCAATGCATTTCGCGAGACTGAAATAAAGTCTAAGTTGAATGAAGTCTTATATTGCAGGGTGGTAGTTTTCAGCTGAACTGCAAGCTGCAACTCAGTATTTGTATGAGGAGGCTAACTTTGTATGGCATGACTGTGATGTTAAGTTCAGTTCATTTTGCTTTGAAGTTTCATCAAGTTGCTAGCTGGCAATTCAGAGCACCTGGAAGATGTGATGTATCTTTAATGGTACAAACCTGGTGGGTTTGTACTTTCAGAGAGCGTTAGCTTTCACATCTTGCATTGCTTTCAGTACTCAGCACCTCCCAAGAATTTCTCTGTTGCTGTCAGTGGGGTTTGCATCCGGTCAGTCTCTTTGATTCAGTGCAGTGATGTTCAGATTGTTGGCTTTTTGACACCTGCAACCTCTTAGGAAGAGGAAGGACTAAAGCAGTATATATCTAATACAAATTTTACTCATTCATGGAGATGGATAATCTTTCTATTACAGAGAAATAATAAGCCTGTAGTATGCATGGACAAGCTTTTATATACCTTTCAAGGAGGGATATGTGTTTCAAAAGGTATAATTAATACACTCTGTAATTGCATGTGCAGAGTCTGGTGCTAAAAACCAATTGGCAGGTGCTAGCCTGCCACCCAGTAGTAAGCTGAAAATTTGCAAATTGCTTTTCCACTATTGAACTTGTGAGAGATCTCATGATTTAATTTGAGCCGGAGGATGTGGCATTAGTTTTCTCTCAGTAATTGAGAAATAGATGATATCCAATCCCAAGAATCATATTCATTTTGTATACCTTGTTGTATTTATTTCTTTAGAGGTTAGTTGCAATTATGAAAAGCAGACAGGTTTGGTTAATAAAAAAGATTTTCTTTGAGGTGCAGTGCCTTGAAAAATCTGTAGAATAGGCAAGTTGAGTCTTTAAAATAATATACATGAAAGTACGGAGCATTTCTGCTTCTAATAAGTAATAGGAAAGATGCCTGCTGTTTAGCAGACCTTCTAAACTAATTTATCCTGCTCTTCTGGGCCTTGAAGCAGCATTTTCAAAGCTTTGAAAAGTACATGATCATTTCCAAATTGAGATTTTCTATTGTAATACAGGTATTGGGATCAGATTTTGTGTGTAATCCTAAAATTCACCCAAATTCTGCTTTGGATCATTGGAAATTTTGAGAGCAGAAGAAAAGCAGGCTCTGAACAAGAGTTTTGTGAAACTACTATGATTTGCCTTCTGTAATTTTCTCCAAGTTAGAGAGTTTCCTCTCCTCAAGTAATTATAACGATTTGTTTATATTAATTTTGCTTCACTATTCAGAGTGTTTTATCTCTTCATTACATACTCTAGCTGTACTTTAGCTTTTAAAGCATCGACTGAGAAGAGATTTATTTCACTGTGCTAAACGTTATTTGAAAATGGATCTCGAGATGTCTTCTAGGATGCCCCTCTCAATATTTTTCAGTAGAACTGTGTAGGAGTAGAGCTGTGAAGGTGTTGACTTTGTCATGACCAGAAGCTCTTAAGGATTTCAGAAATTTTCACTTCATAAATGGGACAAAATTCAAGAGTTTTTTCAGTTTATCTTTAAAAAGGGGATTGAGAGTAGGTTAATTCTTCAGGTAGTAACCAACCATTAGTAAGGGCAGTCATGTGGTATGTGATTTTGACTCTCAGTTCTCTTTTCTTTAGCAGAGGGATTTTAACTTCAGGTTAGAACTCTGCCCAGTTGGGTGCTTCTCATTTTAGGGTTTATATCTTTCTGGTCTTAAGCAAAAGTTAGATTCTAGAGCTGAGAAACCTTTCTTGATGAAGTTTCATTATAGTGAATATATTTCAGCAAAAGTTTCAGTTCTGGTGACTCATTATTTTCTGGCAACAACTGTTTTGTTGAAAATGTGTTGTTGGAAATTCTCTGGCAGGCTATAGTTACAGGTAGAATATCAGCTCTGACGAGTTCTGTGAAACTAGTTTAGATGTTTCATGAAAAAAGAAATTCCATAGATGTGGCTTCCACTTCAGGAGAATTAATGGATTACTTTATAAATTTTTGTGCAGCAGACAAAAAATATCCTAGTGATTCATGTCCACCTTTTGGATCAGCCCTAGTTTGTATACAATAATTATAACCAAAATCTTCAAAGACTTACACATTTAGAAAAGGGAAACAGTAGCAACATATCTGTAAACTGAAGGAGGTTTGGTTTATTTGTGTATTACTGGGGGGGGGGAGGGGGAGGGAATAGTCAAATCAGAAAAATCAATCCACACTGTATAGTCTGTAACAATTTATAAAATTAAAACATGGAAATTCTGTATTTCCATACAGAGTCTGCCTTGGTAACTGGATATGCAACATAAAATTCAGTACTAGAGCATGAATATGATTTCTTCCTTTAGAAGAAATCAAAATCGAGTTAAAATGACGTTTGAACTGCCTAGATACGTACTTGAAACTCTAATACTAGGCTTTTATAGGGAAGCTTTTTGATTACTTGAATATAACCAGTATCTTGATCTTCTGAGAAAATGTCACATTTTAGCATAAAAAAATCTATTGAATGATAGCAAGATGAATCAGAAAAAATAAGCAGTGCTATTATCCATGAGAAATATGCATCAATAGGCATCCGTTTGTATGCTTCATCTCCAATATTAGCATACTTCAAAGTAAAAATCTAGCACAGTGCCTTTGTGTACTAAATAAATTTGTAATCCATGTAAGATTTGTTTAAAGAAAAAAATATTTTGTCTTGTTGAAAGTTATTCTTGCAAATTATTTCTCTTATAATGTGAAATTAAAGGTAACTAAAATTAACACTTCAGTGTTATTGAAACAGCATGTCATCACATTAATTTAGTATCCTTTCATGCATTGTAGGCTTAGTTCTGTCTTTGAAAATGAACAAAGTGCTGGCACTTTATTGCCTTGTATTACATATGTGAAGTTGTATAGTGGTAGATGATTCTGGATGAAACATGCAATGACTATGTTGTTTTTCCAATATATCTGTTCCATAATAAATGGTTGGATAGTGTTGAAACCTAGAGAAAAATCTTAAGTGAGGCACTGAATGAGCATATGAACATGAGTAACAAAAAGTACAAGGTGAACTGTTGTACTGTCTACAGACTAGACGTCCCTAGTGGAAGAATTGTAGTACTGCTATCAAAACCAGATTATTAAAGGCTTATGTAGCGTGTTGTGTTCTATATGTTGAGCCAGGTGCTTTCTTTGCTCACATTGTTCAAACTGGAATACTGTGAAATGGCCTGTTGTTTTGTTATTTTGTATCCAGTGCAGCTTTTTGAATCTGTGAAAGGGGTATAAAAGCCGAGCAAGTGCAAATAACTGTATAAACTGCGAAGCTATGGAGAATCAGGCGCACAGCTGACATCAGGTCTGATATCTTTGTTTTACTTACCAAGGTATTTTGCAAGTCACTAAAAGAATGCATTCTGTCCTTAAAGATAGTATATTCTTCTGTTTTAATCAAGAACAGTTATGTTATTTGTAAAGAAATCAGTTATTTAAGCTATTGACACTCATGTTTTGTTGACAGTAATATTGTCATCTACACCACTGGAAAGCAGGGGTACAAAGGCAGTTACTTACCTGTTTTATACCCACTGTTGCATGCTGCAGATGCAGGGCAATATTATTACTAGTACAGGACAGAATTACTGCAAATAGAGCAGGCCTTACAGTTTTCAGATTCTTTGTATTGCAAAGTGCTTTTTCTGGGTGAAAAATATAGGAGAAGGGCTTATTTAATGAATTTGATGGTGACTGCAGCAATACAACTTGTTTGCTAATGATAGCATTTTTTCCTTTACACAGTTGTGTCCATTGAATCATGTTCCTTATATGCTAGACAAATTATCTCAGTATATTAGATGTTGCAATGATAATACAGTTGTATTTGGAAGAAGGTTATGAAATTGAATTGAATGAAATGAAAGAATGCATTTGAAGCAGCAGTACAAGGATGGTGAAATAGCCAGTGAATCTGTCTCTGGGCCTACTGGGGTAAATATAATTTTAGATGTAAACAATATTGAGTGCTTGCTGTGGAAGAGGGTATGCTGAAGCAGTTAGAGGACTTGTTGCCAGTAATCATGACTCTTGAACACTTTCCCACAAGGATTACTACATGGGCTAGGGTTATGAGCCCTCTCCAGGGGGGACACTTTGTAACGATTTTAACTACATGTGAAGAACAACTTGTCCTACTGCACCTTAAATAAGAAATAAATAACCAGGAATAAGACAAGTGTGTTCTTGTCAAACGTTTTGTGAAGTGCGTAGAAATTTATTGACAAAAAGGAGGAAGGGGAACTGGCAAAGAAGGCAAGAAGATTGCAATAGTCTTGATCTTGACCCAGGATGCTCTCAGTATTTGTCCGAGGTAAGAGAACAAAAGGTATAACTAGGTATGGCTAGAGAGAGCTGGGACAAGAGCAAAGAGGGAAGGTACAGCAATGGACTGGTGCAAGGACATCCTCTGGGAGTGAGGAAGAACTGATGCAGATACGAAGACATTTTAAGGTTGGGAAACTTTATATGAAGGAAATCTGGCATGAACAGATGAGTAAATGGTCAAGGTGATAACTTACCAGTATGGAACACCTCTTAGTTACATTCATGCTCTTGTTTCAGAGGATGAATTATAAAGTCTGCCTGAGGAAGAAAGTAGCTACGAGACATCTCAGTAATGGCATATTAATGCTGTGTAGTGTACGAAAAGCTAAAAATGGCATCTGGAGGGGGTATTGTTAAATTTAATATCTTTACAACTTAGTTTTGAATTTGGTGTTAAAATGTGAACAGGTTGTATGCCAAAATGTAATATTACAATTAATAAATGTGGCCTTATCAATCCTAAGCATTTTTAAGTCAAATACCTGCATCACAAGATTGAATAAAAAAGGTATGATTTAAAAATAGAGTTTCCACGATGCGTTTTCATTTTTGAGCTCTTTCTGTTTTATTACTAAGGATTTGCAGATTTACTCTGCAACCAGAGTGCCAGAAGTTTCCTTTTCATAAGGAAAACTGAGTTCTCATGTATTCAAGTGTTTGTGGCTAAAAGAAACATTAGTAAGTAATGAAGAGCTCACAATGAAACAATGAGAGTTGGTTTTTCTACATATCATACATTGCATGCATGAAGCACTGCATATGCTTCACTTCTGAACTGGAATGGAAGCTAATGCCAAAGGATTCAATGGCTGTCAGATTTCACTCTTCATTCACTGTTGTCCTCTGTGTGAAGGGGTCACATCATCTGTTGTCTTAGTGGGAATTAGGCTGCTTGTATCTGTGAAGCAGTGCCAGTTTCCAACAGCTGAGAATCTAGCCTACAATTGTGTGAACTTTCCAAAACATGCTCTCTTGTCTTGCCTTGTAATTGGAAGTGTGGTTTTCCAGTTCATAACTGATAGGGAAGTTGAAAGGTTGAGGCTTCTTTAAATTAGCCTATCTGTGCAGCAGCAGAATGTTTACTAAATTTTAATTAATAAAAGTCTCCATATTGTTTAATCAAAGGAACTCAAGAATTGGGATCCCTTCTCCCATATCATTGAATAAAGTTTGAGTATAGTGACACTGGGCAGTGACACAGTGTGATCCTGTTTGACTCTGCAGGCTGACAACACACTTGTGTTACTCCTGATAGCTCACAACCCAGAATCACATACCTCTTTGAGGAGGCTGACTGTGATTACACTCTTGGACGTTTTGATTACGATAGAGTATCCAGTGCAGATAAAATTAACTGTATGGAGCTCCTTTATGACATTTCTGAGAAAATGCAAGATCAGCATAAATATTGATGGGCATAGCCTCTGTGGCTTGATTGTGTTGACAGCTGCTGATAACTTAATTAGGTGCTGAATAAAAAGCCTTCTGGAATCATTTATATGCTCCCAGCTTAAGTGAGTCAACTAAATTCTCCTCTTCCTGTTATCTCAGTGAATTCAAAGTGCTTAGCACCGAGTCTGGCTATAAGCCCCTTTGCAGTGCTCTGCTTGAAAGAGTTCTGTTGTCAGTTCAAATACTCATTTGAACATTTTTGCCTGGAGTAAGAGGATGTGCAATACGGGTGTAAAAGTCATCTCCCTCAGAATCCTACCAGCCTTTTACATTGATAATTTGCCTTTTGGGCCTTACAGAGTTGCTTTTGTGTAGGAAATATTATCTCAGAAGTTATTATGTCACCCCATTTTGACAGAGATGTCTGTGGATCGGGAAAGTCCTCTGACCATTCCCCATTTGGTGTCATGATGAGCTCATACCAGAAGATCTAGCTGGGTCACCTGTGAGTTGTCTTCAGTCAGTTTGCAATGAGTGTTGACGGGGAAGTTATAAAATGCAACTGAATGGAATGGTACACAGCTTGATTTTTGAGCTGCAAAACTTTGTGAAAGATGCTTGGGACAATTTTTTCACCCTCTTTTCTTAATTCATCTTGCCGGGGGAAGGAGTGTATGAACATGGCTTGCATGATAATGAAGGGTCAGATACGGAACCTATTCCTGTTCCCTGAAAAACTTTATCAAGTATTAAAAGAAAAGGAAGGGACTGATTTGAACTGTTGGGCAGAGCTCCACAAAGGGGTTGCAGATCTGTTGAGTGTTAAATGTCAGTATCAATGTAATAAAGATGATACACAGTAAGTAATAAGCATTTTTCAGATGAAAAACCATTTTCAATAAGTTGTCAACCTGTCTGGAGTTGTGAATTAAAAAAAAGTGTGTGTGTGGGGGGAATGGAAATGTATTTTGACCTGCTCAGCTTTCAGAGGCATTTCTGCAAGTTTATTCCGTTGTCCTTTACAATAGGTACTACTCTATTTTGATGATCTACGGGTTTGGGAAGGGGTATATCTTAAACCTATCATGTTTCACAGATGTTTCTTTTCTTGACAAGAGAGGTATGGATAAAGCGCAACTGGAGCGGAATACAAGCCTATATCCTGTGGCTTTTATTCTGCAAAACTGAACTGTCTGAAGTGTGCTCAAAGCACTGCTGCAATGATAGTCTGAAAAGAACAAAACAGAAAATTCCTATGTGTACTCCTGGGGCATGGGAAGTTATTTTATTCTCAAGGGTTATGCTTTAAACACTGAAAAGTTTTTTTTAAAAAACATATATAGTAAGTAAGAATGTGTTCTAAGAAATCAGGATGGGAACTGCACAGTTGTGCTGTGAATGAGACTGGAACCCTGCATACAGAATCCAGTGTGTTCAACACCGCTGTGCGATGTCTCTGCAAGACTTCCCAAGTATAGATTTTCAGTGGTCTAGGACCTACTTCAGCATTTGCTGGTAGAGGTAGGGGAATTTGGGACAGGATGGAGCTGGCAGATGCCATGCCTGGATTAATGGTTGGTAGAAAGGCTTGCTGAGATGAGGCTGTCTACTTACCATCTGTGGCTGTGCCAGAGTTTCTGTTGCTGGCAGGCACAGGAAGGCAATTGAGTTTATTTTTCAGCATGTGAAATAAAAAACAAAACAAAACAAAACTGTGTAATTTATAACCTCCTCTGCTGACAACTCAGTTTGTTTTGTAAACTCTCTGGGCTGATGATAATCTTTTCATTTTTTTGTTATTCCATTTGATCGTCTTAAAACTGCAGATGACAATGCTTTAAACAAAATCAGCATTTACAAAAAAATGTATAAATACGTATAACAGCCCAGCTAAAAATTTGATTTCCAAGTATGGAAGGAAATGTTGAATTTTTCCAAGAAGATGCTAAATTTTGACTTGACAGCCTTGCAGAGTCCAACAGATGGAGAAGTGAGCTGTTAAGCAGGTATAGCTGCCTTATGCCTGAGGCTTTTTCATTTCAGTTTCTGTATCTCATTTACTCTTTCAGCATTTCTTCTTTACTACTTGTTCCAGTTTAGTTTTTCAACAGAAATATCAAGAACAAGCTAAATTAGAAGAATCTCTCTTCTGAACCATATTAAAGACATTATTTAAAGGGTTTCAGCTCTCTTTAAATACACTGCCTTATCAGTGCTAGTACCAAGTGCTAATTATTAGTCAGTTCAGCAGCAGCTGCAGACTACATTTTTGGAAGGCTTTTTCTACCATTTGAGGCTAAAGACATTTCTGTGTTTTGAAATAACTTTGGTTTCTGTTTTTCATGACTGTTTGTAATTGCATACGTTGATCACTTACAACATGTGAATCACATGCCATACTTGCCTGTACTTTTATAAAATAGATCCTGAACAGAAGAGCCCTTTTCTTTACCTGGGCTCCTAATAGATGATATTTTATCACTAGAGGACAACAAGCTAAGTATTAGAGAAATACAGAGCTTTCTACTAAAAAGGGAAAAATAAAGCAATACTGAATGTCATGAAGTAATGAGATTAATAGCTGTAAAGATGCAAGCACTTATTGTTTTGCTGAAGATGAAACTGGGCAGGAAACTGAGGCAAACTTCTGCTATTGCTTGAACTGTGGGCTCAGTGGCTAAGACTCTTTTTGCTGTAGGGAATATTTGATAAATTTGTGTGTTTCCTGCTCCCAGTGGGTGTCATTAGGAGCGCAAGTGCAGCTGAACTGTATAGAGGGAGCTAGCATGTATGTTTGATGAAGAGAAACTAAGACCGTCTGTCCTAATAATACTTGTGAATGTTACAGAGAGTGGGAATCTGCTATTCTAGGCATTCACAAAAATGCAGACTTAATCAAGTCACTCAACAGTGAGGTTTGTGTAAATTTAGTTTAGTGTGTAGAAGTGGAAATGGTTTGGCAGAGTGCTGATCTCATTTTTATCTTATAGGCAGATTATGATTTGAAAGGATCAAAACTGGATCCAGTCCAGCAAGTTTGACTTACACAAGCAATTACACTAATATCAGCTAGTGTTCTCCTCTGTAAACAGGATTGCTTGTTTAAAGTGCTTATGTCAAGACCTGACGCTTGCTGTGGTTACTGGTGTTGCTGCTATGCCCACTCCCTGCAGGAGGGTAACCTAGCAGTCAAAGCCACCTCAAAAATCAGTCTGGGTATTCTGTTAACCTCAAAGAAGCTTTGGAAGAGTGGACACATCTTCTCTCTGCATCAGCTCCTTCTTTCACCTGCCTGCCAAATTGCTGATTATTCCTAGTGCAGCTTCACAAGCAGGTATATCTAGCGGAAGGCAAGTAACTTTATTCTGCTGTCACTCTCCTTCCAGTTTGTCAGTTCCTTCTAGTTGGCCAGTACCTTCCTGGAAGCTATTTGTTACATGATTTATTTGCTGGGTACAGTAGCAATAGTGATGGCTAGCAAAAATTTAGGCAGATGATAAAATATGAATCATTTACCATCATAGTCCCTAGAGGTAATAAATTAAAAAAAAAACACCAAAAACATGCTGATCAAGATGGTATTGAATAAGGAGCTATCTTAAAGCATTGAGACGCTTGGCTAGGGGACAAGGAAGTTTTATAAACAAGAATTGCAATTCTGAAGTAGAACTGGGAACTAAAGAGTAGCTGGTAGAATGATGGGATTATGGTTCTGCAGTACCTGTAGAAGAGTAGGCATGTAAAGATGTGGCGAGAAGAAAACAGAACAGGCAAAACATTTTGCTAAAATGTCTGAAGGACCATAAAGGAGCTTTTCTGCTTTTGGAGGGAAACTTATTGTTTCAAATTCTGCAGGAAAGTACCAAAATACCTTGTTACATTTTTAATGGAGCCTTGCTTAATTATTACTGTATCAATACTTTAAAGTTGTATTTAACTTCTCTACAGTAGGTGTCAACTTTCCAAATGTAATGTCCATCAAGTAAAATTCCTCAAATCCAACTCTGACTTGAGAATATAAACTAACAATAATACTGGTTGGAAAGACTGTTGTCACAAATTGTCTTTGTAAGAGTTAATAAATATGATAAATGTTTTAGCTCTATGCTATTTTCCACCTGCAGCTATGGAGTTATTTTCATTGTACAAAGACATTTGAAAAGAAGCAAAACAGTTGCAATTGCAGAGTATGTTCTGATTAGTAAGCTGACATATCTACATCATCACCAAGCTGATCAGTATGTGAGACCATAGTTTCACAAGTTGTTTATGGGCTTTTAAAAAAGGACATAAATAGCACCATGAAACTCATGGAAAATGCATTTAATTCTTTTTTATGGATCACTTCAGTTTTTGCAAGGTACAGAATAGATAATTGTGCTCAGTAACTTTTAAAATCAAGTAATCTTTTCCTTTGTATTCCAAAGAGTACTGCATACATCTGATACTCTGACCTTGCAGATAAATCTCTGGCTTTTTTGTCCGTCTTGCTTCTCTCTCAGCCATTGCCATAAAAATCATCATCAGTAGTGTGTTGCCAGAGAGCATTCTTGACTTAAAAAGCTATTTCTTCTGAGTCATCGGTTGGTTTTACTGACTAGATTGCCATGATTAAGAAGTGAGCTTGATAGTTCTGGTGGCTGTTAGGAGTGTAAAATGCTTTCCTAATTTGAAGTGGCAATTCTAAAACCTGATCTAAATTCTCAGTCAATAATTTCTCATTAGCTTTTGGAAATCTTCCATTTATTAAGGGAACAATTTGATATTTAATATTGACAGAAAGACTAATGATCTTTTCAAAAGTTTTTGAAGTTAATCCAAAAATAAATTCCATCTATATAGAAGCTAAACACTTTCATTAGTATATTTGCATCAGTGAATGTGATCAGAAAATGTTATGATCACAAAAATGTTTTAATTGTAGATATTCTATGAGTGCTGCAGTTATTTCTATCTTTCACTATTGAGGATTACATTTTAAAAAATTAGCTAACAAAGCTCCTCTTAAATATTAGAATGTCATAATGAATTATGATATAACTAATGAGTCATGCATGAATTAATATGTAGTTAATAAAGTTAACTATTATTATTAAAATTAACTATTATTAATTAATAAAATTAATAAAATTAAGATTTTTTTTAAATCATAAAGGTCAAATATTTTCTTGTGGTTCTCATCTGAGTTTTTTCGCCAGTGTCTTTTGTTACAGTATTTTTTTTCCTTGAAACGATGTCTCTGATACCTTTCTACCTGATGTCCACTTTTTTTGCAGTTTCAGATGTAGCTGCATTTCAGTGTTGATGGGAATATGTATTACCAAGAAGCTAACCTTCTCCTAAGCTATCAGTCACAATAGTCTGTTGAATGTTGTAAAGAAAACATGATGGTCATGTTTTTCTGTGTTACAGATTCAGACATATGTAGAACTACAAATTGCATTTTTGAAAAGTCACTTTGTATAAGGTAAATAATTTTTAACAGAAATACCTTACATACCTTACTTCAGGACTGCAATTGGAAAATGTATCAAAGTCAATGCAAAGTTCATTTTTCAATAAATACTGAGTATAAAATAAGCTGTAAAAAGGGTACGTTTGGCTAGCTAGCGCTAGCTACCTCTATACAACTACAAATACTTCTACTTATTTTAGAGACTGATACAGAAACTACTCTGAGGAAGAATAGGTGAAAAATGAGTTGGGGGCTGAAAATCCAGGCTTATTGTGGCTGAGGAATCCATATATATTTACATGGCCAACCAACTATGTTTATACTTTTGACTTAGGATAGAGACTGGTTTTGGTTATTATGTAGAGTACAGTGATCACCTGTAAATGATCATGGGTGTATTTGGGCACCATCTGAGATGCAAGAAATACTAATGGTAAATATTTGAAAAGATGAAAAGGGAAAAAAAAAAAAAAAAAAGCCAACCGCCTATGGTTGTTCTTAATGCACATGGAGTCTAATGTATATGTGATGACCTAAAGCTGCACAGAAACCTATTTAGGACAGTTGGAAACATCCACTTGAGCTTCTGGGATGTTGGATGATATGATGTTAGTTTTCCACCTTGCTATTTTAATACTATTAATACTTTTTCCACCCACTGACCATCTAGAAATAAGTGGCTCAGGTGGAAGATGGGAAAAACAGAACTGTAATAAATGGATGCTAACGGGTTCTGAAATATGATCATTATCAGCTCTTTGAGATTCAGTGGCTGTAGTATGATGATGAGCTATCATACTGAGCAGGTAGAAATCACTGAAAGAGAAGTGACACCAAATGGGATTATATGACAAATAGGACAGAATTACCTTTTCTTATTCTCCTGCTCATTTCTAATGACAAATATTAAATAAGAAATTTTAATTCTGTTTTTATAAATGGAAATTCTCTGAAGAAGCTAGCATCAGTCCAGACTGCTTGATTTTGTTTGTCAAGAAATGCTAGAAGACAAACAGCTGATCATGTTAAAGCTAGTCCTTGGAAATCAAGTTCAGGATCAAGAAGAAAGTACCTTAGATCTATCAGATTTGAAATACTTTTTTTTTTTTTTTTTTTTAAAGCTGCTTATACCATAATTTCCATCAGTATTTTCTTCTCTTAGTACATCTTATTACCACTTAGGAAGATATATTGAATCCTATTTTCAGTCTTGTGCTCTGCAAGTAGTTCATGTAATACTGTTATTTAATTTGTTATTCTTGAAAGAATAGCTTCTTTTCATTAAATAGTAAGACAATTTGGGAATCACTGTTCCAATGTCCTTTTGCATTTTATCTTCTCCTTCACTGAGGATTGTTGTTTGCCTCAAAGGTGTGGTTTAAAACTAGTCCTTATTTAAAAATTAGCAAGGCCTGAGTTGGTCCCCAATAGGAGGCTCTGAAAAGTCATTTTTGAAAACTCAGGAAGGGACAATACTGTGTCTTGTAGACTGTACTTTTGCTCCAAGAGAAAACAGATTTATACTGACTTTTTTCCTTGCATAGTTTATTTCTTTCTGTGTGTCAACGCTGTTTTGCTGATTAGTATATCAAAGGGAATGTAATGAAAACTCTTCCTCTTCTCCCTCTTACCTGTCCTCTGCTTTTACCATTCCCTGTGTTAGCAGCAAGATGTCTGAAGAGGTATATTAAGAGATGTCCAAAGACTTAAGGATAAGCAGAGATGAATGTTTTTGGTAGGAAATGCAAGTTCAATGGAA
The DNA here is from genome assembly GCF_003343035.1 of Apteryx rowi. Taxonomy (NCBI): domain Eukaryota; kingdom Metazoa; phylum Chordata; class Aves; order Apterygiformes; family Apterygidae; genus Apteryx; species Apteryx rowi. Next base: position 489,874 of record NW_020450849.1, read on the forward strand.
GTAATCATTGTGTTTTCTAGAACATTGCTTTTCTTAATGGTTGGAAGCTATGACTCTTAATATGCGAGTGCTAACAGCAGAAAATACCTTTAATAATAAACTCCTTAGAATCTGCTGAGTGTATTTAAGTCAGATGATTTTTCTTGCAAACATGGGGAAAAAGGTTCATTTTATTAGAGAGATGTTTGCTTTGGTCAAAAGCATATGCTTGTTCCAGTTGTGACACTTGTACTTTATTGTAAAGATGCAAGTTGTCTTTACACCAGCAATATTAGAAGTAATCTTATGTCAAAATTTCTCTTGTATTAAAAAGAGTCTCGTTTATTAAAGAGAAGTTCTTGCGGGTAGTTTGACTGTTTCTATAAGTAATATCCCGCTTCAGGTACGTGTATTGTTTGTGCATTTACTAACGCAATTTGAAAAGCTCACATGAAGTCTTTGGTGTAGATCTCTAAAGCAGGTCTTGTATATTGCTCAAAATATAATCTAAGAGAAAACAGTGTAAAAAGTTAAATCAAGACAGGCTTTTTCAGAGTCTGTATGAGCATACTTTGTTCTTTTGTGGGACAAGAGTGTGTTCTGACTCTCGAATGGTGCTCTTCAGAGATGGAGAGCATAAATGCCCTGGAATTTCTGTGATTATTCTGAATATTTAATCTTATAAAAGAGGCAATAAAAACAAGCTTATGTTTCTATATTATGCAAGTGTCATAAGAATAAAACTTAAGTATCTTGTCAGTAAAAAAATGTTCAGGATAGTTTTTAATGATCTAGCATTATAAGAACAAATCATAACACTTTTATTAGCCTTTTTGAGAATAAGATTCTTCCCTTTCCTCCCTTAAAAAATAAATAAATCTCATGGTAGCATTGTGCAGTGCACATGGAAAATATATATACCGGACAGTATGTTGTGAATATAGTGCCAATGTTTCTATTTAAAATAGATTTTATGGAAGTCAGTGGAAAAAAATTATTCTTCAGAAGTTCTCTCAGTGTGACTCTTTTATACTGGATGTTGTTCCTTGAAGTGAATTAAAGAAATGAACTCATTTCTTTGAAATGTTGGCACTTGAATTTAAATTGCTATGCTATGGAATTATAAAGTCAACAAATGTGCAGGTATGTTTGGTCTGAGCATAGGTATGGAACCTGTAGAGTATTCAGATATTTCTATATATTGTCTGCTTATGAGGCTGGTGAGCAAGCAAATCAAAGACACCTTGTGGTGTGCAAGCCTGAACTCCAGCAAACAGCTGGTAATATTTGGCCTTTCAGCTTTGATAATGTCGCTTTAAGGGAATCTGGTTTTCAGATGGTTATTAGACCGTATTAGACGGATGCACAGATGGTTTGCATACCTCTAAGCAAGAAAATGACAAAAAGGGGGAACAGGAAAAGGGGGGGAAAGCAGCTGTAAAATTAAGCAAAAAAGTGTTAGGGCTAAAAAGTGTAATTTAAAATGAAATGGTTTTGCCTAAAAAAAAAAAAAATGATTGGAGTGCAACATATTCGAAATTGGAAAATAGCATTTTTACTCATTTATATGCTGTACAGTTAGGTCAGTTGATGCCCTCTTTGTAACACTTTAACATTGTTTATAGAAACAAATGTGCTTGCTGTGGTGGTCAGTTTGGCTCTCAGGTTTCAGCCTTTGCTTCTTACTCTTCCAGCCTAAGGCAGCAAGCTAGCTTGGGAGTAGTTCTTTGTATTGAAGGCTGGGCGTTTTTTTTAAGGTGGAGGTTTTTTTGATATCTAAGTAATTTATCCACTTTTACACAGCTTTGCACATTCCATGTGCCTGTAGGTCATTGCTCCTTGCGGCAGTTTGAAAGCACGCCAAAATCATCAGTGAAGTTAAATCAGGAAGTACAGATGTTGGGAAGAGCAGAAGAAAAACACAGAGCGTCCTCTGTGAGATGGGGAAGGTCTCTTATCAGTATTTCCTTGCTCGTATTTTTTTTTTACTCCTGCATTGACATAGGTACACCTGCAAAAGGATGGTAATAAAGACTGGAAGCACTCCTTTGCTGAACCTTTTATCAGGCCATTAATCTGAAACTAGAATGGATGACGTTGTCGGGGTTTTCTTGGTATCAGTTTCTACATCTTTTCAGCAGTGTTTGGATAAGTGTTGGCAAGCTTACTGGCCCCTGACCAGCACACCAAAGAACTTGCTGTCTGGGATTGTTAAGCTCCGAAAAAGGAGACACATTTTTCTGAAATTACCCTAAAATTCGGCACACTGAAATTCTGCAAAAGTGACACCAGAGTGAGTTCTCCAGCTACCTAGGAGGTCTACTGACCTCTTTCAGACAATAACCGTGGACTAAGCATCAGTATGGAGCAGAGAAGCATCCTTGACGTAACTTTTGATAGGGTGGTTGTCAAGACCAGACTGAGAAAGTCTGAGTCGATTGTATTAAGAGACAGAGATCGCACATGTACACGCTGAAGTCAAATGGAAAGAAAGGTAGATTTATGACAATGTTGTCAGCAAGCTTGTAGCTCTGCTCAATTAGAAAGCCATGCAGTCTCAGCAAGCTTACAGAATCACTATTCCCCAATGACACAGTGAAAAAGATAGTTTCCTAAAGAAACTTTTACAGCTAAGGTTTGGAGATGATGTTTAGGACTAAGATAATAAGCTTTAGTTCTACTGCCAGGGAAATTACCTCCCCCCTTCTAACTTGCTTCAATCTCTCTCACAATTACTCTTTTTTTCAGAGATTGCACTTAGAAAACAACTCTAGTAAGAAAAAATGCTGGTGGATTAAAATACCACAGATTCCATTTTCAGGTAAGAAATTAATTCTCTGACATGCCATGAACAAGGCTTTATTCACAAAATTCCTGGAGCCTTTACTGATTTTTGTCATTAATCCATGCCGACTGTATTTAAGGCTGGAAGTATTAAAGGGCAGCTTTTCCACCAGGAGAGAAGATTAATTGGAAACAAACTGTTAAGTTTTCTTTTTCTCTTAGAGAAAACTACAGCCACTGTAGATGTAGAAAATCTTTGGATTCATTGATGAATAGTTTTCCAAAATAACATCAGATACTTTCAACTCTTAAGAACTGGCTGCTTCTAGAATTTCTTCCTTCACTACTTGTCTGCAGCCAATATCCTAACTCTTTTGGTGAAATGATCTGTTCATTTGTCTCTTTTTCAAATAGTTTAATTAGCCCTTCCCACCCTAGTGATTCATCAGTAATTAACTTGCAACCTCTGCAGATTTCAAACACCTGCTAGGCAGGTGGGGCAAATGAGAAAAAGACTGAATTTCATTTTGGATAGGACCTCAGGATTAATGAAATCTGTTATCATGCATAACAATTCTGAAAAGCAATACATAAATTGAGAATTAAATGTCTCATAATTCTCTGGTGTTTAATCAGAGTATATCCTCATATTATCTATCCTAGTGATCTCTATTCCCAGTGGTCTCTGCTGAAAATAAAGATAATACTAAAGTGTCTTTTCCTCTGTTATTAAAGGCATTYCCTAAATTTAGTAAAAATCTATTTGTATTACCCAGTTTTTTAGTCATTTTGGTGATATTTCCTAACCTTCCTGGATAATTCTATTTCTGCTTAGAGTAGCCAGGATTAGTGACCACCTGTCTGTGATTGTAGCTATATGAGGTATCTGCTAAATGCACTACTGTATTTAATACAAAGATTGTAGGATCTGGGTCTGATTCTGCTCTGTTTTGCAGTGGAATAGAAGAGTCAGAAGAAGACTTGTATGAAATTACATGAAATACAAACTACAGTATCTTTTGGCAGTTTTTTAAATTTAACCAAATTCTATTCCCAGCCATTCTAGTGTAACTGAGATGAGAATTTGTCGCATTGTGGACTTAAAATGTTCTTCTAGATTTTTATCTGCTACAAATAAGTAATGGGGCTCATGCTCTAATTCCATTAAGCAGTTTTGTCACCATGACTCTGCCACAGCTCCCAGTTAGGCCTTGTTGTAAATTCAAATCACTCTAAGCAGGAGAGAGAAGTAAAGATGGATGGTTTGTATCCTACACCGATGCTGCTACTGCATAATATTGGATAAAGGAGAAGGCCTTTTGGAATTTTTTTGAAAGAAGGGTCAGGCCTATGGGTCCGTTCTAAAGAAAATACACAGACGCAAATCCAGGAGAGAGTTCAGAGCTGTGAATTGCAGGTGAAAGAAGGTGCTTCCTTGCAGCAGGAAACATGGGAGTCACAGTGAGAGACAGGATTGTAGACAAATCCCTCTGCCCTTAATGTTTTCTCTTGACCGCCTGAGTGGCTTCATAGTGGGCATGCTGACATTTGCATGTCACGGCGTGCCACCTGTGTCCTATGAATTCCATAAGGTAGTTACAAGCTTAAAAATTAAGTTGTGTAACGAGCACTGCTAGCAACACCTTAGTCYCCTCTCATGGGTCTAGCCCTAGGCTATTTTCTGTTGTTTTGCTTTTTGCTGGAAAACACAAGAGAAAATGAAATATAATGATCTTCCTTGTAGCGCTCAAAAGACTTTCCAGAGAAAGAATGACATGAGAATGAAAATCCATCTGGTGTCGGCTGAAATCTTCTCTGTAAAGCATACTGCAAACATGATTAATTTAAGATACAGTAAATGCAATAGAGATATACTTCAGCAGTAACATGTCAAGCTGTGACTTTTGTCAGTATTTCCATACTAAATAGGTTTAGACCACACTGGCAATTGATGTGACATAAAGAACATCTGGGGTTCTGCAAAAGTACTGTGGCTAATTAATGAATAGTGTTATTTCTTGGTATCTCAGTAAAATGTTCGTGTTTTTGGAGGTGCTGTGCAGTGTGTGCAGTACTCCTTTGCCTGGCTTAAAGTATAGTGCAGTGCTGGTGAGCACCGTTAGAACATCTGGAACAATTCATATCAAAGAATCTTGATTTTCATCTTGGACAAAATTAACGTTTGTTTGCATCTCCCTTCAGGATGTATGATGCATAGTATTATTAAAAAAGGAACAATAGAAGAGTAGACAATTCTTGTACTTAAATCATTTCGAAATATATGCCCACTAGGGTGTGTTGGGGGGGGTGGGGGGGATTGTGCTTTTTGCTTTGTATGATTACTAGAAGCTGGTCTGCAGATGCGGGAAGAGAACAAGTAGAAAACTGTGCATGACTGAATTTCAGCAAATTATAATTCTGTGGTTAATGCTGCAAGAAAGATAAAGATAATAAATTACAGCTTCAGGAAGGTGTTTGTACTTTCGTTCTTCTGTATAGATTTAACACATTTGAAAGAGGCTGGTTTGCAGCTTTCTGCCCTTTTCAATAACATTTCTAGCACTGAAGTCATTGTAGATCTACAGGGAAATCTATAGTTCTGTATTGAGAAATGCAGTTAAACTTTTTATTACCAACTAAAATGCCCATTGTATCTTGCATAATAAATTGAATTTCCTTGATTTTTTTTTTTTTTTTTTTTGTTCAGTTTCCTTCTTTTGGCACCAGTTTTACTATTCCTTGGCTTTTTCCTCATCTTTTCTCTTGCTTTTAATTTCAGTTTGAAATGAATTTCTAACCATAATTTTGATTCATTCCTTAATCTAGCTGTGTTTTTATATTAAAGTTTTGACAGGGCTGTGATGGCTTTAAAAAGCAAAACACCTTTATATGTCTTTAATTTTCAGTGTAATGGTAGTGGAATTTGTCTGTAGCAATCATCACCTACTTAAGAAGGTCCTGGTATGTTCTAGGCTTTTAGATTTCTTTCAGCAATAATGATCATGTCACTGCTCCTTTTTTTGCTGTAATGATCATTCATGGCATTATAACTGCCCTATCCATAAAACTGCACAATATCTTTTCTAAGGAATATAGCTAGTGTGTTGTAAAGAACAAGGCCTGACAGTATAAAATAGATACTACTTTGTCTCTTAAAACTGCTTAGCAAATATTAAATAATTGACCCTAGCTGTTCTGCTGCTTTTATTAGTTTTGTTGCCCTACTTTTGAAAGCAGGACCTGATTACGGATACAAAGATATGGCTTTTCAAGATTGCGTCTATATTCCTTTCATCTAAAGATCATACTCTTTACTGCTGAATGACACTCTGTGTCTAGTTCTCGCCTCATGTAATGGTCATCAAAGACCAGGGGCAATTTTATGCTTTAGTGAGGAGTGAGTGAATCCTTTTACTTACCTAGGAATAAAAGTGATTATGGAGTTTACCAGTATTGTTCCTTCTTTATTACAGTCCAACCTTTAAAAGATGCTCATGACCTTGATAAGGGAGAATAGTGGGGAGATATCCCCTTTTGTTTAATTTTTTTAAATTTATTTATCAGATTCTGGATATATTTATGTAAACTCAGCAAAAATTATAATCTTGCTGGTGGAGCAGGACCTCTCAGAGTGGACGTTGGTCAGCCAGTTCCATTCCTCATGCACCTGAAGCACTGGAAGAATAGAGTTAATACAGCTTGAAATAAAACATATTTTTAAGGTTATTCTGATTTTGAGGTTGTAAAGGAAGTGCAGAATGTTGTAAGTTTTACAGCCATTTGATCTGCAGTTCTTGAAATAATGTGTGATAGAAAAAAATTCCTGGGATAGTAACTATATATCATAATGACTAGTTATGGGATAGACTGTGCATACAGCTGAGAACAGTAAACAACCTGAAGTATTTGCTGGGTGTAATCTAGAAAATCCTTTTTGCCTTCTGTTTATGCAGACTGTTGTTTGTCCAGGTGACTTGGTGTCCTCTTTCTCATGCTTTTGACTTCTTATCCTTTTCCCAAAAATGGCTAAAGATAAATGTAGTCTTACAGCAGTTACCAAATACTGTCAGGCTGTTAAACCTGAAGACTTGATTTGATTGCATTTCCTTTAATTTTTCTCATTAATTCAAGGAGAATTCATGTCATCTTGACAGTCTTAATTTATTAGTGCTCTTAACGTTAGCACAAATCTTCTACTTGGTATCAAAAACGGGAGAGTGCTTTTAATTTGTCATTCATCTTTTTTTGCAAAGAGAAGCTATATTAGGCTTTGTTTTCTGTTGTGTTGTACTTTGCAAATCTTTAAAATGTACTTATACCTGCTACTGCATTTGTATATGTCTAATGCTTTAAGCATGAAAGAAGCGATCGCGAGTGGGAATGGAAGATGGTATTACAGAAGTGCATACCGACTCTTCTTCAAAACTGCCCAGTTGTTCTTGATTTGTTGAGGTTTTGTTTAAAAAGCAAGTTAATCTGTCTATTGTGGTAGTTTAAAAAAAATCTTGAAAATGTCAGTGTAACCAGTTTATCTAGTCACAAACTGCTAAGCAATTGTGAGATTGTATGCGGGGAAGTAGTTTGTTCAAATTCAGTTGAAGGAGCCAAAGTTAGTGAGGCTTCTTGTTTGTGAAGTTAGTTGGGTGTTCGTAAAATGTGAGTTTAGTCTGTACGTTCCTCTCTCTCTTTGTGTTTGTACAGTGCTCAGTGTAATGAAATTTGAATAGAGTTTTGCAAAATATTATCCCTAATAACTAAAAAGGGGCCACTATATGCGTGACAGAATGCTTGCTTTTTGGTCCAAGTCATGAAATATGCCCTAGCTCTCAGCAATCAGCACAGGTGGGAGATGATCAGGTTAAACTGGTTTAACACTTTAATTGAGGATCAAATGCATTAATTCATCATTATTATCAAAGATGCAGGGGTGTGTGTATTCCTGTTAACCTGAGCCTTAACCCAGAAGGAGCCTAGGATGCTGTTTGTTTGAAAAAATGGAACTGGTAATTGTGCCTATTTAATCCCTCTGTTTACATTATGGGTAGAACCACCAGTTCACAGCAGCCCCGGTGCATTGTTTAGTGCTGAGATCTGCGGATCTGAAACTGAAGTCAAGTCACCACCTCAAAACAAATTTATTTTCAGGCAGGTTTTGGCAGATTATTGTATCATTAGATTATTATTAGAAAGATTGTTGTGTTTTTGCCTACAGATTAAGTTTTAGGTAGTGTTTTATGTATGGGATTTTTTTTAATGAGAAAAATAGTTTTGCAGTTTAAAATAGATTTCTTGTAATCGAGTAGTCCTTTAAGTTATAGTCAAGAAATAATTCTTTGGAACACCCGTTATCTAGAATGCCTGGACTTAATCAGTTATATGTGACTTTAAATGAACCTATGCATTTTTAAAAACTGGTGTCCAAGTATGAGGAATGCTTTTGTGAGATTTCTTGCATTGAGCAATCTTAAAAATGTGTTTTAATGTGTCTGAAGATTTGGAACGTTTTACTCCGCAGCCTTGAAAGTCCTTCTAGTGTATTCTTTGAAAATTGGCCTTTTAGCCATTTGAGAAGACAAAATTGTTGTCTTTCACATAGTAAATGTCAAAAGACACAGAATGCCTTAAAAGTGCAGTATTAGTGTGTGTTAAAGATGTCTATGGCTTTATCTGATAAATATTATCAGAGGAAATTGATTATACTTGAAAACAAACATTTCCTCTGATAATCTCTTTAAAGTAAATCAACAGTTCTTGCACTATTTCTAGGTTGTCCAGGCTTGTAGTACCTTTATGTTAACTTCAGCAGAACGATACAGGGACTTATCTAGTCTGATTTGTCTGCTAGCATATGTTCTATGGCATAATTATGGCTAGAGGGGAACTTAATGGGCTAGTAACAAGAAGCTATTTAGTAGAAACAACAACCGCTAGGATTTGTAGTGTTTTCAGATCAGAGTAGGCTAATTCTAGTGTATACAGGAGAAATATATATCCCTTACCAAGACTTTGTTCCTGTAAAGTGTTGTTTGCATGCACACAAGCAGTTTAGTATTTGCTTGATGATGTAATGATAATTTTATTTTTTTCCCTATACTATTTTTTTTTTGCCTTTAGGAAATAACCACTGTAATAAGTTTTCTGGTTAATTAGCAGTTTAAAAGTTCGCTACTCAGAGTTCTGAGAGTTCTTAAGCAAGTTCCAAAGCCCCATAAACTTCAAATTTCTCTTAGAAGACAAATTTTCCTATTTGTTACACTGACCTCTAGTGGTCAGCACATTTGGAGAATTATCTTCAAACATCTTCCTCCAGTGTAAAATACAGTAGCCTTTTAGTAACTGTGAGGTTATCAAAGCCTGCTAAAGCAGCAAACATCCCACTTTTCTACACTAACTTCTATTCTTTCAGGGCGAGCACTCATATATGTTATGTAGAACATACAGGGTTTTGTAAAAAGGAGCAAACATCCTGTTGTCAAAATCCAAAAGCTACCCACAGTTTGCAGCCTGACATCTCCACCAATCCAAAAAACAAAGTAAAGTTAAGGACACATAACTTGGGTAGATGGAACATCCTGCAGGATTTGTACCAGCTGCCTTCATCCTTCTGCATCTGGTGGCTTCTCCTGTGTCTTCCTCCCTGTGAGAAGCAACTGGGTGGCCTTCTTTTTGTAAATGCCGTGATTCTAAATGAAGTGAAGCAAGGTCTCAAGTGATTTAAGCTTTAGCAGGAGTGAGCTTCCTTCTCACAGTTTCCTGAGCTGGGTCCGAGATTCCTGTGAAGCCTGTTTAATTCAGAGACTCTTCGTTTTACTGTGACAGTGAAATTAGGGTTGGGGAGGGAAGAGCTGAAGGTATCATAAGACCTCTTGCAGACTTGTGGTTTTAAATTGTATAGTTGATATCTTGGACACCATATCGCAAGCACTTGATATACTAAGTTGGAAAAAGAAATAACGGAAGTTGAGAATGCATTCCTCTATGCTGTCTATATGTGGATAACAAGATTTAATTTCATTGAACATTAAAAGCTTCTATATGCATACATTAAGAGAAAAATAGTGCTCTTGACTTAGAAAAGCAGATTACAGTATATCATTAATAACTGCTTTTGTTACAACTCCTAAACTCTCAGAACGATACTGGTTTTGGTTTACAATGTATCAAATCCCTATTATTATTATTATGATTAATCATTTTTCTTGGTCTGATTGAGCTCCATCCACTGTCAGAAACAGATATTGAGGACAGACTTTTGCCTTTTATCTCTTTAGGGAGGAAGGGCCTTGCAGTCTGATAAGTCTCTAGGAATCAGTGGAAGCTATCCAAACACTAGTGACTTAAACTGCCATTTGCAGGTTTCTGCCATTGATAGTGCTCTAGTTTGTGGTGTTTGATAATTGATGTGATAAGTGAAAATGTATATTTGTTAAATGATAGTTGAAGAATACAACACTCAGATTATTCCAAAGTTTCTAATACAAATACTGTTTGTAAAAGAGGTATATAGATAAGAGTAAAGACACCTGTACTTTTTCCCTGACTTTTATTCATAATCACTGTTGAAATTTTGGGGGGATTTGGTTGCAGTCCCTGTGAAGGATCTTGGGCAATGTTCTACCAGTACTGCTGCTTTCAACTATGCAGTGTTGATCTTTTCTTTAGGTCTATTCTCACTTTCCTTCTATGTTTTTGCTTATGGGTAAAAACAAGTATTACAGCTACCAGATCCTCTCAGCATTTTTGGCTTTGAGTTTTTCTGTTCCAAAAGTGTTTCTGTTTTTGCAATAGGGGGATGAGTAGGGATAACCATTAAGTGCTTTCTGATTTGTGGAGTGTCTTGAGCCTGGAGGTATGGAAGATAATGTACTATAGCTGTGAATTCTAACTGTGAAGGGTCTATTCATCAAGCAGAGCATTATGGAAAGAATCTGATAATTTTTCCTAGATAAGTTCAATCAAATTAGGGTGAAGTTGCTCTTTCAAATTAGAAAAGCCATCCAAAATCTGTAGATGGAACTAAGTGAGACTTGGTTGCCTGCCATTTCTTGACTAAGGAAGTTGGAAAAGAGAATAAGTATTTCTAATTACTTTCAGACAGGCCAGGCAAAGACCTGCTGTCAGAACCAAGTCCATGAGGAGGGATTTCTTAGTTCTACCCTTTCTCCCACTTCCATGAAGTTTCTTTAAGGATTAGATTATCATATCAGACATAATCCCAAATCCAATAGCTGCAGAGCCACACAAGTCCTTGATGGCAGCAGAAGGTGGAATATCTTTCTAGACAGCCTCATTTTTCTTGGGGTATCAGGCACTCCATGTAAGCAAATCCTGACCAGTACAGAAAGGAAGCTGCCTCCTGGGGCAGAACCCTACCCCTTGGGGAATAGGGATGGAGAATGTAATATTATCTGTTTGCATTTGAAAGAAAGATAAGGGGAGAAGGCATTTGTATCAGCCCAAACAGTGCACAGGCAATTTGGCTCTCTGAGGACACAGTCTGATTTGTTTGCTCCATATAGTCCTTGTACCATCAGTTTTTAGTGGGCTTTCAGTGCTGCAGATACTAAATTTTAAATCTCTATCATGTTTGGAATTTTAAAATAATTTAAAATCAGTGATCTACCTGTGACATTTTTGAATGTACTACATTACAAGGAGGGTTGCAAACAGCGTAATCATATTGAAAGGATGGATTTTATTAGTCCTCTTTTAGTGACTGAAAACCAAAACCAAAACCGAACATCTCTTGAACGCACACCTAGTGGCAAAGGGAATCTCTTGTAAATTTAAGATATGTCAGGAGACTGCTTTGGTGAGCATGTGGATGTCTATTACAGTTTTAGTGAATTTTAAGAATCAAACCATGTGGGAAGAAAGACTACAATGAGAATCCAGTATCCTTTTGGTCAACTAGGCAGAAGAAAAGTAGCCTGTATGTCAGCAAGCTCTTCACAGAAGTATACTTAGCTGTTCTTAACAGATTTATATGACAGCTGCAGGTTGCTTCTCTAATTAATCTTGAACCTTAGTTCTAATCAAATTCCTCATGGTAGGGGACTTGAATGGGAACAAGAAGGCAAAAATGGTGTGTGCAGCCTTTCTACGCCCTTGATTCTCACCGTTTCTTTGAGGGATTGGATTGAAGATGTTCTAGCTGAACTGGTGTCTGGGAACCTCTTGAGCATTGTTATATAGCTTGAGGAGGGATCCTCTGAATGCAGGTTAGGTGTAGTCCTGCTAGAGTTTCCCTTCCTGGGCCATCCTTTGTATGTCAAGGAAATACCAAAGGAACTTCGGGTTTGGCAGTGCTGATTTTTCAATGAGCTTTTTTTCCTTAATCTCTGGTGTCTTCAGCTGCAAGGCTCTACTGTAGTGTCACTATAGGATGAAAGGGATGTACTATAAAGGGTCACAGACAGGCCCATAGTGATAGATCGTTTGTCTGCAGATGCACACAAGAGAATGAGTTGGATCTTTACAGGAACAACTCATTTTCTATTGCTGCCTTACACGTTACCTGAAAATGAAAATTGCCATTACCCAGACTGTCCATCTGCTATGTAAGAAATTGAACTGCTGTCACTGGCTTTCAGTAAGTACATGTTAACATCCCTTTTCAGTCTCTTGCAATGTATTAACTCCTTCCATTATTTTCAATCTGAGAAGACTTGATAATATAAATCTCCCAATTTGATTTCAAAGAGCTCATGGATCCTTGTATCATGAAACATCTAATACACTCTGATATTTCTGACAAGAAGGGATCCCTGAAAAGAAATGTCAAATAAGGTATTGGTTGGTATGCTCTTGAGAATACATGGCACCGTTAACTTCATTCCTTTATGAGCATGTATTTGATATATAGTCAAGTCTGCATGATCTGTCCTAGTGAACAGTTAATGGGAAAATTTGGATAAGACAGAAAATACTATGCCAGCCCTACCCTGGGGAGCCATTCAGGCTCTCTATGCAGTACTTGCATCAATATGGCTCCAGGGGGAAATGCCTGCTGTATCCATACCATCTTTCCCAGGGGCCCAGCATTCCCTGGGGCTCAGGAAGGCCTATTTGGTCAAAAATTAAAGAGGAAAAAAAGTACAGAGCACTTTGCGGGGGTATGAATCTAGCTTAATATTCCAAACACATCTGCTTTGCTCTTACTTTATATCTACTTGTGTAATTCGTATAGGATAAAGGCAGTCCAATGTTTATGTTTCTAGAGATTGTAAGGGACTTAAGTGAGAGAAGGGGCTTCTACTAAATAGAAGAACCAGGCTGAATTTCCACTTTAATGCACACAGTAGCCATAGAATTATTTCTCAGGGAAAAAATAATCCCTAAGAGATTGTTTAGGAATAAGTGAAAACACATGCTAGCAGTACTCTAGTAGTGTACCACTATACATGTGTGTTGACTACATTAAAATTCAGTAGTGATGTCATTTAAAAAAATTGTATTTGAAGTTTTCAAAAATGTCAAAAAATTTATTGAGATGGGCTTTGACATTTCCCTGTTCTATGTGTGCTGCCATTTAAAGTTAAATCTTTACATCTTTAAGCTTTCATGTTAATTGTATACTATTCATAGTAATATGGCCCCTCGACAGTTAGCTTTTCAGGAAAGAATTGCCTGGTTGTGGGGTTTTGTTTGTTTCTTTGGGGGGGGGGGGAGTTCCATTCCTTATCTGTCCAGTGTTGACACTAACTATAGAGTGTATTGGAATATGCAAAGGCTCATTATTGAGTTAAGTTTTCTCAGGTTGTTGTGTGCTTTGCGTGTAAGTTGAGTCAGACTTACTTTTTTTAAATTACGACTCCACTGTTCCCCATACTCTATTCAGAGAGACTCTGACAGACTCTGTCTCTTTGAGGAATCCTGGCAACTTCAGTGAGACTCGTTGAGATGTAAGTAAGCAGTGGTGGTACCAGAATTTAACCCCCTTACATATTTCATTTTTTCTCAAGTGCCCTTCCTTTGAAGTTGGTACATTGGGCACAAACCTAGATTCTGGCAAGAGGAATTAACTTGATTATTCAAAACAATAAAATTCACTTTTCAGCACAAAACAATATTAACGTTGAAACCTTGTCAGCAGTATAGGGATTTTCTGGGGTGAGAGGTTAAGCAAATGACCTTTCTGAGAGAAGCTCTGTCTTTGTTACTAGAGCTGTAGCTTTGTCTTCTGTGTGTGCTTTTCTCCATGGCTCATACAGTATTGTGACTTGGTGAGCTGCTTCTGCCATTGCCTGTCAGAGTTTCATAATACACTACAAACAGGGAGGTTATGTTTATATTTCAGAGATACATGCCTCTGATAAAGGCTTTGTAGCAGTAGCCTGCACAGGACAGCCTTTCAGGGCAAGTGTCAGAGTGCAATTATTAAGGATGCTGATAATGTGTTTGCATTAATTGCAATGGTCTTAAAAGTGGGATCTTCCTCTGTGTATCTTCCTTGGTGAAGAAATGTACATAAAGTCTTGATACTTTAGAAAGCAATGTCAAGACTCCATGACCTGGTGTAGGTCCAAGATTTTTACCTGTTCTATAAAATAGTCTCTGGCCAGAGCATAGAAACCGACTAACAGGGGAAGGGGAGATGTAGAGGAAAAGGATGAAAGGTTCCCTCCTGTCACAGAAAGCTGAAATGCTGTTGCCTGCAGGAGACTGAATATTGGTTTTCTGAGTGCTGGGAACCAGGGTCTGGGACCATTATGCCTATGAAAAAGTCTGCCCTTAAAATCTTGAAACAGTTCCCAAAGTACAGATAGAGAGGATCTAATAAATAAAGCTTCTGTGTTCTTCTTCAAGATCATTGCAAGAATTTGAAGGTTGCTGAAGTTGTGCAAGAAAGTTAAAGTCAAGCCATCACTCTTCTTCTGTCTAAGTATTTCTTTAAACTTCTTAAGATCATTCACTAGTTCATCTCTACTTCCCAAAAATCTAGCTGCTGAAGATAAGTTTATTTTGTCTTTGACAGGTCCACTTAGATTTGCATCACGATTCCACCTTTTCTTGTCAGGGCATGGTCCTTGTATTACCTCTGTAATCATCGCATACTTTTTGCTTTCTAGGCTGGTAAGTCAAAGCAGCAAGAACTACACAAGTAAAAAGAGCATGTGATCAAAGGCTTCCTGCCTAAATCCTGACTTCTTTTCTAACTCATTTTTCATTTATGAGGAACCTATTACACATGAGTGTGTTTAGCTTTGCCAAATTTTTTACGCATTCTGCCTATCTTTACCTATTTTTATATTTTTGTATTTTTGTAGATGAGGGTATTTTTGCTGACTAACTATCTGCCCTTTCTTGTTACTGCACACACTGTTACAGTGCACGTTTTTGTGAAGCAGCTCTGATAACACGGAAGGCATTCTCACAATGGCCAAGCTTTGATATGAAATACTGCCCCTTTTGTGAGAAGACCTGTGATCAAATGAGGGGTAGAACCAAAGCAAGTATTACGGATTCATAACAATAAACAATATGTTTGAGTCTTTCTCTGCAACTGTTTCACAGCCCTTTTCTGCCTTGATCCTTTCTCTTAATCGTAAACCCCTTCATGGTAACCTTTTTTAGGAAGAAAAGTTGAAATCTGAATGAAGCTGGAAAAAATATGGGTGCTGCTTAATGAGCTTGAAGAGTCATTATGGTGATAGAATTAATGATGCCAGTTTGCTTTTATATTGCAATCTTGATATTTTGTCAGCCCTGTTGTTCTCAGCAAAATTGGTCTGAAAAGGGAGTTTCCTTTTTAAGGTATACAGTACACACATAAGTGAGATTTTGCGAAGTTTTACTGGTTCAGTATATGGAAGCATACACTTATACTTCCATTTACCATAGCATGTGACGCTGCTCCAGAATTCCCAGCTGTTGTTAGTGGCCAACCGATCTATTTGCTGCCATTTTCTGTTGTGTATTCTGATCTCAGTTCTTTACTTCAAGGCCTTGTGGTAGTATTTGTAGGAATGGTTAGTAATACTTAAGCGGACTGCTTTTATATGGTGGAAATTCAAGGAGAGATAGGTAGTCATGAGAAATAATGAAAAACATCACCATGGAGAGTGAATTTTGTATCAGTCATAAACTGGAGAAAAATTACACAATGTACAGCTTAGGAAAATAAATAAGAGGAAATAAAGAAAAAAATTGTAGAAGTGGCAGCATTTGATGGTCCAAATTATGCAGCACAAGGATAAGCACGTACCGTATACTGACTTGTGAAGTAATGAATTATTATTCAAGGCTGTCTTTATGGCCTCTTTTGTAAACCAAGTAGTTGTTAACTGCAGATGCATTTTGGAAGAGAGGACAACAGATTTATTTTAAAGCATGAAGGCTTCCATGGATGGATCATGGTACATTGGAAACAGCCACAGTGCCAATTATAGATTTAGATGCTTAATTGCTTTAAAAATTATTCCTTATGCATTATTATCATTGTGCCTTATTATATAGGCATAGCAGTGCTCCATACCCACTTAATCTGCTAAGTGCCAGCTGTTAATGTGATTACATGCATTCATTAACTAACTAGTTAAAGCCATCTGAAATTTGAAGCAGCCACTGAAGTTCTGATGATTTTTTTCTTGATAACAAAGTATGGAGGGGAAGGAGCAGCAGTTGCATAGCAGATATGCAAGAAATACATTGGTGCAACATGTACTGGTGATGAAACTGAAGGCGCTCATGGAAGTCAGCCCTGAGCCTTTGCGTAGTTGATGCATCAGTGCTGTTAGAGATGCCATTTTTGGTTCTGAAACTGAAACATGCATTTGTAAGGTAGAAAAAGTACCCGTGAAATTAATTACATTATGCCAATGGTAACTAAATAGTTACATTTTGCCATTTTACTTAACAACTACTATATTTACAGTTGGATACTACAGTCTTCAGTTCTTTCCTTTGACAACTTATGAATGTTGTTGTAAGTTGTTAAGTGGTTGTCCTGTACCACCTCAGAAATAACTGCATTTTTATGGAGAGCAGAATGATCCCTATGTCGTTAGTAGCTATTACCAAATGATGCCATGGATATGCTTGGTATTAGTCAAGAAAATCCTTTTCTGAAATCCTTTTTATCTGATGAATTTCTTTTTCATATTGTACTCTTTGAGTACCAGTTGTATGAGTTGCCAAACAAAAACTGGCAGAGACAAATACCTGTTAGGAAAAACTAGCAAAAAAAGTGTAGCTTATAGATAACAAATGAAGGAGGGGGGAGGGAGGAAAAGGATACAATAGTAGCACTGCAGTAATTGAGGTCAGTGAAAGTAAGTGTAGAACTTTTGATGGGATAGTGTGTGTCTTGCCTTTTCTTGTTAAACAGCTTCTGACACATGACTTTCTTGTCCATGGTTCCTTGGTAATAATGAGAGGCACTTTTTTTTTGTTTGCTTGGCTGTACACCCTCTGAAGAAATCAGGTATCTAGACAAAGCTACTGAAGCCTGAAGCCTTTGTGAGAGAGAGTGTGTGTGTGTGTTAATACAAGGGCAGTGTAAATGAAAGATCATTCTAGCTTCAGTTAGTAATAAAAATATCCTTCCTTACTAAGAAGAATTAGTTTCATGCCATGTATACCCTGGATTTCACCAATGTCTTTTTGTTTGGTGTCTGTGCCTCACACTGTATAATGAGCAGTAGAAAGAGGAGAATAGATTTCTCACTGGGAAGCTGAAATCAGTGACATCAGATGAAGCAATAAAATTTTGTATTAAGATCAATTGCATAACTAGTAAACATAATCCAGAAAGTACAAGGTATGAGGTTTTTTGACCTAGCTAAGCAACATGTGACCAAACCCCTGCCAATCCCATGACCAGTCTGGCTTCTGTTGGGTGATCTCCCCAGCCCAGGTGTATGGCTGGCTGACACCTGTGTAACTTTTCTCTGGTACCAGTTGCTTCAGTGGCACAATGCAGACATGCACACCAGCCTTTTATCTGCGTAGAAAGCTGCTCTTTGCATGATGTGAAAAGCTAATGTAGTGAAGACCCCATGTTAACATTTACAGCAGTGTGTTGTGGATGATAACCTTTCTTCCACAGGAAAAAGGGAAGCAGCAGTGGACTGATCTTTCCTCCTTAGTAATAACTGAGCAAATAAATGTGCCTACCTTAGCATTGCTTCAGGCAGTACTACCTACTGGTTTGCCTTTGAGCCTTAGCTTCCCATGATGATTCTGCAACTGTAGAAGAAGGGGTAAGAAGGAGAACTGACTGTGAGACTTGGGGCCAAGTTCTGCTTTCAGAGACAAAGATGTGGAACACCCCTGATGACTTGTTGAAAGGCAGATGGGCCTATAGTAATTATTTTTACTTCTTGTGAGAGACTGCCTGAACAGAGTCCCTTCCCCAAAGGATTTTCAGCCAAATAAAGGGAGGAAAAGCTTTGTCATCAGAGATTCATGCTTAATTCCATTGATTGATATTATAATTGAAAGTACTTGCTATTGTTTTTTTTCCTTGTAGAATAAGGAGCTGAAATAACAACATGTTTGCTTAGTATCTGAAAAATGGCAGTGTTTGGCAAGTGGCCTTAGAGTTTCTAAACAAAATTCCCAGGTATCAATTTCCTTGAAAATCTTGCAGTCTTGCAGATACCACCTGGATTACTGAATGCTGTTTCAATCGGGAAAATAGCAAGAGATTCATAGATCTCTAGGAAATACTCCTGCCCGCAAAAATGTTAGGTAAAATTCAATAGGTGCCTGTATGAGTGTATTCTCTGAGGACAGTTGTTTCTGGGATGGCTGTTCATCCATGGAAAATTATCCTTGAAACTGTCTTTATTTGTAATTGCACACATATGCATACACCACTCTTTTACCATGGCTCTTCTCCCCCCCACCCCCTTCAGAGCCCTTTATGGGGATTCATGTGCCCCATGAACCTACGTTGCTTGGTCATCTGCCAAAAGTGTAACAATAAATACAAAAGTTAAAACCTTCAGGGAAAGTGTGCTTGATTTGGAGAAATCCAGATTATGGCAACTTTTAGTTGTCATAAATAATGGGAGGAAGTGAAGACGCAGGCTTGACCTCAGCAATGTCTGTGTACAGTATGGATGGCTCATGTTTGCTTCCTGCTCTTAAAGACTCTCCCCTCACAGTTCTATCAAGGGAATTTTCTGCCTTGAATGTGTTAATTCCGTACAGAGTAGGAAAAAAAGCAACACTCCTGTAGGTTAATCATCTAACAGATGAAAAATAATTACCAAAATACTTGTAGAAATTATATTCTTTTAGCATTTCACAAGCAAGATGCAGAGACTCAGGCTTAGCGGTACAGAAAGTCAGGGGAAAAGGGAAGATTGCACGTGAAGCTTTCCACCTGTTGAATGATAGTCCAGCTTTGTGGCTTGCAGTGATGCAGAATTTTTACCCTCTAGACATGTCCTGCAATAATTTTATTTTATTTTATGCTTGTATGTTTTTTAAATTGATTTTATTTCAGGGTCCCTGCGTCCATGTCCCAAACCTCAGCTTGCTCATCCYACCTACCTTTTCAAACACAGCTCCTTCTATAGAGTTCATGTGTAGTGCTGTTCACTTGCTCTAAGTTTACCTCAGGCCAAATTATACCCTCAGTTGTTTTCTTATCATATATCTTCATGCAAGATTTTGATCTTTTCCACTTGCTGTTGGAATTTTGGAATATTCCTCTTCCATGTGTCTTATCGGATGTCTTTTCCCTACATCATTTTCATCTCTAATTGTGTTTTTATACCTACAAATCCTTCCCTCCTGTAGTCTTTCAGTCTGCACATTTAAACATRTTGGGCACTGTGTTTGGGAGAAAAAAATCTTTTGTATTTTGAGCATTTATTTATGGGAATCATGAAAATATTGTTGCCTGTGACTAAGAAGAATAAGGAAATACTTTCCTACAAGAAATAGATAATGGCAAAAATACCAAATGCTCTCTTGGAAATTGTCACAAATGCCCTGAGAAATTACTAACAAATATGACTTGCATTTTGTATACTATTTCCTGTAAAAATTCTGTTTCGATAGAGAACTTAGTGTATGTATTTAACACACAGCAGGCTGAACAAATACTGGCCTGCTTTTCTTGTCAAGCATGTGTGTACATGTTCTTGAAAAGTGTTGAGCAACATTCATTCCTACTGGCTGGGATCAGGAGCACATCTGATCTACATATCTCCTGTGATATGAAGGTAATTGGTGAGATTATTTGTATAAGTTTAAGTTGTTTTTGTGACCGTCATGTAGTTGTCAAAGAACAGGCAGATATACCTGTGACTTTCTCCTCTGCAATGATTTTTGGATGCGTACTTAAAAACTACCCTGCTTTTCTCAAGTTAAGACCTTCTAAAAATGGTTTAAAATCATTGAGCTTTCTTAATTTCCATTGCAAACTTGTATTTCAAATCACAAGCTCTATTCTATCACATTTATCTGGCAGGGTCTGTCAGAGTAGTTTCCTCATTAGGCTGAGGGTTTAGCATATCTTTCTTCTTCGAAGAAATGAGGCTGATTCCAGGATTCAGGCTATAAGAAAGTGCCTCGACGAGTTAAGAAACATTGCATATTTACAAATGTTGGAATCTAATGTGAGAAACCAATGTCATTAGTTTCCTGTCAGTATTGTCAGGGGAAAAAGGAAAGCATCTCGAATGAATCAAACAACTTAATCTTCTCAATTTATGTTTTTGTTTTTGTGTAATCTTTTTAGTAAGAGATCAAAGAATGTGCTTCTTGACGTACTTTGGGAGTTACATGTCTGGTGGTGTATACTGTTACTAGATAAGCAATTCTCTTTTGATGTTTCTGTGTAGCTAGCTGAAGCCAACTTTCAGGTCTGCAGGTGACTGTGTGGGTGCGGAGTACGATACCATACTGTCTCTGGGGACGTTGTCAGTGAAGCTTCTGCACAACAGATGCATTTGAAGACTTTCCAAAGATTGACTTCCCTCCCTGCCATCCCAAGTCTCTGTGTGACTAATACTAATGAGTTACAGTTTGAGAGTACAGCTCTTCAGAAATGAGAGTTTTTATTTATTTGGCTAGCTGTTAATGTCTGTGGAGACTGTTTATAAATAATTTGGACTTCCAGGAAATGAAGACGTTTTCTTTGTGAATCAATAGGTTATGATGAGAAATCAGGGACAAGTAAGGCATTTGAACTTTCTTTGATAATGTATTTTATGTAAGAAATGGTTTATAGAGACGAGTGTGGTCACCAGTCACCTGAGAAAAGACTGAAGTGTTGGTTGGAGATGTGAGACGGTGCAGTTACAGAGAGCCTTACAAGTGACCTTGAAGAGAGATCTGGTACAGTTAAATACTGAGGAGGAATGCTGTGATTTCATTGTACTGAAGCTCCTCTTAAAATAAGGTCTAGGCATATCATTTCCCATCTTCTCTTTTTGTTACTGAAACCAGAGGTGTAGCCTTGTGGAACAAAAGCATTTTATAGTTACACAAATATTACAAAGTGAAGATCCCAGTAGCATCATTGCACACCCCTAAATATGGACCAGAAATTCAAGTAGACTGAATTGATAAATTCAACCATAAAAATATTGTGTGACTGAAACTGATTTGCTATTTAAACATAGATGCCAAATGCAGTGAAATTTTTCTCTAACTTGAATCTGTAGTTTTAAAGAGCATGTTCTATACATAGAATTCAGTAGCCATGATGTGCATCCTGTACAGACTCTCTTTTCTCTTCCTTTCTCTTTGTTTTCCTCCTTCAAAATTTTGCTCTTTTTCTAACATGATAATTTAGGCTGAAATTAAATAGTTCATCTTTGTATATAAAAATAACATAACTTCTTAGGTTTATTGTCTGATAAGAATCATTTTGCAATTTAATTCATTTGGAGTTATCAGTCCTGGTCTTTAGTCGTATTGTGATGAGTAAAAATTGTTTTTAATTAGCTATTTTTCATATTAAATTTTCAGCCTCAGAGGCTGATAGGCATGCTACCACAAAAGGTATGTGGGGGCATGTTATGTGAAGACTTACAGGCTGCAATAAGCTGGCAGCATGTGCTGTCATAGGTGTGCTTTCCCTTGAAGTTATGCTTTTGTAAGTAACATGCCGTAGAGCCTGTTGGAAAGGAAGGTCTAAAATTGTTTTTGTCTTTGTTTTTTGTAGAAGCTCCACCAAAACTGGAAGAAAATCCTGCTGAAGCATTCACTGACTCATCCCTCTTTGCTCACTGGGGCCAGGACCTCAGTCCTGAAAATAGGCGTATTGCTCTTAAGCAATTCCAGTATTACGGCTACAATGCTTACCTGAGTGATCGCTTGCCACTGGACAGGCCCCTACCTGATCTTAGACCTAATGGGTAAGTGCTGTAGTTGAATCTAGTACTACAGGTCCCCAAGTTCTAGACTCTTAACTTTTTCATCTGCAAATTTTATGTTGTGTGATGACCTAGTAGGTAAGTTATACTGGATGGCCAGAATGAGTCATCTGTATAAAATACACAAAGGCGGGGGGTTTCAAGTGTCTCCTGAAATATTAAAGTGCCCAACATAAGTCCTACTAAAATTCCACTAAGTACCCATTAAAAGTCCCCCAAGTTATTTGAAAGCTCAATGTCACCTACAATTTATATTAGACAGTCAATATTTTATTGCTGTGAGAATGACCTTTTTATTTAAAATTTCAGTTTTATCAAAAGATCTGGCTAGGAAAGGAAGAAAATAAGAATTACTCTTTTTGAAAACCCAGGACTGTCTGATAAAGATCAATGAGCGTATGAGGCTGGTCAGCTACAGTAGTAAAATAAGCAGCTCAGTCAAGCAGTGTGAACCAGCTGGAAGCCCCCAGAGCCTCCAGTGGAGTTTCATTGATCTGTTCTCTGCTGAAGCATATGTGTCTGGCAGGGTAAATACATCCACTGTTATGCCACATGGCTTTGGTGAGATGGATGGGACCAGGGAACGAACAACCCTCTCTTTAATGTGTTTGAGTCCTATTCCAGTAAGATCACTTACAGGGAGGGTTAGTACTCAACTTTTCTTTTGGCCTTGTTATTACATCTGATCCTCTGAAGCGGTGGGTGGAGGAAAGTAGTAATTTTTTGCAGCTCATTTTATTAAAAAAAATAAAAAAATCATAAATGCTATAGGTACGTACTGAATTGAACCAATAACCAAGATGTGAAAGGCAAGGAACTAAAAGGCTCCTTGCCAATATCCAAAGCAATCCAGATGTGATCTTACTCACTTCTTTTAACCAAATGTTTCAATAACTAGAGCAGCAAGCAGTAGATTTGACCATATATTAATATGGCATGTTAATATATGTTAATTATATTAATATATTGGTTGCATATGTTGGTTATTAACATGCATTACTATATCATCCAATATTAATGAAAAGATTTGAACACAGTTTCAGGCAACAGTTTAGCAATTTAAAATATATCTATGTTATAAAATGCAATATATAAAAATATATAAATATATATATGGTAGATTTACTGTAATAGCAACATAAGGGAAATGATGGTATGTGCAATTTTATTTGTGTTTGGGTTAAATCAGTTTAGCACTGTCTTTAGGGAAAATCTATCTCTTCTTGTAATCATAAACTAATTTAGAAATCTTCTGTGACTATCAAAACATCACTGACAGAAGTATGTCTGTTCTTGTATCTCTTTGAATGATTCTCCTGAATGACAGAGAAAATGAACGTTACTGTAGCTGAAAGAAATGAGTTGTGGTTGGGATTTTGAAAGAAATTCCAAACACAAACAAATCGTGGTCCTAATTTCTGTGGAAGTTTTGATCCCAAGTTAACTATCTGCCAAAACCACATTAGACATTACAACATGTTTATGGATTCACGCATACAAAATAATAGCTTAGTAATGAGAGTTCAGGAATATTCCCCCCCCACCTGCATCATGGTTCAGGAGGAAGTGGGTAATCTGACACTGAAATTCTGATACTGGGGGAAATTAAATGTATTTTCAGACAGTATGTACACTGTTCACTGTGTAGGCACCACACTGTGGGACACATTACAACACATTATTATGAAGTCAAGTTTCTGAAAAAAGAATTTCTAGTCCTGATATGTGAATTTTTATTTATGTGAGAGAATTTCTGTAGCTATTGCA
Source organism: Apteryx rowi (assembly GCF_003343035.1). Classification (NCBI taxonomy): domain Eukaryota; kingdom Metazoa; phylum Chordata; class Aves; order Apterygiformes; family Apterygidae; genus Apteryx; species Apteryx rowi. The sequence goes on from NW_020450849.1 coordinate 513,744, forward strand.
GGAAGAAACTTACCCAGGGAGAGTATATTTTCCTCTATAATCATCCATTTTTAGGATTGCTAGCACCTATTTATAAAGCCTGTTGCATTAGTCACTTGCAGGCTCTGTATGGTTACATGTAAATTATCCATGGGCAGATACTAGACTCGAGCAGCATAGCCTGAAAGCCAAGGGCAGCTTGGCCTGAAAGGAGCCTACGCCTATTTCAAGTGGCGTGGAAACTGGGTTAACCTTGCTGGACCTTAGCTGGCGGGGGTATTTCTGTTCTGACCAGAAATGCAGGAAAACACAGATATTGTAGAGATACCAGAATAGCTCAGGAAGGAAATAGCCTAGGTCTAACCAAGTACATTAACTAGTGTTTAGCAGTGGCTCAGAGTCAGCGTGACATAGGAATCCTACCCAGTTAAGGATTGTGGGGAGGTAGCTGTAGGGAATGGAGTTCACACGGATGTGTCCAAGCTGAGCCATGGTCTATCATCTATATTATAATGTATCACATGAAATATAGGATGTTGGTAAGGCAGCAAAAATATACATATAACTGAAGTCTAATGTAATTCACACGTGATTGGCCCCAGTTCAGACTGGGAATTAAGCAGTCTACTAAGAGTGTATGTTGACAGTTGGCAGGCTAAGAACAGAAGGACAATATGCCGTAAGCCCCCAAATTACTCAGACTTAACTATACCTGCACCCTTGCTAATTAGTTTTGAACCTGGAAAAAGTTCCTGAGGAGTCTGCGCAAACCCAGTGATGTCAAAATGCTGTCCTCCTTACAGGCTGTCAGTCCAGGCAGTAGCAGCCCACGTAGCCTCCTCTCCTCTCCCTGCAGGCCCTTATGCTTGTACAAGACTTTTAGAGTACAGAAACATGAGGACAGTATCTTCATTTCATGTGAGTGGCTATATGAATCTATTAATGGATCTGCATAAGATGTGCTTTAGACATTTGCTGGCAAACAGTAGACAAAATACCAATAGCATCCAGGTGCCTGTGCATAGGTGTGTATTTCTGAGGAGGGGAAGCAGGCAATTAAGTCTAAATCAATATTTTTTTTTGTCAATGTTAATACGTAGTGTATGCCAGAATAGTTGTCTTGTTCTGGAAAATGACCAAGCAGCACATTTAAGACAAATCAAATTCCTTCTTCACACAGCACACCGTGAAATTGGGCAAGCAAGCACACCATGTAAGCCAAAGTAGAAATGGATTCAAGAAGGGAACAGACATTAAGGAATACTAAGAAAAAATGTAATGCATACACTTTGTTTGACCTAGCTGTCTTTTCGCTTTATTGATAACTCAACACCTAGCAGACATAAATCTCTCTGTTTCCTTATCAAAATTTTGTGCCTGTGTTCCTGCAAAGCCTCTTGGTGCCGAGAAATACAGTAAACCCTTTTATATCATTCTGGTATGATTCAACTGTGAACTTCGTGTCCCTTTCTACAGTGTTCTGACAATTGACATCAGAATAACTTAATGGAGGAGCTCAGCATCTCTTTGCAGGGTCCTGCAGTTAGAGATGCCTCTCCACATACGTAATAACCACAAATTATAGCATAGAGGATTTTCTGATGTTGATTTTGTCAACACTTAATGCAATAAAAATATCAGAGGACAATTAGAGATTGCTGAGCCACACACATGCATGTAGGAGAGGGCAAGTATTCAACCTTTCCAAGCCCTCCAATGTGGGCAGCACAGTCCCTGTGTGCAAATAGAGGAGACTGCATTCAGTAGCTAGGGCAGTACACTTTGCCCAAGTGGTTTTTCCTAGTCTTCTCTGGAAGAGAAAAAAAAAAAAAGAAAAAGAAAAAAAATCATCATCAGTCAGAACCATCCCACAGACTGCAGTTGGGTCAAGCACAGATTGTGGGATTTTCTTCTGTTGTAGGTAGTACACAGGCATGAGCCTTGTGTTCTATAACTATAACTTTCAGGATCTGATCACTTTTCACTGTGAATGTTTACACTAGCACAGTGCAGTCCCCAGACCAGGTCATGACTCTAAAATCTGTTACAACACAGGTTATAATAAATAACTTTCATGGATATCCGGACCTCCTGAAATAATTGTCCTGAAATAAGCATTGAAGTAGTCTCAGTTTTTGTGGTACTTGGCAGCACAAGCAGTATTGTGGAGGATCCCTTCTGCTGACTCTCCCAAGACTTCCCTTTGTTTAGTGCTGGAGTTGCGGTGATCTGCTGCTTTCCATTGATACACCCATCTGTCAGGCAGCTGTGCATCTGCGTCACAGGTTAACGTGTAACTGCTGGCTCTAATGAGCTCGAAAGCATTGAGGAAAGCAGTGTGGGCCTTTCTCTGTGCACGACCAGGCACTTCTGCATTAGCTATAGTTCTGTTGTGCTTGTTACTTTAAGCAGGGCAGGCAGTACCCACAAACCTTGTTGTGAGTGAAATGTTGAACAAACTCACACAGAAATATGTCATTAAAAGTCGGGTTGTTTAGGGATCCCAAAGCTGGGCACCGGATCTCCTTCTGAGTGAATACAATATTAGTCTTCTACTTTGTTGCCTTTAATGTGTTTTGGGTTTTTTTTGTTGGTTTGTTTGTTTGTTTTGCCTGATCTAGTGCCCTGAAGCACGTCTGTGAAAGAGATGACATTGTCTTGTCTTACCTAGGCATGAGAGGGAAGGATAGTGGAAAAAGGCGTGTGCAGTAGGACCCAGCAAAGCAATTACTCTGAGAATTTTGTTCCTGCATAGCACATACGATAGGAAGGAGCTGGCCAATAGGCATAAAGCAACTTTTTCAATCGGTGTAGCTTCAGTCAGCCAAATTTCTTTTGCATTGGTAAAAACAGTATTTTCATGAAAAAGTGAAGGCAGGAAAGGTGGAGGAGTAAAAGAAACATTTAAAGCTGAGATAGCTTTTCATCTGGCTTTGGAGAATGCTAAATTGTATCGTACAGCATTTGGCTTGCAGCAGGTTTGACTGACTGACTCCCAGCTGACTCAGTGTAGTTTGGCATCTAGAAGAGTCCAGAGGAGATGTTCCATTTCCTTTGCAGAGAAAAGCTTTGGCCATTTAGTAACTACTTTCTTGTTTTCCAAGTTGTATTATTTCGAGGCTCAGTTCAGAAAGGGACAGTGGCAAAAGTCTTGAAAAGGAACAGGACTAGGCTTGTGATAAACTGGCCACAAACTGAGTAGATGGGGTATCCAGTGAATGCAAATAGGAATACAGAGTGGCTGGGAAAAGTATTAGCTGGTTGCGGGGGCAGGGGGTTGTGCTGTGTTTTACTACTAAAACTGTTTATGGGCATACATCTGTCTAAAATGTGTGTCGGTGTTGTGGTATATAGAGAGGTAGTGTGCAAGGCAACACCAGACTTGCATGAGCCTGTAGACTCTCCTTTATTAAAACTGTTACAAGAACAACATGTGATCCCAAGTTGTGAGGTTAAAGTTAGCCATTTGCATGTTAGCCCCTCCTGGGCGAAGCCAGCCCCCGCATGCTTACCTTCTGTTAGGCCGGGCCTCAGGCATGGTGCAGCTGTCAGGTCAGGCTGCCTCGTTATGTCCGTTCCGATGTGTTTGAGTTCTGCGAGGGATGTGTTGGGCTCCATGTTCGTTTCCACCTGAGTTCCGTTGTCCTCGTTCACGAAAGGCAGCATAAATATTACATGGGGTATTTGACGTTTCAAAGGAATTCTTTATAAAGAGCACTTAAGCCTGGTCCTTTACCTGTTAGATTATTTTGGACAGAAGTCCTGAGACTACCAAATTATTCAGCCTTCCTGTCAAATATCTAATGTTTATTTCTGACATTCTTCCCGCTCTTTTTTACTCCCCTTTCTACCTTTGGTTCTTCTTTTTCTTGCCTCACTTTTGCCTGTTGGCAAACTCTCTGTTGGTGCTGTCGTAGCAGTGGGGTGCACTGCCTGAGCAGCCACCCGCTATGATTCTGGTTTGTGCTTCAGTTTTTCCTGCCCATATGCGTCTGCCCAAATGGCTGCTCTAGAGTGATTTTGTATCACTAACAGTGATACCAAATCGGCTGCAGTCTCCAAGATGCTTTAATAGCCTAAGTTAATAATGAATGTTGCTGGCATCCGTTTATTGGTTTTGATACTCACTGTCTCCGTTAACTTAAAAGAAATGTGATGTGGTAAACGGTTCTCACTCTCTCATCCTCGCTCGTGTGCCCTCTCTCTTTCTTTAATATGTCATGACTATGTGAATGTGCTATAGTTCTTTCACTTGGCAGACATTTATATTAGAAAGTACTCAGAATAATCCCTGGCAGAATACTGTAAGAGACTAACAATTTTTGCCCAAATACCTACACAGAGTTCTCATGTTCTTATAAAGGGGAGTTTTACTGAAATCATCAACTCCCAGTTTACTGTTCTCACTGTTTTATTCAGACACAGGTCTTGATTTTAAGTACCAAAAAAAAAAAGGAACTTTATGGTATGGTTTGATGGGCATGAATAGCTTTTATTAAAAGGAGTAATCTGTTGCAATTAAATCTATACTGTAAAATGCTTAGGAGACCATGAACTAATTACTCTTGTGTCACAGTCCTGGAACTTACCTGCATATTTATCAATTTTTCTGTCTGTTATTCAGTCTTTCTTTATTATACATTTCTGTTCATTTTTAGGGAGTTGTGTCAGGAGAAAAAAAAGCTGTCCATATTTGYTTTTATAGTTACATGGTAACTCTGCGCATTGCTCGCACAATTGTATGCCTGGCTTTGTTCCCTCCTGATGGAAAATTATAACCACACCTCAAGTTCTATACATTCGAAGCAGAAATAGTTTACTGTCTCGTTGGCTATAGTTCTGTAATAGACTGTAATCCCCAAGGATCAGGGTTGGGGGGAGGCACTTTTTATGTCTTTTTCAGCATGAGCTTTGTTACCACAGTTCAATTAACACTTAAAATACTGATAGTAGTGAAAGGGGAGATGAAGAATGATCACAAAGTGAATTGGTAAACATAAATAGTTGAGCTGCAATTCTTACAAGACCTGCATCTTTTGCAAGATTTTTAGTGCCATTTATTTTATTTATGCCAGAATTCAGAAGAATAGGCTTTTCTTTCCTCCCATACGTCTTGAACTTCCATTTGCCTTTTTGGCTCATGACAAAATGTTACCAAGTCATGGAGAAGGTACAGTTCTGTTTCTGCTTGTGCTTTTGAGAAATTCTTATTCTGTTCGAACTAACACTCTCCCGTATGAGTTTTTAGGAAGGATACCTTAACCCCAAATGTTTTACCCACATGCATTACTTCATCCTCTATTCAAAAAAAAAGTTAAAAAAAAAAAAAAGTGCTCTAGCTGATGTAATTTTGTGGTCAAAACACAAAACAGGATTCTTCATGTGTTCTGGTGCTGTTGTTTGGCTATGATACTATTGCAACTCTTAGGTGAAAGGTTCTAAAAAAATGGAGAACTGTAATTCTTTTCCACCATATATGTACATAGTTGTGGAAGATCTCAAATAAAAGTTATTAATTCAGGAAAGCATTCTTTCTCTGTTGTTCTAGTTGTTTTAAACTAATTTTAATGTGACTGACTGAATTGCTTTAGCATAATGTGTATATTCTGGATGAATATATTTTTCTCATGGACGAATATCTGAAAGAAGATTTCTAATGTATTCTCTCCTCCATTTACCAGAGTTGTGCTTGATATAGAACACCAGGAATTTCTCTTAATTTCTAGTAACCATGGCAACTGTTACTTTAGTGTTATTAGCCTAATGTAATTTAGTAGAGTTGGTTGCTGGAGGTAATTTTTCAGCTACATTGTGGTGATATTTGTTATTATAATTTTTAATAATTAGAATTTACATTTAAGAATCATTTAATCATAATACTGAAATATGCTCAATACTTCTGTGAATTAGTTACTAGTGATAGCCACAATTTGCAAAGAACAGTGTCTGAGCTACAGGCAAGTTAGGGGTCTTATCCAAGGCCCTCGAATGAGTCAAAGGCAAAGCTGTCATTAAAACTTGCAAGGTCCTTGTTGCCGTGCAGCCATTCCACTCTTAGGACTTACTGGATCTAAGATTTTGAGCAATACAATTTTAGCCCTTTGTACACTCTTCAGTGTGTGCCTGACTTACACATGCACGCGCACCCCCCCACACACAGACACACGCTTTCTCTGTAGCTATTTCTTGTTCATTCCTAGAATGCTGGGATTCTATTCAACATAAAATATAGCATGAAGAAGAGGACAGACTTATTTCTGAAACTATACAAATTCTATGTTCTGTGCACAGTCAGATGTATGTGGGTTTAATTCCAATTTGTTAACAACAACAACAAAAACTAGGTAACTTTTATTCTTTCCTTCTGATATGAAAAAAAATGTATGCAGAAAAATATAAAATTTTTAAAATTGTCCACAATGAAAAAGTGAATTCAAGCTGGAGGTAAAGATAATAAATGAGTCTGAATGGGGGAGGGAAGGGACCCTCAGTTTAGGAATGTATCTGCATTGAAGAAGAATCCATTTGAGAAGGACTAAAGAGATTAGACACAATGGGATCCTAATAATGTTTTCTTGTATCTTATGCAGTTATCTTTTATTATATACTGGGGCAAAATAGGAGTCAAATGTCATTTTCTCTTGACTTTGCTCTTGACTTCAAAAGATGCCAGGCAATGGAAAATGCTGTCCAGTGGAATCTGATTTGAAAAAAAGTTAATGAATACAGTTAGGAAAAATGATAAAAATCACTTACCTTAAATGGAAGGAAGAAATGTTAGAAGCAGAAATTTTGTTTGAAGATTTCAGTTTATGCRTACTGGATTTATGATAGAGAAGTGGGGGGTGGGGGGACTGTTTGTTTGGTTTTTTTGTCATCCAGAACAGAAAATCAGTTTTGCCTTACACTAGTTGTCTTCTGAAAGAAAAAGCAGCTCCTTGTTGTAGTCTTTTATTTGGAATAAAAATTCCCAGGTTCCTATCTCTAGGAAAGGGCCTGTGGCGCTGAATAATATTGAGGGACCACAGTCCTGCATGGGAAAAGCTTTTAAACACTCTAAATTAGCATTTTCTCTATTAATTGCAAGTTCCCTGCTTAACACAGTGGTTTATTTAAACACCATTCTTCAGCACCTCATTCTGCCTGTGCTCCTGCTTTCCTACCTTGTATGTATACTTCTCAGCAGCTAGGTACTTTACAGGCTACATACAACTTTACTGGAAGTTGTAGTACTTGGGTTTCCTTTGTGAACCTAGTGATAAGTCCTTCTTAGAAAATCTTGTTTGCCAGCAACACCCACCAGAACCACTGAGAATCATAACTGCACCCACTTGAAAAGGCCAGATATAGAGGAGGTCCAAACATAAGCCTTTACAAGGTGTGGCCACTGATCTTTGAAGAACAGTGAACTTTTTTTGAGTTATCTTTAATGAATTGGCATTAATTTAAAAAAAAAAAAAAGACAATTGACTATAATTGACACTTCCACAAGCTGTTACATTTTTATCTGCTGTCCAGTGGCACTCAAAGTGACATTCTTTCAGATCTGTTGAAAGCTTCAAAGAATGCGTTTCCATCTGATCCTTAAAACTTGAAAGCCTTCTTATCGGTAGACGTAAGAGACTAATGTGTCGGTAGAAATACAATCTGCTTTTGGAAAGTTAGTTTTGATTTGTTTATACTGCCAAAAGATCAAGCTACAAGTGAGAATCAGTAAGTCCAAAGACCACTGTAATTGCTTCATTCTTGTACTGATGCAGTGGAACAGAAAGCTATGAATCTCTGAGTGGGTTTCTTATTTGATTCTGAAAGATGACTGAGCCAACTCATTTAAAAATAAAACCTACACCCTTTTAAGACAAATGCTTGTCCTAACTTTTTCAAGACTGTGTTTTCTATTTTGCATGTCTATATAATTCCTTCATGTGGTGATGGAGGAAAAAGGGCCTAAAACGTGAAAGAACTTCTTTAATGTGATTTCCAGCAAATTCAAACTAGTGACTGAATTGAGAAAATTGGATGACCGGCTGAATTTTGAATTTTTTCCATGTCTCTGTTTCTGGATGTCATGTGTCTTTCATCCTGACCCTTTTTAGAAGCTTTAAAAACATGCTTGTAAATTCATCATCTTGATCAAACTTAATTTTTATGTGACATCCAACATGTGAAGAGGAATACTTACTTGCTGCTTTTCTGTATTGTCTCTGCAGATTAAATACAAAAAAGAAAAAATGCTGTGCTTTCTCTTCTGTTTGAAGATCAAATTAAGTAATCATATTTAATCGTGATTTGAGAATTGTCACTCCATCCACAGCCTTCAGCAGTGTCTGACTGGAGTGAATCTAGGTATCTTCAAAGATAGCCACTTCAGTGTTGTCAGAAGACAGAGAAGGGCATTAACATCAATCATTTACATCTACAGAACCTATCTGGAAATGGTGTCTGGATCAGCCTGTGGCCACAGTCCTGTTAAAAAGGGAGTAGCTGCTCTGAAATGGGCTATTTTTCATCCTAGTAAATACTTTCAGATCTGAGAAAAAAGGTAGAATTAACTGTTGTTTAGAAATGTGGCATCAAAATACTAAAAGTTTCAGAGAAAAGTAGTTAATTACTTTCGCTTAATAAGCTTCTGGTTTTATGAAAAAGCAAACATTTGCTCACAAATTAAAAGATACAAGTTGGAAAAAGGACTTTCTACTCTTCATAAAAATATAGAAGTTGAATCTTTCTGAAATAAAGGAAAAAATAAAACACTGAGTAACTTTGAAGTGGTACGCAGCACCTTCATAACACTGTTTGCATCAGCAACTGGGAACGTGGTCAAAATATAAATAAAACACACACACACAAAAACCTACCAGGCTATGCAAGTATTCCTCAATCTACTTGAAATTCTTGAATGAGCTTTCGAAGGTCAGTTCCCATCCTTGTACCTGTTTTTCTGGCTACACTGTCTGTCTTAGGTCTTGTAGCAGGATGTCCTTTTGAGCGGGGTCTTTCACTATGTTTTTACTGAGTTGAAAAAGAAGTTCCTGATCTTGACAGGAATTGCTGGTAGATTCTATAGCGAAAGTAATTATCTTTGCTATTCAAGGAGGTGCTTTTGAAGTTTGGGACTAACTCTGTTTTGTCCTGTCTCCACTGTCCAGAAAGACAGTGTGAACCACTGCAGCTGGGAACTGCATTTAGAGAAGAGTTTACATTTGTTTTGCAAACTCTTTTTCACTGTTTTGGGCCTTGCGTGGAAAAGTGAATTCACTCTAGGCCTTGGTTGCACAGGCTGTTTCAGGAAACTGTTCTCAAGGATTCCTTTTTTAGATAGGTGGTCATCTGGTTCTTGCCTGTGCTTGCTCTGAGCAGGTATGGGGACCTTCTGATCCCTGCCTACAAAAGCTCTCTTGTCATTGTTATGGCTGGGGATAGATTTTTCTGAACCTGTTTGTGTTGACACCATGACTCCCAACAGTTTACATCTTTATTTTTTACTTTTTTCTTTAGGTGCCGAAACCTTACGTTTCCTGACAGGCTCCCCGAGGTCAGCATTGTATTCATATTTGTTAATGAAGCGCTCTCAGTGATTCTGCGCTCCATCCGTTCTGCTATTGACCGGACTCCTGCTCACCTGCTCAAAGAGATTATTTTAGTGGATGATAACAGTAATAATGGTAAGAGTTGTTGACTGGACTTTTTTCATACAGACTGGATCATACGTAAGAATTCTTGAATTGTGGCTCTGAGTCATGCCATTAGCATTTCAAATAGCGTCAGCATATTTTCTCTCTTCCTCGTCCCACAGCCTGCTGGGCTTTGTCTTTAAATACACACAAGTGGGGCGTGTAAAAAGAGTGTGTACAAAAATAGAATGTTGTTTCTATACATTTGAGGTCCTGGTAAGTAAAATATTAAGTGTAACTAGAGATCAGAGACCTAAGAAAGATATTTTACACTTTGTAGCACTCTAGTGTGCTTTGAAGATAATCTGCTTTCTGTGCTCTTTCTGTTTCAGTTGTGTGCTTCTCTGTGCTTACTCACCTTTTCTCTTTTGTATAAAGCATCTTCCTGTGTTTCTTAAATATCTCCTTTAAATTGCCATTTCCTTCTCTCTCTTTCTCCTACTCTTTCCTTTCCTTTTGGCTGTTTTTAGGCTCTCATTGTCAATGTTTACCTTGCTGCTTTTCTACTGTATGTCTTCAAACAGATTTTACTCTCCCTGGTCTGAAGGACTGGACTTTTCATTTCTGATTGCTTAGTGCTTGCCTAGGTGGCTGTCAGGCCATGCTGGGCGTTATTTATGAGTCTTGTTCTCTGGCAAGGTTACTAATGAAATGTTAATCATCTGTACACAGGATGCTGAAATTATAGAAAGATTTGTCTCTGCTGGGGGGGAGGGTTAATTTTGAACTCCTAAAATACAAGGAGAATCTGAATTTATACTGCCCAAGGAGAATGCTGAGCAAAGGGCTTCTCCTGTCCTTACCATCATTATAGCTGTTACGTGATCCCTGTGGCTAGATCCTGGGACTTGCTGCTAGTCACAGTTTTATGTCAGATTTGTATAGAACAAGAATTTAGTAGGAAGCAAATAAATAAGTTCTCCTCTTCAGGCTTTATGTTTCACCACCTCCTCTTCTGCTGGCTATCAATGAAGGAAAAAGTAAAATCCTTACTCCTTAAAGTACGCACAACCCAACAACTTGATTTAAGTTTATGTCAATCTAATTCCAGTCCCAGTGAATAATGGTACATTTAGAATCAACTAAGGCTGACGAAGCTTTTCTTGAAACACCTACTCATGGAACAGTGTGGGTAAATTGGCATGCAGGATTTATGAGTTGTTATTCTTAGTTCGTGGCACAATTTGTGATGTAGCAGTGCAGTGAAGTAAAAGAAAATCATGTGCAACAGCAAACTATGAGGGAAGTTAAAATCACGCATAGGCATGCACACACGCATACACACATGATTCAGAAACACATATACGTGGTTCTCAAAAATCTTGTGAACTGGGGTAGATTTTGTTTCAAAATGTAGTTCAGATGCCATTTGACACATGATTTTACTGATGCACTCTTACTGGCTTTAATTTCCCCCCTTCCCCTTGCTCATGCAATACACGAGTTTGATAGAAAAACTTTTGAAGTACAACTTCAATTAGTAGACTTGGACTCTTGGATGTGTTTGTAAAAATTCATCCCTGCATCTTTCAAACAGGTCCTGTTAATATGCCAAGAGCTGAATGAATTTGGTTGGGTATTGGCGCTGCAGTGCCTGAGGCCTCTGTCCACAGAGGAACTGGCCACAAGAAAGTCATAGAAGAAGAAAAATAATCTGGCTGAAAAAGGAGTTTTCAAGGGTTTCTAGAGCTTGAATCTGATTTTATAGAAGTTACTGGCAGTTACTCCAGTTAGTAAATTACAGAGCAATGTCAGAAATGTCAGTGTTTCTGAGAGCCTGTCATTATAGCTGCCTAATGCACACACTTCTTGCAGTCCAATCTATGGGCTTGTCAAAATTATTCTTTTCCTTGTTTCTTATCTGAAATGGATAAGAAATCACAGGAACCACCTAATCTTTTAGGAAGACCCATTCAACCACATCTCATATTAGCACCAGTGTTAGTACTGTGCAGTACCATATTTTTATGACTGTACCTTTTATTCAGACTTATCTTTCTTACCTTCCCATGCCCCAAATCCTCGGGTTCCTGACCTTGAACAGGAAGACAGAAATGGACAGGAAGGTAACCTTTGCTTTGGCTGCCTTAGCTTGACGTTATGTGTCATTCTATACAAAATCACATTGTACAGAACAATACTTAGTCTCCTAGAAAACGTCAGGTCCATCCAGGATTTTCTGCTGCTCCTCTAACCCCTTTTGTGGTGTCTCTTCCCTGCAGTAGCAAATTAGATTCCTACAGTCCTCTTTATCCCATAATATATGCTGAGGATCTGGTAATAGGCATCCTTTTGGAGAGGATGGATGGTAGGTAGGAAAGGGAGCAATTCTAAAAATGATTTATAGGCTTTTCTATTATTAGTTTAAATCTTAAAATATTCATTTCAGAATGTACTTTTGCTTTTACAATATTCTATTTTCAATTTTTTTTCTCCCTTCTAGCATCACTGAAACTAATCCTTTATATTTAGTGTCATTCTTCCTTTTTTGTTGTTGTTAGTGGCTCTTTAGCTTGTGAATGCTGCTGCCTGTAAGATAACTGAGTTAGTCTGGGTTTCCCTATATTGTTACCTGAGGGGGTAAAAGCTTCATTTGTGCTTGCATCTGGCTCCAGACTCTTCCTCTCGTAGAGGCCTGACAGAAGCCTAATCATAAGCAATACGTTTGCTTTCAAACTTTTGGTGGAGGTGACAATCTCCATAACTTGCTATAAGATTTTTTTCAGTGATGCCACAGCCATGGATCTTACAGGTGGGAGATGTTACAGTACAGGAAGTGACTAGATAAACTTCAGTCAGGGGAAGAGTGCAGATGAACATGTTTTTTATTGAGTCTCGTGTGCTATTTGATTGGATTCACCTCGCATATTTAATTAAAATCAAAGTAAATACAATGACTGGTACTACCAGAGGGTACCTGTATTGCCTACTTCCAAGGGTAAAGTGGTATTGGGGTTTAAACTGGTGTAAATTCTTGCTGTGGGACAAATTCCTTATCTATTTATGAACACCCAAATTTTTTCCAATTTCAGTTAATCTAGCCTTCTGTGACTTTCAGAGAAGAGCAATGGCAGAACTGGTTGCTTCTTAAAATTCCATCAGACTGTTTTCAGAAACAGTATATTCAAGTGTGTGGCCAAAGTCCGTACCTTTGTCTTGATGTATTTAAGTTACAATATTTTATTTCATGCGCTTCAGGGCATGTCAAGCAAATTATCTATGACTTTTTCTAAACCTTAGTGCAGTTATTTAAGTTCCTAATTATGATTCAGGAGACCTCAATTAATCTCTTTGTGAAGCTTCCCCTTTTTTAAAATAAATGTTTCAAGTTAGCAAATTGTGAAAATGCCAGCCTGTGCCATTTAAAAGCAGAAAATAGGTTTAACAGATCCCCAAATTTTGATCCTTTATTTTAATAAAGCAGTTCACATGTCTTATTGTATGCATTTCACTATACCATCTTTTCCTATGGGATTCTGATAAGCATAACATTAAAATGTTTTATATATGCTGTCAGGCACATTGCTATTAATATTTATTTTAATTGAAGGTTAAAAAATTAAAAGTGAATCAGTGACTGCTCATTTGCTTTAAAACAAGACCAAGAAATTCATTTAAAAAAAACCCAAACAACCATATATCAGCGTTTTTCATTCTGGTCTGAGTTGTACTGATGTAAACTAGAGTAACTTCACTGATTTAGGCTGTCTTACTGTAGTTTGTGCTGTATTTCAGATCAGAATCTTTCCCGTTCTCCTCAGGAATGCTGTTTGCCTTTCAGAGGTAATGTGCTCCTTAGTTTATAACTTGGCAATAGAAATATTTATTCATTTTGATTTAGAAGTGGCACAGATTTCCAGCTGGTTCAGTGGAATTGAGGAGAGGGTTTTGCAAAGATGAGGCATTAAAACACCTTTAAGTGACCCTCTCCAAGACTGCTGAGGGTTAACTAGTCCTCCGAAATATATTTAGAAAAAGCATTTCCTGAGCTGGAAACTACAGGAGCAGTGTTTTGCTCACACTGTTGCTTGTTCCATCCTGCCCTATGGGAAGAGGGTGGTGACCTTCTTTGCCAGTGGAATACTGTCTTGGCTTTTGCATCTTTTTGCTGGCATTGAGCTCTTCTGCATTGTCAAGAACCTCTTGATGATATTTTCAGCTGATTAGAAATCTATCTTAAAAAGTCACTGTGAGCTATGGTGTGCTCAGCTTTGTGGCGTGGCAGTGTGCATTAGTGTGTCCAGGGTATTTATTACAAAATTTAATATTATAGCAATAATTATCTTTACGGCAATTTTTCATGTTAAAATTCATAATGAATGTTGCAGTAGGCTCAGATTTCATAAGGTTTCTTGCTTTTTCTTTGAATCATTACTTATGAATGAAATGTTCTAACATGTTCAGTTTAATAATTCTCATTCTTTGCCCAGAGATTTCCAGTAACACTGCTATTAAATTGCAGTAAGAATGCTGGATATCATAGGATGCTAATTTTATGACTTGCAGTGTTGGAGAGAATACAGAGTGGTAGAAAGTGGGTCGCATGCAACTGTGTTACCTTTGAGGGATTTGCGACATTGTCCTCAAAATACTGAATAAAAAAAGCTTTTCAAAAAGCACCCAGAACCAGCGTTTTCATTAGAAACCTGTGTTTCTTTGTTAGTTATCTTTTAAGAGATATTTGAGAATAGGAGATTGTCTAAATTATTTTCTTTACATAAGTAGTGATCAATAAATGACAAAAGTACCATCCAAATGCATGCTAAATTTCCTGTTATAGCATAACTTGAAGACAGCTTACCTGCAGACCGGACAAAATTGAGTGTTGATTTTACAAACCCGTTAATAACAGTCTTCTGGGGAAGTATTTAGGGATTGCTGTCCTTCTATTTGGCTTCTTGTTCAAGCAAGGGGAAAGTTTTTTCTCCTACCTCTCAACCCCAGCAAAATGTGAGGGCAAATAAAAACATCTTAAAAACAAGGAAAAATCAAACTTTATTCATCCTTGCATTCAGTTTGGGGTTTGTGCATTGTGAAGGCTTTGCTTTATCTATATAGATTCATTCCTCCCATTCAGTAAAGGCCTTGATTCTGAAATCATTATTATTGCACAGTYAGACTTTACAGAAGCAAACTTTGTGATGGTGGTGGTAGCAAAGATTTACATGAGAGAGGGCTGTGTAATGCTAGTAGGAGTCAGGTGCTAAAAAACATGTGTTTTATGTATAGACAAGGAAATCTGTCTTCTTTGTAGACCTGAAAACAGATTTTGGCATTGTTACAAAGTATGCRTTTTACTTGGATAGTAACATTTTGCACTAAGACTTGAATAAGTGAAGTAAGACAATTCTTTGAGCAACTGTTTACTACTACATATTCTGTGCTGATGCTAGGACTGCAGTGAGGTGTGTCTTGGCTTGTGTGCCAGCTACTATGGATGAATCTGAAAATATGTAAGAAGAAAATAACCAGAAGCAAAATGTAGTCCCGTGACCAGATGTTTCAGAAGGCAGGGTAAGTTAGGAGATTGCAGCAGACTGAGGAATGTTGGTCTTGTTCTGAGGTGGGAGGGGGTGGAATATGTTCGCACTTTTGTTCATATCCGAACGATGATTGGCCATACAGCTCTAACTTCTTGTGGAAAAAATTAAGAACCACTAATCTAAACAGACTGTGAGATAAATATAAGCATGGCAGATCCTAAAGACAAAGTCCTGGAGTGGCTCTAAACTGTTCTCTCCTCTTACTTGTCAGTCATTGCCATTATTGTATTCAGTTCCATCTTCAAAGGGAAGAGGATTTAAAGTAGGCATAGAAAAAGATGTAGTAGCTGATAAGCGCGTGAAAACCTGCTTCTGTGTTTGACGATAACAATGAAATTACATGCAAGGAAGTATAGCATATCCAGAGGAAGTGAGCAATAAAGCAGAAAAGAGAGGAGTGCCACAGAGGAAGAATGCTGTCCCAACCATTCCTGCCCATCTTCTGCTTTGATTCATCAGTCTTCACCCCTTTTTCTCCTCCCATGTTCACATCGTTTCCTTCATTCTTTTTTCATCTAATGGTGATCCGTACCCTTGCTCTTTGTTCCCTCAGTCTGCTTTCCTTTTCTTCATTCCACCGTGGCAGTCCACTCTTTTTCAGATGTTCCTTTCCTCATGCCCATTCCATACACCTGATCCTTCTTTATATTAGCTTGTGTCCTTCAGTTAGGTTCTCCATTTTCCATACTCTCAAACTTCTGTGCACCTACTCCTCTTACCTTCTCCTCACCTCAATATCTACCCCTCTTTTTAACAGTCTACTCCATTTTTCCCATCTCATCATTCAACTCACCCTGGCCTTTAGACCCATTAATTAAACTTCTGCCTGACTCTTCCATCCATGCCTTCTTCCTTCTCCCAACAGTATTCTCTCCTTCCTTTGTGGCATATTTTTCTCATTCTTCTGTCTTTCCCCTTTTTCTCTCTTAACTCCTCCTGTTCAGACATGTTTTTTCTATTTTCTTTTGTTGGTCTAACATAAGGTAAGAAACACAAGTTATCTTTTAAATGAACTTTCTTGAAGTTTACCTTTTCTTCCTAACCCAAACATACTTTTCTTAAAAAGAGGAATAAATAAAAAGACAACTTTCATAAAATTAGTGCTGAGTTCCTAACTTATATTCCTGATGAAACTTCCTGCTAGAGCTGATAATTTCAAACACTTTAACTTCCCTGTGGTAGAATCTGGAAATTGTTGATATACTGCAGGGCCCAAGACATGATAAGAGGTTTAACTGAAGAAGTATTTAAGGATATTTAAATAATCACCAAAGGATAAGAAGCTGTTTACAAAAATACGTGAATGAATTAGAATTATGTGTTCACCCCATATGGCTTCACAAAGGCACATGTATAGGCAATGTTAGGTGTTTTAAAGACATTGTGAAATTATTGTAAGTCTGATGTTCAAGTGCAGAGCTTTTTATAAGAAGATACTTGAATTGATTTGTGGACAAAAAATTCAGTTAATGGTGACTTTTCTTTTGGCATACTAATAGTTTATGTAATCAGCTTTTTCTGTACATTTGCTTGGGATTTAATTTTTGAAAGTGTTCTCCAAGCATGCTGGATGAAGAAACTTTAAATTACAGGTTTCATGCGAACAGTTCACAAGCACTTGATTTCATTTGTTCACTGTTAGCTATTTGTGGCATCAGTACTCAAATGGTGCTTTCTTCTTGCAATAGAAGAGTAACATATTTTGAATAACATAGTTCAAGTAACAATTTGGGAAGCTTTTGGGTTATACAAACATTCTCATGAATAGTTCTTGGTATTTGAATATTCATAAATTGTGAAATGTGGAAAAAAAAGATAAACTGTGCTGTAAATATAGTCATGAGTATTATATATATATATATAAATTCAGCTCTATTTAAAACTTTGTGGGAACAGTAATGAAACTAAGATATAAAAGCTAAAATTTCCATTTCTGATTATTAACATGGGAAAAATGAAGACTTATAAGTTCATCTGGGAGAGTGTGAAAATTTCTCCCTTTTTTTCCTCACCCAGTTTCCCTGGCAAAGATGCTGTCTTTTTTTTTTTTTTTTTTTCCTGTGCCTTTATTGCCAGAGTCCTTATGAACACCACTTACTGGAAGTCTTTTTCTAGAGTCTGGGTAGAGAGAAATATAGATGCAAGTTCATATGAAGATATAGGTCATATATTAAAAACTCTCCCTTGATTATCTCTGTGATCTTCACAAATGTCTAGAAATCTTTCAGTATTTCGAGCAAGTTCTGCAACCAGCTTCATAACTACGGGGCAAATTTTGCTCTCCTGACAGTCTGATAGGCCAAGACTTCTGGTTGGAGGACTTGTGTGGAGCTGTATTCCCATAAGCCTCCTGCTGTGCCTCTATGGCATTCTGTAAAAGTTGCAAATAGCATTAATGTTTTATGAAGCTCAAAAAAATACCATATACCTAATTGAATTATGATAAAGTCTTACAAGGCCTGAAGATATTTATGTGGCTAAACACACGGTCCCTCAGTTTTACATGCTATGGAATGATTATAACCCATGACCTATTGCCCTCATCTCAGTCCTGGTTTGTGTGCACAAAGTAGAAAGAAAAAATGATCTTCTAGAAAGGAAAACAAGTTGACAACTCTTTTGTTTGCCAAAAGATTTCATAGATAAACAATGATTTTTAATAATTATATTTTTTATTTTTTTATTGCCATCAGGGAGTCCAATGTGTTAGTGTTTGGGACTAGAAGTTTTCCTGGCTTGCACTATTCTTAATTATTGCATGAGCAAGTAGTTTAAAACATTTTCTTGTAACATACTTCTCATTTGAAATGCTTATGATTACTTTTCAGTGATATTTGTGCCCTTGAAACTTCTTTGTGCCTTTGACAATCAGATTTAAACATGCAAATGAAACTGTGTAGCATTGGCTTCTGGTTTTGTGTTCTCTCCTCAGGTAACTCAGTTTGCAAAGAAATGGATCTTCTATTTTCCCTTTTCTCGCGCACACTAATAAATAAAGCTTAAGGAATGCTGTGGCAAAAATAATATGACTGTGTATATGATTTGTATCATGCATACAGAATCTTATGTATTTAGAGTAATCCTGATGTATGACAAAACGCATTCCATAACTAGCATTATTTTCTATGGTGCTGCACAACATTGCATATAAGAACAAGAACTGATTGAGAATATGAAGGCAAGACAACTTCTGGAATGCCTTTTGTCCAAGATGGATTCTTGCTGAGACCACGCAATTGTTGTCTCGGTGAACGCTGTCTCCCAGATGCAGGAAGCTGGAGAACTGCTAGATACTGAAGGTTCCCATTGAGCTCGGAACAAATCTTACTGCAGCTGAACTTGGAGCATTTGTCCGACTTTAGAAAAGGGATTTGAGGAAAGCTTTTTCACTAAAAGTTGAGCAGAGAGGTTAGGAATTCATGGTTGTCTTTAGATATACAGAACCTAAGACATCTCTAGCAAACTAGAGGGATTGAGAGATGCAAGAAGGAAGAATGCAGTATGCAGAAGCAAGGAAACATGCTTTTGTTTGAAGAGATTCACACAGGTTATCTTGCTTTTTTGTCTAGATTCACATTACTAGTGCTATCTAAAATAAGCAGTGGTTGAGTTTTAAAATTTTCATCTAGTTTGTCTCTTTGCTTCAGCAATTGTCTTCCAGAAGAGAAGAATAGCAGAAAATAATGAAGTTACAGGAAACCTCAACTGCTTGGAAAAGGAGCATCCAAGCCCTGTGAATATGTGGACAAAGATGACATTACACTAGAATGATCACTTAGATCATAGAAAGAGAGGCATGTCAGATGAAATAAGGGAATTCTACATTTTGAATTTTATACTATGAGCCTGAAGAGATCAGTTGTTATACAGTGGCATAGCAGTACTGTACAGGTTGCCTGATACTCAGTTGACTCTGAAATGCAGCAGTGATTTATACAGCTCCATCTGCACTTTCACAGATCCCTCTTCTCTTGACTTCTCATTTGAAATCTGAATAAGTGACTCTCCTAGTGTATGCACCAGTAGGAGCTCCAGAAAGAGTTCCATGGAAGGAAATATTAGTAATTCATATCTTTGAAAATACATTATGAAGACTGTGAAGTGCTTTGTGTTCTTCTCGCAGAAAATCCTACAACGAACTGGAATACTCTACAAAGCTTCCGGAATCATGCAGGCCTGGTCAGTTCAGCAAATCCAGTTTAAGGCAGTCAAAATTACCATTTTATTGCACACTAAAATTGGATTTTCTGTTGGCTATGTAGATGTACACTCACAGTCCCTGGGGTGAGAATAGTATAATAATTGCAGTGTTCAAGCTTCCATCACAAACAGCTCTTTCTAAGTTGTGGTGTGTTGGCTTTTTCAAAATGATGCTGAGATTTAACTGCTTCTGTCAACACTCCATCTTTATTAAACCCTGTCTAAAGCTTTGGGGTTTTGTTTTTAGTTTAAGGGCTGATCTTAAAAGGTGTTGATTGCCTCCTAGGACTTCCTTGTTCATTAATAGGTCACATTCTACGGTGTGAAGTAGCTTCTTTCTAGTGACATAGAAAAATATTATCCATAAAGTTGTATAACTAGTCCAGAAAGTGTTACCACAAAATGAGAAGGATCCCTCAGTGATGTTAGGTCAGTAGAGAAGCTCACATAACCCACCTCCTTGAATTAAACATGGCTTGCCATTAAAAGAAAGAGGTATATCCCAAAGCAGATGTAACTAGAACCTCTCTGATCCTGTCAGCTCTCATCAGAAGTTTCAGCTCCTTTCTAAGGGACTGGCCTAAGGAGATTACCAGGAAGATGAGTGCAAAACTAAGCCTAAGTCACTTTTAGAGATGCATAATTCTGACTGTGTGCTCAGTGCAGGTTAGCCATGCCCAATATTTGTTCTTTTCAGCACCCTTTTAGTAAAGCTCAAAATTAAGAAAACTGGTCTTTTAAAATATATAAAAAGAAAAACCTCAGGGGAGATGAGTTAATAAAATGGTTTGTTAAACTAACCTTCATTTTATGGGCCTAAAATAGGAACATTGAAAGCTATGACTTAGTTACAGTAAAATGGAAAAATAGTCTAATGGGTGAATGGCTTTCCTTATAATGGAAAGTGCCCTAGAAAAATATGCACATCGCATCAGAATGTATCAAACTGAGCCTAATCAACTGTGGACTGCTGCAAAATAGCTCAGTCAGCTTAGGGTTTTGGTCAGGAAGAAAGAATGTAGGGGAATTATTTAGTAGAACTGCAAAAGGTGGTGCATGTTCAGTAGGTCATTTGACTACAGAAAGTTCAGTGTTTAAGAAGTTTTGATCTAGTTAAGAATTGGGTTGCTTAAAGGAACATTGAAAAAAATGTCAGTTTCTTCCAATGTGCGTAAATTGAGTTATAGCACTAGGATGTGAATTTCACCACATTTAGTAACATTAAATGTTAGAAACCTTGTCTTCTCTGCTGTAAATCAGGAGTAATGCTGTAGGAGTTAAGTTACTTGAAAGTGAGAGAAGCATCTAGATCTCTTCAATTGTACAAAAAACCAGAAGCTTAGTATTTTATTTCAGAGTCCGCTGGCTTCTATCATCATCTTTGAACGAATGCGGATCAAACGGAAGAATGGTCAGAATCATAATTAAAAAAAAAAAGCTTATAAATTGTGGATTGGTAGTTACTGAAAAATTAAGCAATGTTTAAAAAAAAAAAAAAAAAAGTCCTCTCTTCAGATGAAGCAATCCTTTTTGGAATCTGTTGCATAATTGACTAAAATATCTAGACATAACGTTGTTATGTATTTTTAATAGCCTTGTCAGAGAAGTCCAGTGTGTGCAGGTGGACCTATGTTATCTGCAAAATGTGGAGGTTCACATAATACTTGTATGACACTGACAGAGCCTCTGTGAGAACAACTACTGTATCTTTCAAAGGTGTGTGTAAGCCTGCTGCTCCAAAGGGAAAGGATAGTGCAGCCACTGGGGCACTAGCCTACAGAGGTACGGCTGCTTTGCTAATAGTCATGCCCATTCTCAGACTGTTGGTAGGGAGGGGAGGTTGCAGCATTTAAGTGAGAACAGTGATGCATTTGGTTCTGGTTTAGCTGTCCTAAGTGAGAGGTAGAGCCCACCTCCTTTGAGGCTTGTAGCTTCTGGCTCTTCTCTGTGACTTTTGAAAAAGAGTAAATACATTAGAAAATAAAGGCAATAAACTTATCTGGTGCTTTGAAAATTATTTGTACATATTTCAGTACCATCGTGTTCTGTCATTACTTGTTTTTTGTCACTTCAGTATTCTGTTCATCCTACAAAAGCTATCAAAAATGCAAGAACCACCAGTGTCCCCTATGTGGGGAATCAGGGCACCTGTCTTCATCTAAACTTATAGAGCAGGAACTTTATATCAAAGAAACATGCTTCACTCATAGTAGCTGCAATATTAGACTAGGTCCATCTAGCCTAATACTCTGGTTCTAACAGTGGCCACATTGATATCTAGGTAAGGTAAAAGGGCAGGGCAATCATGTAGTGATGCTTCAGCAGAACGCTCTTCCAGCAATGTACAGGGTTGGACTTTCTGAGCTTTAGTTGGTGTCTATTTAATTCCGAGTGAATTTCTCCTTCTTTAAGTCCAGTTGTCTCTTGAACTCGTGCCTGTTGTTGTCACCCTCAACATCCAAAAGTAAAAGAATGCCACAGCTCAGCAGAATGCTCTTGAAGAGCCACCCCCTCCTGTTTGTTTTGAATGACCAATTCCTCTTCATCTGCCTGTTCTATTTGGATTTTGTGATTGATTTCCATTACAGTCAATGCCAACCAAGTTACAAAGAACCATGTGTATTCAGCAATCAGAACATTTGATATATGTGAGGATTTAAAATAATCTGGAAAAAAGTCAGAGCTCATGTTTATATAAAGTTTGTTACAAGTGCCTGAGCAGAAATGTGAAGGAGAATAATTGTCCCTTGTGTTCTCCAGTATGGGCTACCTGTATCATGCACTTTATAGGGTTTGTGACTACAGGAATCAATAATGGTATCTGCCATCTATGATACCTTGGGTCTTCCTTTGTTCCACTCCATTCTTTGGCCAGCCTTCTTGAAAGCCATGTTGGAGAGGAGGGAGGGCAAGAAGGAGACAGAAAAGATGTAATTTCTACTGACCTAAAACAAAAGCAATTTACTTACAATTCCTTCCTTCTGAAGCAAAAGGAAAGTTGGATTAAAATGGTGTTTTAATGTATTTGTGCGTTTCTGGCTAAGTCCYGATTTGCATTTAGTGAGGTAGAACAAGTCTTAAAGGTCACTGATGAAACAATTATGCTGTAAGCTCAGAAAAGAAGATTCTACAGGGGATAAAGAGTGAGTTTGCTACCATGTGCTCTTAGTATGCCAGGAAGCCTCCAGGTAGTTGCTGTTAGAGTGTATTGCCCTCCCTGGAGAAGGTGTTACAGAACTCATAGGGAGAAGTAATGTTCTCTGCCTACATTCCTCAATTTAATGTGGCTATCGAGCATAACTTAATCTTTTATCTTATAAGAGGGAAATAAAGGCAAAAATGGGTAAATGGGAATAGAATTGTTTATGTCTCTTTAAGTTGAGGATCTCTTCAATGTTTTTACAAAGATTTGACAAAGTAATTATGTAAGTGCTTAAGGTGGTGATGATGACATTTTACAAGGGAAAAAAGCATTCCAGGTTAAGTCAAGCAGGGTTGGATCAACCCTGGATAAACTGTCGTGGTATGTTCAAGGACATGGTTCCTTTTAATGAAAAACATGAGATTTTCCCATTGATAAATCTGTTCTGAATGGGGAAAAAAATACAAAAATGATACGAACATGGACATTAGAGTTTCCTACAACATGGAAAAGGCAAAGAACAGGTTGGGCACCTCTCAACTCTCTCTCACTTGGTCTAAGTAAAGCTTGGTTACTGTGCTGGTGGGTTTTATTAGAAAAAAAAAATTYCTCAGAGACATTTTAGAAGTTACAAAACAGATGATCAAAAGAAAAAAGTTTTGGGGAGGTGCAAGAAGAATACATTTAAAGGATACTATAAAAGGTCACTATTAAATAATTTCCAAGTTTTTCTTAATCAAGTCTCGAATGCCTCTGCTGGCCTCAGAATTTGCCAAGTGCAAGCAGAAGTGTGACAGGCTGTCAAAGGCTGAGCTTTTAATTATATTTCCTCTCTTCCTGTGTCTCTACAACATACAAACACTCAAATCAGACATAAATCTTCGCAGTTTTAACCGGAGATTTTACAGATGACAAACTGTCAGCTGAAGCGTGGCAAGATTGAGCTTGTTGCACATCGTAGTGAATCTATACAGGTCAGAATCAAAACCACACAAACCATTTGCATAGCTTATGCCTAAAACCACATCTAAATTTTAATTTGAGTTTAGGTTCTGGAAGGCTCTTGACTAGTGCAAAAAAGCTGTACAAGTCTAAGGAGAGAGTATGCCTTAGGACCTTGTTTAACCGGAGAGATGCAGCAATGGCTTCCTGGGACTGGATTATGAAACTTATCAAAGTAACATGCCAAGCTCTGGTGATGCTGAAGTATTCATTAACTTCTCACAGGAAAAGTGGAGAGTGGTGAAAAGGAGGAAAAAAGTAACCTTACCACACATGAAAGAGAGAGTTTAGAGGCTCGGTAAAACTAGTTTTACTATGTTGCTTGAGTATTAAGGAGATTTTAAAATTTGTTTGGGGTTAGTATTAAGGGGTATTGAATCACGACATAGTGCTCTAACAAGACCTGAGAAACGTAAGGGAGAATGAATGCAGAATAGTGGAGTAGTCTAGGTGATGATCACGCTCTCATTAAAGATACCTTGGAAGATTAAGTAGCCTCCAGAGAAAGATGAAAGAGACTCTGATCTCTAATGTGCTGGTTGTGCCACTTCTCGGTAGCTCTTCAGCTCTCATAAGAGCCAGCATACAGTTTTATCAAAAACTATCTCTTGTCGAGAGAGAAGAGAGCTTGGGAAACTCTCTTATTATAGCCAGTTGTGGACTGTGTGGTACAGCAGCCTATCAGTGAAATAACTACTACATTTTACTGGCTCTCTACTTGTGTGATAGTCTGCATACTCATGTTAACTGATTCTCACTGTAAGTAACTGGTTCTCACTGACAAATGAAAAGGGGAAAAAAATCCTCATTTTTTTGATTTTTCTATTTCAAGAGTTAACTGGCAGATCTGACTTCTGTCATTTGCACTGTTTTTAATTTACAGTATATGAAGACTGTCATGTTTTTAGTGCAGTACTTTCAATTCCACTACCATAGCATGAGAATCATTTCTTACTTCCTCATACTTATGATTTTAAGCTATATTTATTATTTCACGTTTGCATTAAATATAGAAAATTCTGACTATGTTTACAGAAATTCTGCTCATAACATAGTGTTTACACAGTCATAAAAAGTATGATTAAATTTACAAGATACATTCAGTGGGAAATATTTTTAGTATGTTAACAGAAAAACTTATATTTTACATTGGAGATGTATGCCTGAATACTGAAAAGGTTAAATATTTGGAAAGTTTGAACATAATCACTGAAGTAATTTTTAATAAAACCAATTGAAAACTTACCATGACTATAACTTTGAAAAGAAGTATTGACTAAGTGAATTTGTTTCCAGAAATAATTGCATTTTGGTCAGAAAATGATTTGGGGGGAATTGTTTGTTTCTTTTTCTCTTTTTCCTGCCTTTTTTTTTTTTTTTTCTTAAACTATAATGTTTTCCGTTTCTGTCATCTTCAGAATCGAAATGCCGATTTGGTGCTTTGATTCTGGAACTTTTTGTTGTTCAGTAGGTGATCAGCAAAACATGAAAGATAGTAAAAATTTTTAAAAGTGTGAGGAAAACAGGAGACAAAATGCCATGTCCATTTTTGTTTCAGCTTTAGAAAACTGAATAAAAATGCTTTCTGTGTAATAGAAAAAAAAAACAAAGAAACCCAAAACAGTTCTTTGGAATGCAGGTAGTACTAAAAATGACTGAAATATGAAGCTGTTAGCTCTGCATTTACTTGTGATGTTACAATCAATTAGGACTTAAATTGGGGGGCTGCATTAACAGGAACTGATGAATTAATTGGAAATCATACTTTCTTTTCATGACAAACATCTTCAGTAATCAAGAACAAGGGAAATGAATAAGGGTTGAACATGCAGATAGGATGAGCAGATCTTTCTCTCACTGGAATGTTTGTCGCTTGATGCTCTCTCTGCCATTACAACAAGTCCATGTAAATTAGGTTTCTTGGTCTTATATTCATGATAACAGGTAAACACTGGGAATAAATTTGAAATGACAACTGAGATTTACACTTAGCCACCAACTACATAGTACAGCCTAAGCTGAGCAGCAATCGATTCAGTCACGTAGATGAAGGAAACAAGTGCATCAGCCACCGGACAAAAATACAAACTGGTTTCTTTTCTAATGAATTGAAGTAACTGTGACTTCCATATACATTCCAGTTGAGAGTGTCATTATGCCCAGAAATAGTGTAACAAACTAAAGTAAAAAAAGTTATTTTTTAAATAAGTTTTTTAAGAAGTGGAAGAAAAAGATTGAAACCTTTAGAAGGTGAGACAAGAATATGAAGCAAGCTTCTTCAGTTGTAGCGCAGCAGGGAACTTCAGGGACTGAGAGCAGGATTGCTTAGAGCAAAAGAGAAATGGAGAACTGATTTATGAAAGAACCACTTATAGGTAGTGTGTGTAAATCAATGAGGAAAGCAGCTTCGATAAATTAACTTTTTGTGTATGCATTCCAGTTGTTTGGTTGAATGTTGCACAAGAAATTTACTTATAAAATGGAAGCAAAAAGAAAATGAGCAGATTATTGAGCTATATTGGCACTAGTGTCTTCACTTTTCTTTAATGCTGTATGAGAACATTATTCTGCATTTCAAATAATCTTCAGTACATGCATGTTTCTACTCACTAAACTTTTGAGAGATTGCAGATGAATGAGCATTGAGCAGATGAACTATTTGACTCGTGCTCTTTTTTCTTGCTGATCTTTCCTTGAGGTTTTTTAGCCTGTGGTGTATCATTCACCCCCTACTGTAAAGCTCATATAGGGTATTTTCTTGAAAAATGTGAAGCTCTCAGCTAGTCTAGCTAACTTTTCCACTTTGGCATTATAGCAGTAGTGGGCATGATTTATTTAATCCAGAACAAAGAGCACTTCCTTTATACCAGATATTGCCTGACTTCGCAAATCTGTATGCTGGAGGCGGATTTTAATTCCAGTAAATTCCAGTCCACACTCAAAAACTTTTTGTCACAGTAGGTAACTTTGGATATCGGAGCCAAGTATTATGCTGGCTTAACTTCACCAATGTACCCATCTCCTCCTGAGCTAAGGAGATCTCTGTTTCTGTTAGCAATATTTAAAGGTTGCTATCAGTGTGAAAATTGCATTTTGTCTTTGCAGTATGTGTCCATTACAGCAGGACTTCCTGTGATTTATATAACTGGCTGTGATATGGCAAAGGTGTTTTCTCTGCTTTTGTATTTTCTTTTTAAAGTCTGATTGCACTTTAAATATTACATAGTTACCTGTGTAACTGGTTATCTGCTCAATAGTTTTTGACTGAAAAGGCCCATGGAAACATCAGTAAGTATAAAATAAATATGTTCCTATTTTTAAGGGATTCTTTGAAAAATGGTGGGGCATCCTATGCCAATTTTGGATGATTTGCTTAAAGATACTGCTGAAATTGAGGSCTAAACTCTGCATGCATTATCCTGTTAATAGCAAAATCCTTGTTGACATACGCTTCATCCCAAGGGCTTAGTATCATCCTAAAAGGAACTTGACTAGAGACTGTTGAGAAGTCCACAATTAATTATATAGAATAAAAACCAAGTTTTGAAGGGAGCTTTGAATGGATTCTTGGCCTGATGCTTTTTCATTTCTGAAAATTCCACTGTAGGTATTTTGCATTAATTGTAAGAGTAAATGCATAGCTATGTAATGTTTCTGTGTTTCTTAAGTAGTAAGAGGCATCACCTACCTATGTTCTGCCTAGTTTTCTATCGGAAAAATTTATTCAGATTTCTCCATAAATAGTCTGTAACACTTACTTTAAATATAATTCTGATTCCAACTGTTCATCTATCCCAGGAAATACAAATTTACAAAGCTTCTGTGGGTGAGTTGCCCAGTGAGTGAAGTAGGTGCACAGGAGTATTCAGGACTCCGTACATGCCATCGCCAGAGCAGGAGGACAAGGAGTGCTAGAGCGTGGATTTGCATCTCACGCACTGTCTGGAATAGGGGAGCCTCTCCAGGGCAGGAAGGAGGGATAACATGTAACTGTTGTGGCCTAGCACAAATTTCTGCCCTTCTCTCTAGGAAACAGCGGCCTCCCCAATGTATGCCGAATCACAGTTCCCCTCAGGAAGGCTTGCTCAGGTCTGTCCCTAGAGTAGGCTTCCAAGCTCTTCAAAGTGTTTCTCTGGCATTTCTGTCAGTGAACTCCTTTGCTATTATTCTGTGCCGTTCATGGCACGGATGCCAAAAGTGTGAATGCGTCTGTTCAAGACCATCTCACTTAAAAATGACTCTCTTTTTGAGAAGTAGCTAACCATTTTAACTGTCCTCTTTTGTTTAGTAGGAAACCCTCATCATAAAATCCAACTAATTACTCATGGCCAATTGTTTCTAATTGTCATAAATTTTAAGCCAGGTTTAGTTGCAGTGATTTATATTAGTTTATGAGACATCATACAGAAAGAATGAGGTACTCCTYGGAAAAGGCGCTATTTAATGTCAGACTGGCAGTTAGACTGTGTGTGAGCAATAATGGACTAGATCCCATTCTCCTTATTGCCATTACCTTAAATAAGAATGTTGACCTTGTATGGTACCATAAGTCATAAATAAGGGCATTAATGTCACTGCTTCCGTAAAGAGTGCCAATTTACCACAGATTTGCTCCATAATATGAATATACTTAAAAAAAAAAAAGGCAATTAAAAAATCCAAGGGACTATAAGTACTGTGAAAAGTGCCTGCAGTCTTTATTAGACAAGCCACAAATTCTTGTCACCCTATCCTTTTTAACATTTAATAACCAAAGGATTTCTATACATGTAAGGAAAATCAGTGCAAATAACTGCGTAGATAGACTTTTTTTGTAAGGCTGATAAGGTAGATAAGTTTCATTGTTAGCTGATTTTAGAAAATCTTAATTTTTAGGCACTACAAAGTGTCATCCCCTGAATCAGTTACGTCTGTGATTTGATTTGACATATTTGATTTTTTTCTTAAGACTTAAAAGAGGATTTACTCTTCTTTTGTTGAAATTGATAACTTTGTATCTAACTCCCTCCATTCTCCTGCAGTTTAGTATTTGAAGTTCTTTGCCCTTTTTTTTTTTTTTGGTTTTGTACAAATGGTTTGGCAGTGAGCAAATTTGGACTGTTTTTCTGTGTTCTGTATAAAAGCTGTTTTTTAAATGTTACTGATGAATATGTAGCATTTAGAGCCAGCTATCCATCTTGCCAAATTGTTAAAGCTATCATCCTCCTATAGGGCTGCTGGTGTGACTATTCAATATTGCTCGTGGGAGGATACTACATTTTCCAGTGGACTTCTGTTCAAAAAAAGATCTTCCAGCTTGGCAGTGGGAGATAATGCTTTCCGTCATTCCATTTCCCCCTGTCTAAGGGTGATCATGAAATACCAACCCTAAATGTTAAGTTACTGCAATGAGTTTTCTCTTCTGAAAAAAGTTACTATTCATGAATGGAAAAAAGTGATTGTTAGTGTAGAGTTCCTCTTGGTCTTCAGATTTATGAGGAGAAAACATTTCTGTGAGTGGGGAGTTGTGAAAGGAGTTTCAAATCTTTTAATTTTTTTGTCTTATGGTTATACCAGTGAAAGAACTATGTCTTAGGCTTATGGTTCTTATAAGTAATTAGTTTGAGGCAAGTTATTTTCATGTTTTCAAACACAGATACCTAAATTTAATCACCCTAGATTTTGAGTATCACACATTTTAACTACACCAAACAACATACTAATGTGAACTGTTAATATATTTGTCTTTACTCTGTGTGCTTCAGCTCATCCTTCTATAAAGAGCAGGTGACAATATTTACTGAATGAGCCTAAGAAAAGACCAGGCAAGCATCTGTTAGGATTAATTTAGATATAGTCCCCCCTGTGTTGGGGGAGGAAGGAGGACTAGAAGCTCTAAGTCCATTCAGTGCTGTTCTCTTTGATTCTGTATTGGTTAAGCTATTTTTGATCTTTAAATGGAAGAGTTCTAAAATGCAAATTATAAAGGCTGAGTGATTAGTCAATATTTGGATTTTCAGGGCAGGGATTTCATATTCTAACAAGCTTGTTATAGTTACTGGCCCTCACAAAAATATCTCAGGAGCTGTTCTCCCTGTTGAAAGGAAGGTGGGAATGTTGCAACCATTGGTAGAAAGTTCTGAGTGCATTTGGTGGATTTATTTCTATTCTAATACAAATAATTTCTGATATCAAAAGTTTCTGAAGCTAGACAAGTATGGAAAAATTAGACCCTTTGAAAGGCCTTAGGCAGTGTCATGAATATTTCTCTGCTAGCAGACAGAGTTGCAGATATCTGTAGTGTCTCAGATATGGCAGTGTTCAAAAGGGTTGGTATACATTGCCTTTTGTCTCACTAGCAATTTTTTGTGAGACTGACTTTTAAACAGAGATCACTGTTAATAAAAGAAAAACAATCAATAAAACTCTGCAATCCATTTGAATTGCATATTGAGAGTATATGTATAAGAGATCACAGCTTGTTCTTTGCTTAACAGCCTTTCCCTCCAGAAAGACCACCATATCCCTTCTCGTTTGTTCTTTTCACTGAGGATTGGCAAACAAACAATTGCAAAACTCAGTTGCTTTAGCAAACTGTTACTGTTGGAAGACTTGTGTGAAACAGAACAACTTCAGCTTGATTGGTATTTATTAACTGATGTATGTAGTTTTAAAGAGGAAGGGGTTTATAATTTTAGTCACTGTTATGCTGAGTTGCGTAAACATTAGTAGACCACAGACTCTTTCCCATTATCTCAGTACTGATGAAACCACTCATTCTGCTGAATGCTGTCATGTTTAGTCTGTGAAGATCTGTGAAAATCAGAAAACTTTTACTCAGTCACCTAAACTTGGACTTAGGAGCAAAACTTCAGGCACCCATTGCTAAAAACTTGACTCTACAGCCTCAGAAATGTGCCTTTAGGTCCTTGGCAAGATTTTACTTTGTCTATGAGCTTGAAAATAAGTTTTTTTTTTTCTTGGTTCTAGTGGCATTACAGCTTGTTGTGGTTAGCTCACAGAAATGTTCAGGGGATAAATTACATGCCTCCTAATTCCTATATTGTTCTCAGACCTTGTGCTTCATGTTGTCTTTTGTTCTATGGCTGCTTCTCATTTTATCAGAAGATAGGCATGCATTRAAAGAAATTAATCTGTTCTCTTCAAAGCAGATATGAAACTCTAACATCAGTAAAAATTATTTGAAGTGACTGGAAATTTAAGTCAGAAGTATAAAGGTAGAAGTTAATCAAATTTTGACTGCGTTTTTGCATGTGGACATAACCTTTTCCCAGCTATGATCCCAGCTGAACCTCACTGCCTGTACTTGCTTAGTTCAGATGCTGGATAGTTCTCACCAAAGCTAGTGTTGCTGTTGTAATTCACAGCAGAGGTGTCATATCTGGTGGCCAGATTCTAAGGAGTTGCAAAATTCCCATTGACTTAACTTCAGCTAAAAAAATAAAGCTCCAGAGCCATGTCTCATATGACTAAAATGTTGTTATTAAAAATACATGTGCGAAGAGAATGTTTAGTAGCATGTTATGAATGAGGTATTGGCATGAAAAATTAAAATGATACTGCACTTCTCAAGGAAATGGACCTGAGATAGTTGTGTATGAACCAACTCGGGTATCTTTATAGTTTGGCGCAGGATCTGGGTAAGTAAAATCAGCCCAAGAGTGCGCCCAGCCAACAGACACCACGGTCTACTCTCTGCATGAAGTTCTCTTAACATCTTTAAGTGGATCTGAGGTCTAAGTCTACACCTGTAGGGTGTACTGCATGACCTGGGCCCAGGATAGCTAAACATTTGTTTGACATTCCAGGATGAAGACCATAGCGGACAGGTCCTTTCCTCAGGCATTACACAGCTTTCTTCCAGACCTGTAAAGTGCATCTGGCTTTACAGTACAATCTTCCAAGGGGGATGCAGTCAAAACCTGTAAGGTGAACTTCCCTGGAAACTAAAGCTATCACGAATGTTATTGTTCTGTCCTAATAGGGGAAAGACCTTTTCTTTGCCATTGCCACCTTAAAAATAAAACATCTACAAACTCCTCTCCCACTCCCATACTGCGGGTTCAGTCTTGCAGTAAATCAGTCAGGCTGCTCGCAGACCTGGAGGCAGTACATCTGCACAGTGCTGCAGACATAGCAATTCATTAACATTAGCTCGGGTATCTGTGTGCTGTGAGCTGTACAACATAGCTGTGTCCTTGGATGCCATGGTGTCCTGTCTTTCTAGTACAGCGTAAGATTGGGTCCTTACTTGCTGAATGGTAAATCCCCGTCGTCTATACTTGATAATACTATGCTAATGGATATTTTAGGTATTCCAGTAGAGAAGGTTTAATGGTACTTGGTCATATAGTAGTGAGATACACAAGTTTTTATGAAGAGAAAGAAGTGCCTGGATTTTAGTGAACAGAATAATGATAAACCTTTTAAGAAGTACGCTTTGGTACTGCTGCTGATTTTGTTCAGTACAGTAAATCAAACCAAAGGGGTCAGTGAGTTCCAGAAAGAAAGTAGCAGGAGGGTGGGAAATAACACAGTGTTTGCTAAGTATAGACGTTATAGGGATACAGRCAAGAGAAAATGGAGATGGAGCTTGTCCAGCTTCTGATAGATTTTGAGTATGTTTTCATGCCCACTAATTTCAGAAGGATTTGTGAGTGCTAGCCCTTATCAAAAATCAGGTCTGTTCCACATCATTAGGAGAGTACAGTTTTGATGAGAGTAAAAGAACAGGGAAGACTGGTTCACTAGGGAATGGTCATATGGAAGTGGTGATGGCATGGGATAATGTTAGAAGGATACACAAAACACATTAGTTTTGAGATGAGTAACAGAAGTTTGTATCACTGGAGTATTTCAGAACCTGCCAGCTATGTCTGAGATGACTGATTGCAAGTTAGTAACAACTTATTTCCAAATCATAACTGACCTACTCACGTGGCTTATAGCAGACACTGATATATTTCAAAATGTGGTGTTGGATGTCTGTTTTCCTTAAGAATATTCTTTCACAATGCTTATCTTGTCATCCCTTTGTTTAATAGATGTATGTATCTGGGGATAATTTGTACCAAGACACTGAACTAATGGCTTTAAGTTTAGCTGTAAAGAAAATCCTTTGACTAGAAGGAAATTGCTGCTCCCTCTCTTTGTTAAGATATGGATTCATATCTGGTCTGTTTATCTGCCTGAAAGGATTAAACAAAACGTGAACAAGACAAATCTTTATTAAGATTTGATACAAAAAACATTTTCTGAAGCATGAATTGCAGCACAGCAATTTTAATTAATTTTCACAAATGCTTCCAATTAACACTCACAGTGTTTACTTTTTAGAAGTTGAGAAGATGCCCTCACATAGCARATTAGAAAAAAAAGTGTCTGGATGAATTTTGACATGCAGCTTAGTGAAAAGACTGATAGTAACTTCTTGCAAGTTAGCGGTCTTTCTTGGGTTTCAGCAAGGTTGTTTACTTTTGCTGTGTATTAGATATTGGGGAGTTTTATTCTTTTGGATGATTTTGCAGAAAAAAATGACCATCCAGTGTCTGCCAGGTTTTCAAAAGAGATGTTATGAAACCTTCTAGCTCTGTGTGTTTTAATTGCCCTGTTTTGTCTGTGGTGAAAAGCAGGAACGTTGTCTAGTCTCCATTTCGCAGTATTTGAACTGTTGCCACTTCTTATTTACCTTTTCAAGCATTTTGTCCTTCTACGTTTGTGACATTTACTGGAGTTTCTTATTTTCCCAATTTGAGTTCCCTAATTTGAATTGCAGAATGTGGTCGAGGTTGTCCCATGCTTGATATTGCTTGGGCACCTCTGGACATTCCTCATGTGAGCTGCAAATGTAGCTCTGGCAGCTCTTGGAGTTACTTTGACAACAGCTTTGCAAATGGCTCTTCTGAACAGCATATGAATTTCTTCAGTGGCAATACTGGCAGAATGCAAGTGGTCACTGAACTGTATAAAGCTGGGCCAGTTTGCTGTCCAAAGGCAAAGATTTGCATGGCAGTAAGTTAGGTGGAATTGTACTCCAACTTCAGTAAGTGGATGTGTTTTTATGTAGAAATTTTTTTGGTGGTTTATAGATCAAAGAAGCAGCTAGCCAGTGCTAGTAGGGCAGTCAGTGTCAAGGCAGCATTCTCCTTTTCTTTGGTCAGATAAAAAAGAACCTGCTGTTTTAGGTCATGGATGAGGTGATGGTCTTGGAATCAAGGCTGAGTCCAAAAGGTCAGTGCTGTTTTATCTGCCTTGCCTTCTCCCAGTGTGTCACATTGGCATTATAATCTCCAGTATTGGTGACAGAGAGTGAGAACTTAGGGAAAATGCATCAGATAGGCTGGTTTGGCTATGTGACTTGTATATACATTTATTAGTGTCTCACAAAATGTCACAAAGGTTTTATGTTAACTTGCAGTTTGTTTAGGCCACTTAGCTCTTTCTAACCTAGATAGCATGGCCCTGTTTGCTACGTAGAGTATGATTTACAAGTTTGTAACTTTTCATATCAGGGACAGTTTAGAACAAGGGTGGCCGTGAGGCCCTTGAAAGCAGAAGAGTCGCGTGATTGGAGGAGCTTTTGGTTATTCAACTTTCTAGAAGACACCCATGTCTGAACCTTCTTGAACTCTGGAAAGATCATCAAAATTCCTTTGGAGGAATGCTGCTCAGGATTTTAAGGATCTGGATAGTAGTTATAGCTCTGAGTTTACTACCTTCTGGAGCAGTCTCCTTCTGAGACATAATAAGAGTATAGCTGTATAATAACCCTTTAAGGTTAGCTAAGATGAATGCTATACAAGAAACTAAGCTTATTAGCCGGTCTGAAGTTGTATAAAATGGTTTTTAATGCAACACGCTCCAGTATGCAGATAGGATAGAAATTTAATACATACAGTCAGAGAGAATTTAATTGTGGCATTTCACTATGAAATTTAGCTGTCCAAAAAGTATTTCTAAAGATGCTAAAAGGCTTAAATCTGATAGTCCAACCCTAACTATTGTGAAAAATGTGGGTATATATTCATTGCAAGTCAAAATCCAGTCCAGGGAAATCAACCTGTATCTGTGCACAATCATTATTCACAATGAAAGGTCAAACCATATACTGGAAGAATTTGATATGATAGTTTCAAGCCCTCAGATCCCTGTAATAAATGGAGTATGGTAGGTTTACAGTGCTGCAGAACACATCAGGGTTGGTAAGAGAGAGACAGACAGTATTTAGTGCTAACAGTTCTCTGTAAAAAGATCTACTAGAAAAAGCCTTAAAATTCCTGAGCAATATTTTATATACATCTAAGGATCAAAAGCGTGTGTATAAGAAATAATTTCAGTAAAAATTATATTGGGAACTCTTCGTGAAGAGATTTAAAATTCACTGAATTTTTTGAGAACTTATCTCAACTATCTGAAAAATGCGATAGGGGAGGACCTGGATACAAATGCTTGTGTGCCTAGTTTTCCACATGAACAGTAAGTTTGACACATCCTGCCTGATACTTACTGTGCAGCAGCTCATGGGTCTTAGAGCCTTTCTACTTTACCACAGGTGTTAAAGTAGTGCTTTAGAAGGTAAACTTAAAGAAGCTAAAGTTCAGCAAGAAAAAATAATTAAAATGGATGTGAACTAAAATTAATATAATCTTTACTGGAACACAAAAGATGAAAAAGCCTGTTGTAATGTATCTAAATATTAGTAAGAGAAGCTGTAATTCAAGAATAATCTTTTGGACTCCTGTTTGCTTCATACTCTACTAGCAAAATGCAAGTTAGAAGCTATTTAAATGTTTTTGTGAAACTTGAGTCATTGTTTTCACCTATGTAATATATTTTCTTTATTGGGATCTCCCAGGAGCTAAGCAGTTTTAATGCCTGGTTTGTACTTTTCATTTCAGCCCATTTTATGTAACAGTTATCTTTTAAAATCTCATGCAGAAGGCAGTGCCTCTAGGCACTGATGCATTAGGCGGTGTTAGGTATTGAAGCATTGGAGGTTCAGAGAGAGGACTGCTGCCTGCTGAATCCCAGAGAGCGGCTGCAGAAGTGCCTTGCCTTTACTTGTGGACTTCTTAGCCAGTGCTGTCCAGCTGTGCTTTTGCTGACGGGATGAGGACCTGAAGCAGTAGAATAGACTGCTTGGTTTAGGCTGAAGGAGCTAATGTGCAGTGTAATGAGCAAGGTGCATTATTGTACAGGAGAAACTCGGAGTAGTCTGGTCCCCTGGCGCCTTCTGCTGCTTCTTCTGGAGCAATCCCAGGAGTGCTGAAATGGCTCCTCTGCCAGCAGAGTTCTGGGCTGTTTCAGCATGGTGAAAAGAGACTGTTGATCTGTACAATGTCAAAAAACACTGATACTACTGCCAGTGGTTTCTGGGAAGAAGGGAAGGCAAGGCTGGTGTGCGTTCCTATGTGTGTGTTCTATGCAAGCAAGGCTTTCACTGTACTTGGGGGGCATACTAACAGCCAGATTAGTGTACTTTAGTTTTAAAATATTGTACTCCAAATTAAGCAGAATTTAACCTAATCTTTCACAGAATACAGCAGAATGCTAATAACAATTCTGTTCCTGTATTCTGAATTGGAAATGTATGATGGATTTTAGTTTCAAGTTACTGCCTGGGATGGTTTTAATGCCTTACCTTTTTTTTTGGAAAAGCAAAGGGTTGGTGCTACTGTGYCTCACATGGTTCTGATTTAAAAAAAAACAAAAAATGCAAAGCATAAACAACAATTGTAATATGATGAAAAACAAATATTTCATGAAAGCCATTGTATAGATTGTGATTAGATGCCTGCAGAGAAATTCTCTGTAATATCTGATTAAACACTTGAAATAATTTATTCTCARTAAAACTACAGGTGCATGCTGATAAATTTCATCTAAAGATACAAATTATATGCCTGATGCAGTTCTGTTAAGACTGTTAAGATAGGATTTTTAGGAAGCAGTGGACAAGGCAATACTTTAATGAGCAGTCCTTTACTTGGAAATTGTATATGCCAGACAGAGGTTTTCCACAGCTACCAAATAGTGCAGTCACAGCACTATGGTATTCTCAAGAAGTAATTGAAGATGCTGGTAAAGAAGCAAGCCAGAATTTGTTGGTTTAAATTGAAAGTGTATGTTGTTGATTCTTCTATCCAAACAGAACACCTTCTTTAGATAGAGCCAAATCCTGCAGCTCTTATGCCCTATATTCAAACCAAATCATTTATGATCTGAGTGGGTGCTTTACAGGAGAATTACTCAGATTTTGTCCTTAGGTTTAGGAAGTTTCAAAAAAGAGAAGCTGTAACCTCTAAGTTAGTCAAATCATGTCAGTTAAAACTTGTGACTTAAATGGCACAGTAGATACTTGCCAGATTGTTCTCAGCACGCATCGAAAGGGGGCTGTCCGGCAATGCTCCTCCTAGGGTGCTGATGGAAATGCACATTGAAAGCTCTTCTCTGCTTGCTGCAGAGGTGATGGGATAAGTCAAACCCCTGCTCCTTTCTGTTCCAGGTTAGCAGGCTTCTATGATTATGTGATCTGATCAAATGCTTTTGGCAGATTTTTTTCATAACTATATGGCGTAATATGAGGGCATGGGGGAGCTTGCTTTTCTAGGGGCTAGCACTTGCTAACATGTATGATGTTGCATGCAGGGTATGGATGTGTAACATGTTTCTGAAAAGCTCCGATTGACTTCAGTGACATCAGTATTTCACTCAGTAAAACCATTACTTGCAAGTGATATTACCTGACCTATTCTTGTTTGCATTGCCAACATTGCTGTAGCCATGAGAAGAATGAAAAAAATTCATGCTCATATTGGTATAATTTGCTCTTATTTTCATCTGTTGATGGAAACATCTTGCATAATATAGCTCTTTCGATTTAAAGTCCTTTTTGTGAATTAATCCTATCTTTCCTATTAGGGAAAAATACCACCCCCACCCCCCAGATAAACTCTATTTCTGCTTGGTGTCCTGGCTACTGTATTACTGTTGCTGTGGTGAAATACATACAAGTTGCAGTCTGCCTTTGAAAAGGCAAAGTAATAACAGATCACACACAACATGATCACAGGTATTCAAGAAATCAATCTTTCTGGCCTGGAACATAGCTGGAACATTTTGCATCCTAATGTGTAGGAGTCATCTGATATGATCTGATTCTTTCATTAAAAAGCAGGAGAGGTGGCAACTCTACATTTGTACCGTGTAAAAAATATACCATAGAGGGATTTGATTTTTTCTTAACTGCAGTTTGATCTCTAGTGTGAAATCTCAAAAGGCTGGATAGTATTATTGCTGTCATGACCCGCAAGGATGCTTTCACCGTATCATCAAATTCAGTGCATGCTAGCTACTGTTTTGCTTGCAAGGAAGTTGTTCTATGTCCTGTTTTTAAAGTTGGGTTATAATTTCTCATTTTAAGTAAGATTTTCATAAAAAGCTATGTGGCATACAAGGCTAAGTCCTATTTATTAAAAAAAAAACTTGTAATGCTGTCTGACATTCTTTTTAAGTAGTTCTTTAATAACAAATGATATTTAATATCATTTAATTGGACCTCCTCTGAGCAGGGGATTGAATTAGAGGTCCCTTCCCACCTGAAGTATTCCATGGTTGCTTTTTTGTTTCATCTTTCTTTCACAGTCCTGTTCTCAACTTCCTTGTTGTTAGAGGTCTGATCCAGACAGGAATATAAGCAGCCCTGTTCCTTACATTTCTAAATTAGTATTTTTGTAATACATTTTTAATGTAACTTATGTGACTGATTTCTTCTGAAACCACTTCAGAAATAAAGTAGTTACACTTCGGCTATTGTGTTTTAATTGGCAGTTTCCTTCTTTCTTTATGAATCTGTTATCATAGTACAATTTGCCCCTGTGTTTCTTGGAGTCATGATGATTTATCAAGTTTACAGCACAGCAAGCAGCTTGCTGAGTCTTATGGTTATAGAAGTACAGAGTAATGTGGTTTTCAGATTATATTTTTCTACATTTTATGTAGTCTGCTCTGTCTCTGTTGAGGCATTTAGTTTCTTTTTCTGCATAGTGATTTTTTGGCTCCTTACAAGTCCAAGAGATAGATTAGAATTAAATACTGTATATTAAAAAAGCAAATTAGATTACTGGAAAGAGCTGCCATCCAACTGGGACTAGAATGCATTTCTCAGACACTTCTCTTTAACATGTAAAGGTCATTTTACAGATGAATTCAGGAACACCAAGAAATGAGATTATGAACTCTTAGAATTTTGGCAGTGGTTATTTCAGCAGTGTCTTGTCGTCACTGTGTCAGGTTTTCAGGCACATTTGTGGTGCTTGTGTACTTCTCACTCTATGTCCCCTTCCTAAAACTATTGTATATAAATAAACAGCGTAAGTTGTTCTTGCATCCTATGTAATATAAATATCCTGATTTCAATGACAGTATTTTTTGCTGACCAGGTTAGTCATTGTTGTGTTCACATTGTTGTAGCCATAACATATCCAGCGACAGCCACTAAATGGGAAATAGTTGTGCACAGTAAACCCAGAGTGGAATAATGTTAATGCTGAGACTAACTCAAGCTTGTGGCAATCAGTAAATTGAGTGGAACAATTAATGTTATATGATTATAGGTCCGTGCTTAAAGATATTTTGAGGATGTAAACACAGTTCTGGAGAGAAGGTCCTAGAAGTTTCACTGAAGAGGTATGCAAGAGCATCTCTACTCTTGCTTTGTTGTTCRTATGGCAGTTAGTACTATGGTGGTGCTTAGAAAGCCCTCATGCTATTTTTAGGTTTTGTTTGCATATTTGCTGGTATAAACACACATACACATAGCTTGGCTTTTATTGTCATTTGTGATCCTTCTAACTTGGGAATTTTGTAATCTAAGAAAAGACATTTTATGCCTTTTTTTTCTTCCTGCTTTGCTGCATACACTTATATTCATTACAGAGTTGGAAGGAATGCTCATCTGAGAGCAGATTTATTTTCCCCTTCCTCTCTTGATGTTAATGCTTACCTTTAGTAAGCTCTACTCTGTACTCAGAAGTAAGCATGTGACTCTCTTACATTGATAGGGGGGTGGAAGAGCCATGCTTAATTCATTTTTGTAATGCGTTTCTGTTGATATTAACAAGAGGTTCAGGTATCAACTGGCTTTTAATCCTGATCCAGCGTTGTGGCCTGTGTGGACAAGCTCCTACCCAGCACAGAATTCTCTGGGCTCTCCATGGGCTATGACTCCAACTACAAAATTGCAGCCTCAAAGAAATCATGCAGGGTTAATGTGCTACCCTGAGATTTGGGAGACCCAGGTTCAAATTCCTCCCTTGCTTCAACTTCCTTGTGTGAACTTGCAAATTCATCTAGTATCTCAGTTCATACCTCTGTCTTGCAAAGTGTTGTGAGACACTCAGCTGCTAGAACGTGGCTATGTGATACCTTCTACAATGTGGGCTATGTGATACCTATGACAGGATGCAACTTAGTACAGAAACTGAGTGCTGTCTTCGAACCTGGCAGAGAAATAAAAGGGACTTACAGCCCTTAGTATAGAGACATTAGTACAAGTGAGTAGTACTAATAAAAAATAATAGATGTAATGTATCTTGCAGCTGTATCCTCCTCCTCCATAATGTGRTGTTCAGCTGTCACAGTTCCTAAAAGATGTTTTTTAGTGTTCTTGCCATACCATTGGGATTTATTAAGATACAGCAATATTTCTAGGTAGGACTTAATGATCTCTTATGAATTCTGAATATTGAAGTTTAGCTGAAAATCAGAAACATAAGGCTACCTTTTTCTGGAGTGTGAGGAGGGTGGTATCCCACTTTCATGGCCAGAGTTTGGAACTAGGTATCATTTAGAAAACACAAAATGAACCCAAATAGTGTATGTGCCTGTTTAGATTGCTCAAGGAATAGCTGTTTGCACAGGTCTCTTCTATGAAGCCTGTTTTGTGTTGAGACACATGTGTTAGTTTCCTGATGACTGTTCTGAAGAGGAATTATTTGCTGGTATGTGGTTCTTCTGCTGTCAGATTCCCAGAATCTTACAGTAGCACTTTTCATCTGTTACTCTGTTGAAGACTAAAAACAAACTGCAGAAACCAGCAAGAGGATTCAGTTGAGTGTCTACTTGACGCGATGTTTGTGGGAGGATCTAAGAACTATGGATCAAATCAACCTCTTTCAAACCCTTTGAAAGCAGTATGAGCGTCATACTGAATGTGTACTAGCTTCTCCTGGGCAATTTAAAGGGAAGCGAGGGGATTAGGAGAGGAAACATGCACTTGCATGGTTTTTCTGCCTTTATTATGGGAGAAGGGTGCTTTTCATGTGCTAGACTAAAGAAATCTTTGGATTGTAGTCCAGGGTCTGAGTGGGAATAAATTGGTGTTGATGTCATTTGTCTCAGTAGAACTGGGGAGATTTGACAGCAGTTGAAGCTGTGGATCACTGAATACAAAGGTTGTGACTGTGAAAGTCTATTACCTTCTCTGGCTAAACATGTGATAGTGTGAACTTCTGAGGTTAAATTCTGCATCTCTGTCAGCAAGACAAGTAGTAATGGAGAAAAAGGACTATACTGCTCTTTTTGGTTTTGAGGTCTATACAAAGCTTAATTCTTTACATCCTGTTAGTAATTTCCTTGGGGTGGTTTATCCATTACCAGATAATATGAGGTTATTAAATATGTGTGCAAAACAGGCCTTCTTTATCATTTCATGTATTGTTGCTCTCTGTTACAAACATTTTATATACACATGTACATTATAAATGGCATGCCTCTATCTGGTTATAAATATTTTCCATTTGGAATTATCTGCTTCTGCTATAGAGATGAGAGATGATCACTTGAGCATGAAAGATAAGGGGACAGAGGAAAGGGAAAAAAATACGAAGCATAGTAAGCTTTACTGAGGTGCATGCCAAATAAATGACATAATACAAGGCACCATCCTATTAGATAATTTTCTATTATTATTATCTATTATATATCTATTATTTCTTAAATAATTTTTCTTTTGTAACTAGTTGCTGCAATGAATTCAAATTATAACATGAATAACTCTGCAGGTTATATGCCTGCAGAGTGACTGAGAAGGAGGAAAGAGGTTTTTGCAGCAAAGGGTATAACAGGCTTTCATTATTTGCAAGAAGGAAAGTTAGCTATTTAATACATTTTTGTAAAGAAAGGCTGTGAAATCACCAATGGAAAAGCAGCTCTTCTCATTTATAAGACTGTGGGCCACAGATTATCAGATAAAGTAGATGCAAGATGGTTTAAAATTAATCAGTCCATGGAAGTTTTGTGTTTTTACCGACTTCATTGCTTTTCATGCAGAAGCAAGGTGCACCTGATAAGATGCTTCTAGCATGGCAGCAGCTCTCCCAGTTTGCAGACTTTGTTCAGGAGAAGTGGAGCAGGTGGCCTTGTGCTTTGCTGGTTGGCTCTTTTGATGTGGTGTAAAGTGGAGAATCCTGTTCTGATCTACTGCACAGTGTGTGCAGGGAGCAAACTGCCTGGGAACCTCACAGGGGCAAAGTGACCAGTGCTGTCTTGCCTCTGAGATAGGCAGTAGCTCCTTTGTATTTCTGCAGCTGCTCTTATTCACTGATTTGCCTTTAGAAGTGGCATTATGGTCCAGGAAATATCAGACGTGGTTCTTTACCTGGACTTTGAGGACGAGTGTGTTCCTTGTGTGCAGCACACTGAAGACACCAAGTTGGAGCATGAAGATAAGGAATTGGCAGAATTGTGCCCCTTTTATATAATGTGCCAATCCACAATTTCTGTCACAGAGAGGAGCATCGATATATTAAACACCATTCTGTATTGCAGAATAATTCTGTCCCATCACTGTAAAATCTATGTTTGTGCCAAGAGCTAATGTAAAAGAGGGACATGATAATTCCTGGGCCTTTGACATGGAAGTAAATTTTACACTAAAGCACAAGGTTTGCAGTAACATCCAGTGTGCATTCTGCTTTACCAAAGTCAACAGTGACTTTTAGACTTCAGAAAAAGTAGTACTGCACAGAGTTATGTGAGATCTTTTTGTTTTTTAGCTCTGTTGGCAAACTTACAGCTAAGTAGAAGAGTTTCAGAAAGTCAGTAGAATGCATCTGTCTGAGCAAAACATGAGTGTCAGACTTTACAAATGTAATTGTTCTGAGATGTGAGGGCTCATTTAAGCATGCAAAATGGCAGCACTTTAAAGCATGAAAGTTATTGGAAATGAAGCTAAATTGACTGTTCTTTAAGCTTCTTCTCTACAAATGTGAGGCAGTAATTTATTATTTATGACAACACTGCTTGTAGCAATAATTTTAAAATGATGCTTAAAGCCTAGGGCCAGATCCACAGCTCCTGTAAGACACTGGAGTTGCATGGGGCTAAAACRTTTTACTTCATCTGACCATCTGGCTGGATATCTTCCCAATATAGGGAAGGCATAGATACACAAACCATAGGCAGTTTGTACGCGAGTGGATGAAGAGCATGAAGCTTTCTGCAGATGGTTTTCTGTGTGAGAAGCCCCCTGGGGCAGGTGTAAGAAATCTTCCCCATGTTGTGGGACCTGTGACAATCCCCCAGCGTGCAAAGGAGAGGGCAGGATTGTGGTCCACACTGCCCTTCTGAGCCAGGACTGGCCACTCACACAAGCCAAGTGAGCTTTAGTGTTGCAGGGAGAAGAGTTGTGTTGCCAGGGCTTGTCTCAAGCCCACAGTTGTCTC
Organism: Apteryx rowi; assembly: GCF_003343035.1. NCBI lineage: Eukaryota > Metazoa > Chordata > Aves > Apterygiformes > Apterygidae > Apteryx > Apteryx rowi. Next base: position 557,008 of record NW_020450849.1, read on the forward strand.
AGACCATTTCCTGAAAGGAAGATAGCCTTGTGAAGGGTTTTTTGTGAACTAAATGATACCTTCACACATAGTCTCTGTAGCTGGGGGATGACTGATGTCTTCTGACTCCTGCTGCTCTGTGCCTCCATCCCGCTCTACCTCTCTGCATCCTTCCTAAAAAGGCAAAGTTGCACGAATTAGTTCTCTAGCGCTGTTGTAATACTGAAATAGGGGAAACTTGCCAAAGGAAATCTTTGTGGGTTTCTTAAAAATAAACAGTCTCTTAGAAGTATTAGAACTTAATTATGTTAATAATAAACATAATTATGTCACATTATTATGTCTTTACATTTATGAGGAGAGCTCTGAGGTACCCTCCAGGCATCTGTACCATGTAGAGACAGGTGGTAGCATTCATGATTTCCAAGGGCCAGATCTGCACCATTTTCCCATTCCATGTATGGTTGTTCTCTCTCTCCAACTGCAGATACTCATTCAGCTTAGTCAAATTGAGTCTTTATTTGAGAGACTGCATGCTGAAAGGCAAGCACATCTATCTTTATAAGCCTGTTTGTTTCCATAATTAGAAACTGAATCAACAGTGTATAGAAGATGACACATTTGTTCATTCCTTTTCTTCTCCCTATGGTGGCATAAAGCAGTGAAGCACAATAATTAATGAAAAAGACTGTTTATTATTCATGCAATGTATCTGAAGTGGAAGAAAAGAGCATGGGTTAAAAATATTTCTGCTGACGACCATGAGTGCCATCACAAACTGTATGATCTGTTCTAGGGGGAGAGTCCCATCTTTCAATCCATTTGGGCAGGGTGTTCTAAAAATGTCAAAGACAATTGAACTGAGTTTTCTTATGTAAAGCTCAGGAAAATGTGGACTGCATGAGAAATCTGACTCAAGTCTCCTGCTTGGGCATCTTTAATGTTCTGCAGAAAATGCTGACTTTTTTAGCTCCATTTACATGTCTGTTGTGTCCTGTGGCTGGGTCCAGATGCTGTACTTCTTTTACTAGACTTTCTTTTCTTCTGGGAGAGTCTGCCCAGCAGGTTTTGTAAGGCAAAGGGTTCACATAATTCTGTGTTCAGCCCTCTGCCCTTGCAGAGCAAATCAAAGGTTTTTTAAATAGTAATGGCCAGAACATGCTGGACTGAAAGATACTGCTTTGTCTACTGTGACGGCTTGTGGGCCAATATAGAAGATTAGGTAAAATACACCCTCCTCTACCTCTTGGGGCTGATACTGAAGTCCAGAGAAAGATTCCTCCATACCAACCATGTGTAGACCCTTCCTTTCTCAGGCCATTCACTTAAGTCACACAAAGCTGCAGTGTAACCAGAAAAATAAAAATGCGTACTGCCTAATAAATGCCATAGCTATAATGTGCAGCTGAAGTTATGCTGGTGGCAGCAACACGACTTAAATCCAAGATTTGGATCCTATTCCATTTCCATTTCTTCTCATACTAAACCTAGGTATGAAAAAGATTTTGTGTTTCCTCAGGCTTGTATGGTCAATCCACATTAGGAAGTATATTTGACAGCTGTAAGAATAGTCCAGTTGGTAAAAATGAAGGTGATTGAGAGAACAGTGACTCTGTCAAAGGTAGTGATGTTCAAGTCCTTGATTAGAGCCTGTTTTTCTTTTATGTATTTGGTTTTAACACTCAATGGTGATGTTGCATTGTTGTAGCAAATACAGCTTCCTGATTTTGCAAACCTAGCAGCAGCAGCTTATACTGAGAATAAGCTTTGATCTTCATGTTTTCATATTCACGCTCTACAATACTACATTTTGGGAATAGAAAACTGTTTTGYGCTATTTTTAGATTGGCACAATTTCAATAACATAAATGCCTTCTTTTGAATTTAAACTGCTGTTAGCTGGTGGTTGGTTTGATAATTACATGCTTGCTATGAGTCTGTGTGCTAGGGGATGAACAGTAAGAACACGTTGCTCTGCCCAAGCACAATAGAAAACCTGAATATGATTTTTTGGTTTTATAAAGGAAAAGACTGATCAATATGCAGCAAATCTAATATAAAGTAGAACAGTATTCTATGCTGTGTGTTAATGCGTCATATTGCTTATTCAAGAAGATGCAGTCATAGATAAAAAAAATTTTAAAGTTGTAAGCAATATAGTCTAAAAAATTCTAGGAATATATTGAGTTCATTCCTAAAACATGGCTGCAGTCTAAGTACTGTGGCAGACATGCATTGTAGATTATTTCCCTTCAATTCCTGTTCTTCATGAAAAAATGTAAGTGTCAGCAGTTTTGTGTGTTACTCTCTTGCTTCCATTCCCAGAGTTTATTTATGCAAAGCTGTGTGGCAGGCACAGCCCTGCAGTGCCAGTGGAACCAGCTGCAAGAAAGTCATTGCTGGTGGCTCTCTGGGAGCCACTACAAAAAGGGATGAATCTAAAGGATCTTTGTACATGATCATCTTGTCCTTTCCTCCATGTCCTCAGAGAAGTAGACCCATTAAATCATATAGGTTGGAGCAGTCTTCAGGTTAGAGTACCCCTTGTGAAGCAGCTCTGCTCCTGTTTCTCAGCATAGGAGTGGACACATCCACCTCCTTTCCAAGGATGAACATTTMATGTGGCTAATAAAATGTGTTTGCTTTTAATTTTGTATTGTGTTAACCATTCTAGTGTGAATGTTGCCCAGATCTGTTTGAGGTGACCAGTCCTCAGAGTGGCTAGCTTGCCGTGTGGAGAAGTTACCTGGGCTTAGTGCAAAAATCTCCTTGCTGGTAGCTAGGGGCAGATTGCACAGCTAATGCTGACTATAACAATAGAAGAGTCAAGTCTCCTTGGTTATGTTTAAAAATATTTTAATATATTAATATCCTTAAATTAATTAGTCTCATCAGAACTTTCTCTTATTCTCCAAAGGAATCCAGCTGTTGAGTTTATCTGAACAACATATGACACAGATTTGGGTTCCCAGAGTGATCAGAAAGTTTACAACTGTACACCTACTGATGAGGTGTGTTATACCCAACATGCAGAATGCCAAGTCACTGATACACAGAGATATGTGAAATCTTGCCTTCTGTTAGCTTTGTTCTGGGATTGTGTTTTCAGCTGCTCTGAGAATCAGTTTAAATAGACAAATTAACAGGAGAATGCCAAGCTAGTTTAATGATGAGAAGATGTAAGGTTCTCTGAAAAAAGTCAATATCATGTGTGTAATCCAAATAAAAAAGTCAATGAAATAAGGATGTCATAAAGAGTAAATATTAGAAGCTATAATGTAGGGAAAGGCCCTGATTTTTTGGATAAAAATATAATAGAACCAAAATAAGATACTGACAGAAGCAATTGTTTATATTGCTATTGCTACTATGAGTTGTTCCTTAATGGTTGCCAGCAAATATGTCTTTAATTTATGAAATATCACAGACTTCCTGAAGTTTATGGGAGTGCTAAGACACCTTGCAATCTGGCTGATAGAAGGAGCAACTGTTTAATTAAATGTTTCTTTGTTTTGCCAAAACATTAGAAGCTACTGCCCAAGGGATAGTTTAGGATTGAAAGTCCGAGCAAAAATTAAAAGATTTTTTTCTCTAGAATGAATAAAAAAAACAGTGGCTTGACTATCTTATTTGGTGAAAGTATTTGTGTGTGTGTGTGTGTGTGTGTGTGTGTGTGTGTATTGATAGGAGCTGAAAGTAGCAAGCGAAGAACACCAGAGAAGTGGCAGATGGCATAGCCAAGGCATGGAGGAACACAACTGTCTGGGAAGCAGACATAGATTTCTGAATAAGAAACCTCTTTCATAGATTCAGAAGGGAAATAATTTGTGCACCTGCTTTGTGAATCAACAAGATCACCTGACTTGTATAATCAACTAATACTTTAACAGAAACCTACCGAAAGTCCCCAAACATTAGCTAACTGCTTAGGCCAACCAACGTGACAGAAATTTTTGTACTCTCTCCCCGCCACGGACTACGCACTCCTGCTCCTTCCTCTTCCCTGACTCAGGTGCTGGCACCTGTCTGATGCAACCTCCCCCTCAGTCCAGTACCTCAGTGCTCTAGGTACTGTACAAATGCAGAGAAAAARAAAACTGATGTTTTCCAGGCCTTAAAATCTAAATAGACTGAAAAATATTAACAGGTGTGGTGTTCATATTTCACAGATGGCAATTGATTTATGGAGAAGACAGTGGCTTGCCCAAGGTTTTGCAGAAAGGGCTAGATGAGCTTTTGAGCATTGAGCTTTTAATGCAGGTTTGATGGGTTCTAGTTTAGAATCATAACCTCAACAGCATTATTCTGCCTCACAGCAAAGATATTTCTGGATTTGTGGAGAGCCTAGGAAAAAAGGAACCTAATCACCCCAAGGGAATTCTGAGTGCTATCATAACATAAACTGAATATAGCAATGCTAGTAAAGAATACTATTGATTGTTAATTTGCATACTTCAGTTCTACATATTGCATTTTCTCATGCAGTGGTCTTTAAGCCAGAGATGAAATAATTGTTGATTGAAAAGTTTATCTTTTAATTAGGAATGATTCTCCTCTAGTGAGAAAAGAGCAAAAGTCATGGAACTTCTTAGTAGATATAGAAAGGAGTTGTCAAGGTTTAGAAAAAACATGGGAAAAGCATAAATAATTCATTTCATTCTTTCTCCTTTTTTACTCTCCTTGAAATATTGGTAAAGAAAGTTCATGGATAATACTTTGGAATATTTTTCTGGAAATACAAGATTGTTATCTTTTTTGTTAATATGTCACTTATGTAAATAAGTGGTTAATATAGCCCTTAGTATGATACTTTATGAGTGAGTGCTTTATTTGATGGCATGTTACCGTTGAACAGTGATGTGATTCTGGTGGAAGTCACGCAGGCTAAGTAGTTACACGTGGAATTTTTTTATTGTTATGTAATTTATGGTCCTTCTTATAACTTTTGTTTCTTTTGGACATGACTGTGTAAGAGTTCTTACTAGTTAAATTGGCATAGAGTATTTCCCTGTGTGAATACTCCTGTTTTGCTGTAAGAACAGCTTTTTACATCTTGATGAGCTGATACTTCTTGTTAACATTTAATTCTTACCTGTGCACAGAAGAACTCAAGGAGAAACTAAAGAAGTATATTGATGAAGTGAATGCCCAGAAGCCTGGATTCATCAAGGTTGTTCGACACAGCAAACAAGAGGGACTGATCCGATCTCGTGTTAGTGGATGGAGAGTTGCCACAGCACCAGTAGTTGCTCTCTTTGACGCCCACGTGGAATTCAATGTGGGATGGTACGTGTCTTCTTGTATTCCTCTGATCAATAGACCTTTTCCAAGCACCATTCATGAATTACTGAATGGCATTTCTCCTGCATATATGGGAGTGAAATAACATTCTGATCTTTTTAATGAAGATTCAAAGATGGAGACAGTTATGAAAAATGTATTTGTGCTGTGCAACATAATCTAGATCCATTTTTCTGGTGCGAGTTATTATCTGCTGGTGTAATTACAATGTATTTAAACTATGTTGGAAAACAGCATGTAAGTGACCTACTGTTTCTTCTTAAAATATATCTAAAATATCTACATCTCTTGCTTATTATTATTTCTCTTTCATTTAAAGTAAATGGTAAATGATAATTTTGGCATGAAGAAGCTAAGTAGGATAGGCTAGTTACAGGCGGGTGAATGTTTGCAATTAGGGGGAAGCACACTTATTTTATGATGATTCAGGACTTGTTCCCTTGAGTTTCTTGAGTTTTCTTCAAATATCAGGGCAATACTGGAAGTTGTTCTCCAAAAATATAGAACAGTCTTCATATTTGTGTAAGTGCTTGTGCTTCCAAATAGCTTATACTCCTAATATAGGCTGTAAAAACACTGAGAAGAGTTCTGTTTTCTGTGTCTGTACTCCTCAGAAATCATACCCCCCCAAAATTAATACAGCATCTCAAGCCCTTTTCCTACACTTCTGAAGCAAATTGTCCTCCCCCCCTTTTTTTAGTAGAAATTGTTTCTTTTAAATTCTACAGTGTAAACAAAAAAAGTGTCATTTTGTCACTGAGGTTACTGGTGTGTGCCTAAGTACCACATAGTTAAAAGCATGTATTTTAACTTGTTCAGTTTGGGTTTGATATCTCTGTTGCTTCTTCAGTTAAAAAAAAAAAAAAAAGGTAAAAAAAGGCAGGAGCTTTTGTCCCTAGGATAGATCTGTTCTTAGCTTTGATCTTGATGTCCTTGATGATATTGAGAGCCTGAAGTTATCATTATTTGGTAGCAAGGTTATAAATGCTCTACGATATGCAGACAGTCATTTCTTCTATTCTCCAGCACACATCAAGGATATCAATAGGGCATCCTAGATTAAATATTGCAGTGTGTTCTTTTGGGGCAGGTCCTGCTCTGTCAAAGCTCCATTGTAAAGCAAAGGGAGCTCTGAATGAGTAATAGCTACAGATTTTGCCCTTTCCCAGATGTATAGCATAGGCTGCTATTTCCATCAGTGCTGTGCTTCTGCTGACATAGTCTCAACATTTTTTCCATTTTTAGGGCTGAACCGGTGCTCACTAGGATAAAGGAAAACAGAAAAAGGGTCATTTCTCCATCATTTGATAACATTAAGTATGATAATTTTGAAATAGAGGAATATCCCCTCTCTGCACAGGGGTTTGACTGGGAGTTGTGGTGCCGATATCTGAACCCTCCTAAATCATGGTGGAAACTGGAGAACGCAACTGCTCCAATAAGGTAACATGCAATTGTGACCCAGATTAGGATATCAGAGGAAATGCTCATCTAGATGATGAGTGGTCTCAATTATGTAATAGGTTGTATCGACTGTAGTGTCAAATTAGAATAAATGTCCTTGAACTGTCCTTTTCAGCTTTTATCCTTAGCTTCTATACAGTCATCAAGAATACCTGTTTTCAGTAGGTCTTCTAATATGCTTCATTATTATTAGCATGATGCAAAGCACATACCAAAGTGAAACAGCAGACATGAATGCTCAAAAATACTGCTTTCTTCAAATGTTTTGTCTGCTAATTTAGGGTAATGGGCCAGAAAGAGAATTTTGTTTACAAATGCATTATATGAAGGGTACAACTGTCAGATCAGTTATGTTTACAGTAGTATCACATAGCTCTACAGCTGTGCTTTGTCATAGGAGTTAATGCTGGTCCAGCAATTGTGTGTGAGCAGTGACTGTATTAAATCCTAGCTTTGGTACAATCTAGCTCCATACTTTTTTATTATGTCTAGAGTATCGTTAGGCTGGTACAGAACAGTACCCCTATCTCTGGAAGGGGAAGAGATGCTTCTGAGTCCTCTCAGCAGCTCTGCTGAGGTTCCAGTCCTCTCCTCTGTCTGTGAATTCATACCAAGGAGGTCACTGGTACCTGTCCTCTCGCTCTCTGCAGAAAGAAAGTGTGAAGGCTGCTCTCACCAGCAACGGTTCTGCAAAGCACACCTTTTGCTTGCAGTGGTGGCATGAGGGGATCATCAATAGCAATCAGTTACTTGTTTCCATGCAGTCAGTGCAAGGGGTGTCTTTGATCCACTGGTCCTGTCTTTTCAGGCTGACAGCTCTTTTCTGGAGTTGTCAGCTGAGACTGCACTGACCCACGTGCTGGCCATCAGAACAGGACTCAGAACTGGAAAATGGGGGATAAAAATTCACAGCTTTGCCACAGACATATGTAAAAAGGAGTGGTAGTTTCCACAGCATTGGAAGCATTCCAGTGTTAATGAGCACCTATTAACATTATGAAAATGCTTTGAAATATTCTGCCAAGTCCTTGAGAAGCAAACGTTCTATATAAATTATGGTTTTAGTGATTTTTAAAAATAAACATATTTAAACTCAGGATAAAGAGCAAATCTACTTTTCCATTTACCCCAAAACTCTGTGCTAAATGAGGATCATGGAGTAAATGTTCTTTGAGAATATTGGATGTGTAAATTTGTACCCTAGCCCTTTCCCTGGAGCCTTTTATTCATTGAGATACACTGTATGTGTGTGCTGTGTAATTAAAAAAAAAGAGAGAGAGAAAGTAAAAAAAAAAAAAAAAAAAGAAAAGAAAAGCCACGTGTATTGATTGATGACTTATATCCTGCCTCCACTATGCCTTCGGAATTGTAACAAAGGGAAACAGGCCTGCTGGAAGATAGTTGAAAAACACCACCGAAACCAACATCCATTTCTGATAAATGGAACGTTATTTTTAAAATGGCATAAGTTAGCTGATATTATTAAATACATCAGAAACAGTCTTTCATTGTTTTGAAGTGGGTACTAAAGCACTTCAAGTTAAACACATAAATGTATATATTTCTGCAGGATTCTACAGTTTGTGATTAAGACGCACTATAATCTCTTTGAAAGCAGATGTCTACAATTATGGCAGCCTGAATGTTCTCAGTAAATGGAGGGTGATTTCCCTTTTACTGTTGTTAATTAATATCCTTTTGCTCCCAGAGCTCCCAATGCCATCATAATAACCAAAAAAGACGTTTTTCTTTTTTGCCATTGTGCCTTTATAAAGTAGGGAAAAAATGAAAAGGCCAAATTATTCTGTATTCTCCTCCACTGCATTTCTTAAAGATTTTACTCTCTGTGACTGAATTCTTACTTTCTTCTCTGGCTCTGCAGTAGTAAAAGTTGGATAATTCAGGTCATGACATAAATAGAACTTACTGATTCAGTAATGGTATGTGACTTTTTAAAATTTGGCCCAGGAAAACAGACTAGTGTTCATATTTACAGCATGCTCATAACAGAAGGCATTTCTTGATACTGGATTGAAAAAGCTGACCTGAACGTCCCTGTTCACTTCTTTAACATAATCTTAAAGAATAATGTTTTCTTATGTGGAGATGAACGTAGCTTCTGGCTAAGCACACAAAACCATGCACCATTGAGTATCCTTAATAATCACCATAGACAAGAGGCCTGAGAACTTAGCAGAGATGGAGACAGCTCCACCTTTTGGCCACAAYGGCTGGTGCCTCAGAAACAGTGCTGGGAGAAACTCTCAGACTTAGTACTGTTAGTGTCTAAACCGACCTGCTTTGGTGAATGTGTATGTCCAATCATTTTGAGTCTGTTTTCCTTCAATGATGCCTATTTGACCTTAGAATCAAGAACATTAGAAGAAGACAAAGCTGGATAAATCTGTTTCAGAAACATCTCCCTAAGAATCTATCTTGGCACACCATTTGGCCCAGCAGTGATAAATATAATCTATTTCTGAATAATAAAATTGTCCCTATTCCTATCTGCTAATTTTGTCTGCTGCTGTTTTATTCTTCCAGAAGTCCTGCCTTGATTGGATGCTTCGTAGTAGATAGAGAATATTTCCAAGAGATTGGCTTACTAGATGAGGGCATGGAAGTATATGGAGGAGAAAACGTGGAGCTCGGAATCAGGGTAAGAGCATAACCAACCAACACTGGCACCTTGCACTTAAAATACAGCTTGGCCCTTGTTATTGGGGGGAAAACAGTCAAAATTGTATGGAGGATGACTTGCAAAGGAGATTAATAGCTTTGTGTAGTAGTATAGACTGTTGTATTTGATCAGAAAAGAAAAAAAGAGCAAAAGCTCCCATATCTTTTTAAAAAACTTATCTGGGAAAAGCATAGAAATACAGAATTTGGTATTATTCTTTCCTTCAACTAACAATGCTGGAATTCTGCAGGGACTCCCTACTTACCTATGATCCCAGGCTCAGTGAGGAGGATAATTTCTCATTGATGTAATGGAAAAACCTTTCTAGATTCATTTATTTAAATTAGAAGAATCACTATAGAGCTAGCTGAAATATAAAGGCATTTATGCTGCCTTCTCTCTGCCTCTTCTGGGTATTTAAAATATTCATAGAGTACTGAAGCTGCATAAATTCTTCTTCCATCATACACTGTTCATCTGTTTACTTTGTGCAATATTTGTGTGGTTTGTGTATCTCTGTCTCCCTTCACAACTAAATACCATCCTGAAAACATAGTACTGTTCTCTTTGAGAATCTTTCAGTTTTTTARTACAGTTCCTAGATAGATAGGTGGTAGAGAAAAATGTTATGATTTGTGTTATAAAATTAAATCCCCACGTCTGTTATTGAAATGTTAGTGGAAGCTTGTATTTCATGCTTTTTGGTTGCCAGAATAAAAACAGACAGTTATATAATGGCAAAAAAAAATCTTTAAAAAATACAGAATTTTCTGCTGAGACTGTGAGGTATAACCAAAAATGCTCATTTTCTACTTCTGGCTTTCTAAAATTCTTTTCCTCCCACCTGTCAGAAATAAAATGTTACTGCAGCAAGAGTGAAGGGAAGGTCTCCTCTCAATTACATTAGAGCACAGTCGGAAAGAAAGGGAAAGAGAAATGCAGGACTGCTTCTTTTAGTAACACTGTTCTCTTCACTGTGAGGGCTAGGGAGCCTTATTCTCTTCCTGAAAAGTGATTTTTGCAGCTCAGTGTTGCAATGAGCTGAAAATTAGTGTCACTTTGATTTTCCTTTTCTTTTTTCTAACTAGCAAAACTATTGTTTCCATGTGAGGGCAGAGTTTTATCTAGTTCTGCATCGTGACATATATACCATCCAGTCCACTATACTTAGCTTTGCAGAAGTTGAGTGTGAAGAGTACTTTGATAGACAAGACTAGAGGGGCACAAATCTCTGCATAATTGAAACTTTGGAGTACAGTGGATCACCGGAATGAGGCCCAACACTGCTCTAATTTCCTTAGGGCTTTCTTCTGTCTCCAAGGAAGCAATGCCTGACCTACATAAAATACTATCATCTGTAAAAGATTGTGGTGTGCAGGGTAGCATAATGCATGCTGCCTCATCTGTCTCTATCCTGACTTGGATCTGTGTTCCTGGTTATATCAGAACAAATCACTGAGGTGTAATGAACAGATTTTTCAGCAGTTTATTACCAACTCTTCTCACAATTCTCAGCATAGCCCAGATAATACCAGGATGAATATAAATGTACAATGCAATATTAGATCTTCTGGGAAGCACAGTATTATTTCTACAGATGTCAAGCTTCACAAGCAGGCCCCTTCCCTCAGCTTCCCACTTTTGGTCAGACCTGTGGCCATGCACTGCCTCCTGGTAAAATACAGGAGGCTGCATAGAGTGGGCTGCCACAATATTGTGGGCAGCCATGTGGTTTGGTTGTACCCTAAACAATTGTTAGTGGCACTGCTCCCAAGGGCTGCCTTTGATTTTCTTTAGATTGGGGTATGCTAAAAAACATAGCCAGTAAGTGATTTCAGGCCAGATGGTCTGTCTCTGCTGGTAAACTGCATTTTCTTGTCTCTGCAGCACTGAAGAGTCATCTCTAGACTCCCTGTGTCGCTTTCAACTGCAGGGCCTGCAATATTTCACTTAATAAAGGCAGTAATTGTTCTACAAAAGCTGCATCAATTTGCATTTTATAATTACAGTATCAGTACAATAAATAATGTTTCCATTTTAAAATGATGATCTCCAATCCATGACTACATATTGCTCACCATGCTTCATCTTTCATCACCATTTTCCTTTTTAAGAAGTATCTAGCTTGATCTAGTATTCTGCTGTGTAATATGCATTATCATGTGGTGCTGGAGAGGCAGACACCAAGTGTACCCACACTGGCCTGGTATTCAGGCTGTTCAAGAAATAGGATGTTGTGTATCACATTCTGTAATAGGATGAAATTAATATCCAGGCAAATTTCCTGGATTTTTTTTATGGCTTGAGTTTGTCAGTAAAATTCACACAGCCTGTTCCCCTTCTTTATGGTATTTAGGCATTGAAAGTCAATTCTTACTCCTTTATCTAGAGATTTTATGCATAAACCTGTAAGAACAAACACTTCCAGTAACAAGAGAGGTTACATTCAACTACAGAAATAACAGCAAGAGTGAGGATCACTTGTGCTACCTGTTTATCTTAAACAAGCAGAACAAGGTTCTGCGTCCTTGTATTACTGTTTTGTTCCAGAGGGACAAACTGCAACTGAACTACTGCAAGCCACACTCATGTGCCTAATAGCTACAGCATCCTGTGATGACAGGACTGGCTAAATCAGTATCTCTGTGTGCACCTGTGCACAGATTTAGAGCCTTGTTCACTGAGTGCTTTGTTGGCAGCTGCAGCTTCAATGATAAAGATTTAATCTCCCAGCTGAGATGCTTCTGAGAAGCAAAGTCCACCTGCTTAGGGTTCTTTTCACTGTAAAGAGGAAACCACTTACTATGTMTTCTAAAATCTTGAAATGGTTTGTTTTCAGCTGAACTGAGGGGGTTTTCACTGTGTAGGGCCAAGAAGTAGACCCAGACGCATTGGAGACTTGTCCCAGAATCGTAACGACAGGAGTTATTTTTCTCACCTCCATCATCAGCACAAATGTAGTTGTGTTACATGAGTACAAGAAAAACCCCAGTTATTGGAAATTGTTTCTGAAGCATTTGTTGTTGGTAAACCATATGGAGACTGGAGGATTATTCTCTCCACTCTGATGATTAACTTTTCTTCTCAGATCCATTCATCTCTAAACTGAAGCATTATTTTAACTTCTAAGGTTTTTACCTTTGTTTATGGCTTTGTAATATTTGTAAAATAGTAAACATACATTATCAATAGATATTAATAAATTTCTGTTGCCTTGAGCTAGAAGCTGACACATGAGTTCAAAATATGAATACATTTCGAATCTTGGAAGCAACACTGTATTTTCTCTGTAAGCCAAATATTTTCTTCCAAAGCTATTTTTTTGCCTCATAGGAAAATAAAGTCAGGCTGGTTCATGCAAGACTGACAGCATCCTTTTTAAGCAGCTCAGTCACTTCATTAAGATTTAGTTACTGCATCCCAGTATCAATATCTTAGTTTCACATTAGGATAAGTAATGGTTCCTTTTGGTTTATGTTCAGTCATTCCCCATTGAATGGACTTACACATTCTTTTAAGGGACCAAATTACATTTTGAGGGCAAACTGGGATCCCATTGCCTAGGCGGGAGACCAAATAAGAACTGTGTTGGTAACTGCTTTATAGTGGAAATAAAGTGTGAATGTAAGGCTGGGGTTTCTCACCTTTATTTGGGCACTCTACTTCTGTGCTGTGCTTGCACAAGAAGTCCTCCTAGTTATGGAAGGCCCTGAAAATCCATTGCAGCCAACCCCTGATGGTTCAAGTCTAGTTTTTAATATGCTTCTTAAAGGCCTTTTCCAATTAAGGCCTTTTCCAGTTCCCACTGAAGTCAGYGTAAGTTCTTCTATCAAGAGCAAACCTGTAGTAAACATTTTGTCTGTAAAAGCAGCCTACAAATGTTTGATAAAGCTTTCAAATACTCTGTTACAAAGTTGTTTGTACCACTTTTAGGGATGCATAAACTCACGAAGATTCAATGATTTGCCTCAGGCCACAGACTAAGTCGTCATCAGAATCAAGGGAATGTAAGCCTAAGCTTTGACTTAGAGTAGTTATGTATATCAGAAAGACTCTGTGCTTGCAGTTGAATTCATGTTCACAGGGATATAATGGCTTCGTTAAATGGGTACAAGAAAATTTTATTAGAAGATAATGGCTTTTTAATGGAAAAGGAATGGGTCTTGCTCCCACTAAAACATATATCAAAACTTAACCATCAGCTGACCCAGGAGGAAAACTGCATTTATAGGTCAGACTGAACAGGGCACTCTTCTTTTATGCAGTATATTGCCATAGTGAAATTAATCATATCTGCAATAAAATAGCATTATAATAAATATATCTGCTTCATTTCCTGTTAGTGTAGCAGTTTGTGTCTAGAGCTTAAATGAAAAAGATCCTGCTGCTTTCTCTGTTAGTAGGCAAGCAGAGAAAGGCACTTTGTGAAGAGGCTAGCAGGAATGAGTTGTTTGACCAGAAAATGTTCCCAGTGTTCCCCACATTGGGGTTGTGTCTGTTTGATATGGTCCCTCTATTGTGGAGCAAGTAGATTTGAAATCTGTCGTGCCTCTCCCTGATATATTGTTTTTTTTTTCTTAAATTCCAGAAGTGGCTTCTGTTTCTTTTATGAAGATCCTTTATGCTCTGTCTCTATTTGTCTCTCTCTCTTTTTTTTTTTTTTTTTTTTTGAACCCCCAGCTTCTGGGACCATAACTCTTGATTGCTATCTAATTAACCCGCTCCCACTCCAGCCTATTGCTGGTTTACATGTCCATCATTGCCAATCCAAAGGATTTAGGTATCCCTATTATTTCTCACCTGAAGTCTCTTTATGATAATATGCCCTTGTAAGAGTCTTCATTTTTCATAAGCATGAGCAAGTGCAGATATTTACATTTGTCCCCAAATCTCCAAAAGTATTTGAAGATATTTTGGTTTTTTTCCTTTCCTTAAAAGTTTCCAGCAATTTTATATGTCTGTGTTTTTAATACAGGCTGTGAATTACATGTAATATATTCATAATTTCATATAAATAGATGTCTGTTTTTATTAAGAAAAATTTTCCAGTGTGTACCCTGTACAATGGAAGTTAGGCTGTAGTTTCACACCACATTGGCTTAAGCAGCTATGCAGGTTTACCTTCCTTGTGTTTCTCCTCACCAGCCTCTTGTTCTCACCCTTGTACCGCACCACTGCTTTGGCTCTGCCAGCATAGCTGTTTGTAGGGCTGCGCTGTACCCTGTGTCTCTGAAAACCTCCAGAAATAAACCTTTACATTTGAGCTCTTTTTTTTTTTTCTCTTAATCCCAGAGGATTATCTTTAATGCTAATGAGTTTGTGGTTTACCATGCTGCCTCACAAACTTTTGGGTTAGAAAAACTGAAAGGCTGATGTGTCAAAAGGTAGAAGCAACTATAGGCTGGAAAAGAAGTTGGGAGATTTTTTCACCGAGCCCCTGTGTTGTGGAGCTGTTGTCTGAATCTGTTTGCGTAGAGGGAGTCCAGTGGGATGCACGATGTGTGCCTGGTGGCCCTTTTGTCCTTGCTGCTGGGACGCCTTTCACCACACTCTGCTGAGCAATGCAGACCTTCCCTGAATTCCTTTCAGAAAAATGAATCTAGATACCCTCCAATCTTACACTTTCAGCCTCTCTTACTTGCTGTAGTCTTAWAGATGTGTTTTTAAATTGATTTTAATAAGTAGGCAGCAGCCCTTCCCACTAGGGCCTGACTTCCTGTAAATAAAAATTCCTTACAATATGGTCATGGGTGATGTCCAACAGTATTGGGTTGATGATATCTGAAGGGGGAGAACTGAGAAATACAGGAATACAAATATTCTTAGTTGCTATTTTTAGATAACATTTAAAATACTGCTTTTTAAGATACTGATTTCTCTTTAAGTTTACATTAAAGCTTTAAGTTGAAATTACATTAAAGCTTTACATTGAAAATGTCTGTTTTTATGCATTTTGTGAATTAGAGAGAGAGCACTTCTTTTCAGACTGAACTCTGCAAGAAAAATTTCAAAAGGTAGACCAAGTTCTTCTTCTTACAAGAAGTAGTCAATGCTTTTCATAGCCCACATTTTCACCATGAAAAAAATTTTCCTTGCAAGTCCCATGTAAGTACTTGCCTAGCATACTGTGTAACCAATAGTGGCTTCTCAGTGTGGCCAGAATTATTGCTAAAGTTAAGTTTGTTTTGGAAAAAAATACCTCACGGTTAACATCCTGCATCCCAAGATGACAGAGACTGAAATTCTCTATTTTCAGGGCTGTCATTTCACCAGAAGGAACAGCCTCTATTGAAAAGGAAAGAAAGAATTGCCTCTAAATTGTCATGCCTCCAAACGGGTGCCAGTCATGATACCAGCAGAAACTGACTTTCTGTGGCTTCTTCTATTTTTGTGTCACGCCTCCAGTGGAATACTTTTTTTCCCCTGTTCTGCCCATGAACGCCTCAGCAGGTATCCTGCAGTTACAGCATATATAATTATACATACAGACAACATTACCAGTTTGCCAATGAATCATTTTTTGCATTTTTTCCTCTTTCTGGGGTGAGAGTATTTTCTTAGCAGTTCACACGGGAAAGCAAATGGTTGATACAGCACCAGCTGGTACGTGGCATCACTATACCCTAGAAGGAAGGAAGAAGAAAAACTTGGAGATTTCTCACAGATGTTTTTTATACTGTTTATGCCTGTGTGGTCCCACATTACTAACTGGACAGTAATATAAACATCTTGATGTTTTATGAAAGGAAATTGTTGTTTACAGTGATAAAGAAGGAAGTAAATCAGCTTAAGTTGGTATGAACGTACAAATCAGAGGATTCAGATGAGATGCGAGCTAATTAGTGCATTATTATACCTCATAGCCTCATGTTTCATACCTTTCTGGACTTTTAAGTCATGGCATGTTGCAGATGGCATTCTAGCTTCTGGTATTGCAATTCTTCATGGATTAATTTATGAAGATCCCATGCTCTGTTTGTTGTAGTGTGGTACTGAGAAGAGATCTGGTGGGAATTTAAGCTTAAGTTGGAGAGTTTTTAGTACTGCAAGACTGTGTTAGTAGTCTGAGAAAGATTAGAGAAAGGCCTGCGAGAGAGAGGGAAAAGGACTGTTGTGCTCTAACAGAAGAGATTAGATGACCCAGATGGAGTGACCCACAACCTAACACATTTAGGTCAAAGCTGCAAAGGCCAGGTACCTTTACACGTCACAGCATCTTTGACTTGGTCTTTTGGTACTGATCAAGTCTTTAGCATAAGTGCAAGATTAACAACACGGATCAAGCTCAGTACAGGTGTGCTGGGGAGAGGAAGGCAAAAATGTAAACAATGGACAATACAATATGTTGTTGTATAAATATTAAACCACTGGTCATCTGGTTATTTAGTTTGCTTCTTTTTTGCCTCTCATGGTGAAAGGTGATTTCTTTTACTTCCTATTTATGACTTAAACTTGGCAATGTAGTGATTTATGTGTCATAGTTATTTTGCTGTGTCTAGCAGTGAGATAGATACATTTGAAAAACAATTGAATAAAGCCTTATGCCTTCAGTGACCCTTGAAGAGGGTTATCTCCTAGTAACATAAGCCGTAGAATGGCTTACTGCAATTATCAAACAGCAACACAACATAGGCAGTTTAACAATACATTGTAAAAGTTTTACAGCTCATGGAGATAAGTGCAAAATTAATCCCCACAGAACAAAACAATTTAAAAAGTACATAATGAAGCAATTAACTAAAAGGGGAAAAAACTACTGACAATTTAATATGGGGAAAATCTTTACATGTATTACTTTTTCAGTGAGAGTGTTCTATAAAGGCACAATTAATGTGAAATGAGGCCTATGAGGCAATTAATGAGAACTTCAAGAGTAAGATTTAAGGGATAATTTACATTTTAAAAATTGAGAGCAGCTCTAGTTATGTTAAAGCCTTTTTGTTTCCTACTCAAAATTCTTTTAGATTGGGGAGGAGATGTCTTTTTGTAGGTTGCTTGCAGTTTCATGTTAAGATTTTCAACTTGGGTGTGAAAAAAAGTATTTGTCGCATGTAAATAGGTGTGTTTGCCTGAAAGCTTGTATGATGAAGAAAAGTAGAATCGTCTTCAAAAACCTCAAAGGCCTTCAGTAATTTAAAACTAAGGAACAGTTGTGTCCTAGCTAAAAAAAATGGATGAACTGATTTTAAAGCTCTCTCTTCAGTCACTGATTTCTCTATGCATATTGTTTTGAGCTGTGAAGATAGGCAGTCATCTCTTGAAATTAATTCACACCCTGATTTCCCAGTCTGCAGAGGTACACACCAAGGATGCAATTCTCTTCAACATGTAGAAGCAGGGAGTAAACCAGAATCATAGCTTCTGTAAGCACGGTATTTTCTTTCTCTACCTGCCCACCTACATTCTGTTTTTCTCATCCTGAATTTAATTAACTTACCCCAGGACTTGGCATTTAATTCTACTGTTTGGGCAGACTTTTTCAACAGGGGGAACCAGTTTGATACAAGTAGAATAAAGAAAATTGTGCCTGGTTTCTTGCTGACTTTGGGGAATGTTAGCCAAATCGAACAGTATTTATTTGAACTATTGCAATAAGTTAGTGAAGTTTATCTGACGTCAGTGGAGATATCACCTAAATAAAGATTGACATATATGATCTAATGAGTATAGTTTCTAGGTTTACAGAGACAGATACCCAAATACACATGACAACCTGAAAACTTTTCAGGGTCTGATCCAAAACGCATTGTGTGCTACTAGAAACAAGAAAATTGATTTCAGTGGTCTTTGTGTCTGACCGTTCTCCCTGTGCTTTCTGCAGTCAACTCTCAAGATACCAAAGCAAAAATGCAGTCACAAAATGATCACAGACCCAGCTCACAGTATTGGATAAAAATAGTTTGTTCATACTACTTGCCTGTAAAGCATCAAGGTCATTATTGGCTATCTGTAAATGATTAATGATAATGGCAAAAGTTAAAAAAAAAAACAACCACCAACAGTTCAAGTGGAATGTGAGCCGTCATGATTCACAAATATTTGTTGTGTTAAATTGTTCCCCAAAAATATATGTTGAAGATATTGGTGACTATTTGTTTGGATCCACAGTACTAATTAATTCACACTGACAATTTTTTTTTTCTTTGGGCCACTTTTAATGAGTTCTTCTAATTTTGGCTTTTGCAGTCTTCACAGAAGCTAGAAAATGCTTCAGCTTTTTGAGAAATCCCAGCAAACCACTTAGACTTCAAACAGAACTTTTAAATAATTAAGTGCAATGATAGTTTCAAACAAGGTCATACCAGTTCTCTGAAAAACTGCATGACATGTAAATTTAACAAATGCAGTACATGCTAATAAACTGCTCAACATCATGTAGGACTTATTTTTTTATTAGACTAAGCTACCATAGCATGAAAAGAATACCCAATGATTAAAGAGATATAAAATAAACCCTTCTAATGAGGAAGTGTTATATCATTTTATAATGAAGTATAAATTATATATTAGAGAGAGATCAGCTTCAGAATTTTAATTGTTTTGATTAAACCTGCAAATTCAAATATGTTTGAGTGCAATTGAAAAGGATTTACTCAAGGACAGGGTTATAAAAATAAATAGAAATGGAGACCCTTTATCTAATGAAATAGATTTTCCAGATGTGAATGGAATTTGCTTTTAAAAAATTATCACCAGATTAATTTAGACAAATACAGGGAGGTGTCAGTCACCCTTCTGTGCCCACCCTGCAGACTGTGCAAATGCTGTTGCTACTGCCCCTTGTGGTGCGAATGAGTGAGGATGATAGCCTAGCTGTAGCAGTGTGTAAGCTTTTGCTGCACGCTGAAGGAATCCATCTGGCGTGTTACTGATTCCCTGGCTGGCTGCTTGTGCCGTTTTGTTGGCGTGCCCAGTGCCTGGGTCCTTTATTCCTTTAACAGGGAGAAGGTCACAGCTGATTTGTTGTGCCACCACCCATATTCTCTGCTCTCTGTTTTTGTCTTCCATTTCTCTGACCGTTCCTGTGCTGGTTTTACCTCTGTATTCAGGCACTACCACAGTTACATGCATTTGTGTGATTGTCTTGGTTAGTAAAGTTCAGTTTTGGTCCCTGAGATGGCTCGTACTTGATAGTTCATATTGTAATCTTAAACAAAATCCTCCAGGAAGCTGTCCAAGGAAATCTCCTTCTGTCTGTCTCTCTAACTGCCTCCTTCATTCACATTTTGTAAAGCCCATACTAAGGTCAAAATCAAATACCTATTTAAGAATAAATAAGGGCCCAGAATTGTGATAGTAGCCCTTATCTTCACTCATACAGGCATCCCTGGTATCTGTCTCCTCTCAGCCTGTTTTAGTCTGGTTGCAATGGCAGGTGGCGAGGAACATGTTTTCTGATTTTAGGAAGTTGTTCTCTGTGGCTGCTTTAACCTTGGTGCACATAAATTCACAGATGTAGGGACACAATTGTGGCTTATGTGTAAATGTACGTTCAGTAAATTAGCAGTAAGCAGTGCTTAGAGCTTGGCCAAGTTCTCCACATAATTCAGAACAAGTAAAGATTTAAAAAAGAGAGAGACTCTTCCCCCACGCTTTTTCCAAATGGACTGTCTGTATCCATCGGATGTTCCTGTCATCTTCCACTTGCTTTCCCTAGTTTAGGTCATAGACTCTGCTGATTTCAGTCTTTCAACTTCATAGCTGTTGGAAATAGCCTAGGCGCTATTCCTGTTGCTTTACACCTCTGAAATTTCTTCTGGAGTTCTACCACTGTTTTGATAGTGATGAAGGAACCCTGTCAAGAGGAAGAAGCTTTCTAAGTCCTTTTTGGGGCTATACCAAATATATGAGTCCCCTCGGGAAATTCAAGAATAAACAGCTGGTTCTAAGGTACTCTTTTGGAGGAGAGCACTGAGAACACTGCAGTGGATTCTGACAGCTCTTTGAAAGGACAATTCCAGTTTGTTTTTTCTAAAAGATTGTTTTTGCAAAGTAAACCAGCAGGAACAGAACCTAAAAGAAATTCCTCTAAAGAAAAGCAAACTGGAAGCATCTGCTTTGCTGGGGCTCCTCCAGTGACTTTAAATATTCCCAAGGTATTCACTCCCTCACACTTGAAAACTTTCTAAGGATTCTGCCTTCAGGCAAAACCTCAGCGCCATTGATAGATCTTTGCAATTTGTGCCTTTACAGAATGAAATATGAATTACCATTATTTATTGTATTATGGTGCTCAAATCATATATTATTTTGACAAGTGTAAACATATGTTTAGGTATTTGGCAGGAAATTGATACTATTGCTAGCAATTTCCAGCTCTTGCTACCATAGGTAAAAAAATCTTCATGGGTAAAAGGAAAAGGTGGTGTATTTTCTTTAAAATGTAGTTTAGGAAATGCATCTTTTCAGTTTCTTCCTTCAATTTGCTTGAGCGGATTTGTCATTAAGTATTACTGATTGCAGGAGCAGTTTATTCACAGATATAATTTTTTATTTGGACTATTCTCTGTGGTAAAAATTAAAATCTTTAGAGCTGTTTTACCTTTAGACTTTCTACTAAAGTTGTTGGTGCTAATCTGGAAAAACTTCACTGATTTTAAACCTTGGTAAATATTTATAGTCATCATGTAAAGTGACAGTGCTGGAGAACTCAAAAGTTGCTATTCAGTATGGAGAAAGCATGAATAAAGATTACTAGTAATAGCAAAAAACGAGCTCTGGAATTCACGTGGGAAACGTGGAGGTGTGAGGAATTAACCTCACAATTCCTGTTCCTATTTCTTAACTATAAAGATAATTTCTTTCCACAAAAATTTCATGAGATAAGGAACAGACCACTCTAAAAGGCTTCACAAGCTTGTTATGAGCTGAGTTTAAGAAAATATATTTCTTAATATAAAAATATTTTTTAAATGACAAAAATAAATATTTCCGTTGCTCTGATGAAAAGTGCTAGTTCAGATTAATTAATGAATCTGTTCCATGCTCTTTTGATGCAAGATTTATACTTTGTAGATGGCTTGGAACACAAGCAGAGCCACAAGTAAAGGAGGTTGAGAGAAGATAAGAGCAGCCAGATTCAAGCGGGCAGTCCATCTAAGGGAAGAAAGAATGGGTAGGTGTTCCTGGTTTAGATGCAAGAGATTCCTTTATTTCAATTATAACCAGGGAAGAATGAAGAAAAGCTAAAGCTTTCTGTAGCAGCCAGTCATTCATGTTATAGTGTKTAGTATTCGTGTAGTGTGTTTAGTATAGTAGGGATAGCAAAACCCTTCATCCCATTGGCTGGAGATTTTGCACATGTTTAGGGGAGCTGGGAATCCAGCATCCACTGAGGTTTCCAGGAGAGTTTCACATAATTTGAAAATCCCACCATGATGCCTCCCTACAATTTTTTTGTCTTGACAACTGGCCTCCCCATGAGTGCAATGAAGAATTTGGACAAAAGAGCTTTCTCACCCTACTGTAATCCCATGGGCAAAGAACACTGTGGGGGAGCAGGAAACTATGGCTTGTCCCAGATGTGACCAGCTGAGCAAGTCAGGATTGTGCTTATACAGTAAGCACAATCAAGCCTTACACAGTATTGCCCCTCCGTTTGCGCTGTGAGGGCTCCACGGGGCTTTGCAGACGCACCTGGGGTGGGGCTACTTGTTTAGTGCTGTGACTGCAAGCTTTGTGCACACTTTAACTTAAGCTGATCCCTGTATCTTCAGATCACATTTGTTTCTCATTTCTTCCTCTTTAAAAGAATCATTAATTAAAGGAGTTATATTCATCTTGCTATATGGAAACTATTAGCATATACCTCTAGACCAGTTTCGGTGTATGCTAGTCACATTTTCACGGATTGCAGGAGATTTTGGCTTGTAAATAACAGGATTTGTTTTAGAAGCTGTTCGATACAACCAGCCTGTTCTGCCAGCATCTTTATTGGCAGCTCCCTCTTAGCATTAATTTTTTAAATGAATCCATGCTTCTTGCAGAGTAATTAATTAGTCTTTAGAAACAGAACAAAGACTGACAGTGTCTAAGAGAAAGGAGTGGCCAGCAGATTTGATTAATTAGAAATTACTCAGGTACTGGTAATTGTTGTTTCCAAACTACTAAAGACCTTGTCATCTGAGGATGTTTTTGGAAAATACATATGACTTCATTATAAAGTCAAATTAGATTTTACTGATTAGTGAATAAGTGCTAAAATTACAGATGAGTTCACTCCTCAAATTCAGATCCTGGAAATTTACTTGGTAATTCAGCTTATTATAGACAGTACAATTTTTGGCTCGGCTTGTTGTGGAGATGGGATCTCACTGTGAAATTCCCACAAAAGATTTGGTGTTTGCATGTCAGACTTGGATCAGGGTCATCCCTAGTTAAAATGAGCAAAGGGTGGGCAGAATAGCAGGGCATACAGTTTGTTGATTGTCTTGTCATAGGCTAAGTTATGTCCATCTCTACATCTTCCTTGTTTTTCATGTTATTAGTTTAAGCAGCGTACAGTGAATAACTCTAAAACATTTTTTAGCTAGATGTCAACGCTGTACTGAGAAATGGCTTGGATTGAAAGCAGACACTGTGTGAGCACAGGCTGATGATACTTCACATTCAATCTTTATTAGGAAATGTAGCTGAACCGTTTAGAATAAAATCTTTGAGAAACTAGTATTTCTTGCTAGTTCTTTAAACTGGATTGACCACATTATATGAGATTTAGAAAGACAGAACACAAATGCTGTTTTCTGATTATTATTTATTCTTATGCCAGATCCATTGCCCAGTATTTGTGATCATCATCGATATTTTCTTTCCCAATATTTGTGATCATCTTCTAAATTTTGCTCTGATGTTGGTTATGATTGTGTTTATTTACTCTTATGGGATTCCAAGTTTTTGAGACAGAGATGCTGATGTCTTTTCAGCTCCATTCTTGGTTTTACAGTGGGTTCATGGGATAGCTCATCTTGCAGAGAGCTCAGAAACGCCAGGCTCGCTCTCTTCTCCCAGCATACGCTACATGCAATTAGGCACCAGTTCAGAAACGGCTTTGTAAACATTCTGAATCCGTGCCACATTCCTCTGCTCTCAGGAGCTGCCAAATGCCTAAATGCTGTATTCAAGCCAGATGTCTAAATATATAAAATAAATGACTGAACAAAGTGCCTCCTTAGCAGAGCATATGCTTATAGGAGAGTCAGACCTGGAGCGGTCTGAGATGGGTTCTAGAGCGTGACGTTCTGCCAGCCCATGGTTCCTGGTCGCTGGGAGGGAGATCAGGGTGCAATCTCTTTGGGGCTAGCTAAGCCAGGGAGGAACACCCTCACTCTCATTTTTTGCTCTCTTGGTATAGGATACCAAGTATTGAGAATCTCTGTTAGCAGTATCGTAAGGCAAACTCCTTTGCTTCTCAGTGGAGCAAGTCTGTTTCTGAGACACTGAGGTATTTGTTCAGCAGGATCAAACAGCTTGAACACATCTGGGTTTTACCTGAGCAGCATTCACTAAACTGTTATGATTGTACTGTCTTGATCTTGTTCTGGAGTTTACATAATACAAGATGCACAGAAAAAAGAGCTTCTGTGTAAAAGAATTTAGCTACTTCACTGACTGCTGAACCTGCTGAAGTGGTTTTCTCTTTAGCTGAAAGCAGAAAGAGAAATCGGAAATGAATACAATACTCATGATTAACATTGTAGGCATTAACTCAACTGTGATGCTAGAATAAAAACACACTTGAGCAGATACAGTCACCTACATTATATATGTATTATCACTTATAATGGTAGTATATGCTGAAATTGTTCGTAGAGCTTTTTCACTGGAAAATCTTAGTCTTTGGCACTCCTCAAAAGAAATAAATCTGATTCCCTCCTGAGCTGTGTTTAAAGCAAAGCATAAGATGCATTTATTTTCCTGGTTTTCTTAAAGCCTGAGATTTTGGTGACCTTATACTGTACATTGGCTTAGTTTCCCTGTTATCTAAAGCTAGTTCTGGATTCTGCAGTAGTGCCTGTATGTGGTGAGAGGGACTGCACACAACCTAAGAGAAATGTCTGCAAGCTGTTAAAACTTGAACCCACATGCCATTGTATTGGGTGCCTTATAAATTATTTTAATAATATTGAAGATGGCTAAATTGATCCAGGAAGATCGTGTTGAGAGGCTATTGGTAATGTGATAATTTTGTGGTAAGGTAATTAGTGGTAATAATTCATTGTAAGGCAAGGTAATAATTCTCTCCTCTCAGAACTGTCTAAAAAATTCTCTATAGTCAAATAGACCTTGAGTTATTATTCTCCTTCTTAAGATGGATAAATAGAAATAAAAAGATTTTCATGTATTTACTGACGGACGGCAGTGGTGTAGGGAGCTTTAACTAGCAGGGTGTCTTTCCTTCCTCATAGGTATGGCAATGTGGAGGAAGTGTTGAGGTTCTGCCTTGCTCCAGGATTGCCCACATTGAAAGAGCCCATAAGCCATACACAGAAGATCTAACTGCTCATGTCCGGAGAAATGCACTAAGGGTGGCTGAAGTCTGGATGGATGAATTTAAGAGCCATGTCTACATGGCGTGGAACATACCCCAAGAGGTGAGTCGCGAAGACTGGTGTTTGCAGGCTTCTGCTTTGATCCTTTGGGCTTTGGCTGCTATTCTGAATTTTGATTTTCTGCGATGATTTTGTTATTCACATGTGCATATGTATGTAAGTATGTTTATATGTACCTATATATATATGTGTGTGTGTGTATATTTATATTTAGTTATGTGTTATTCTAGAAATAATTCCTTTATCTTCAGGTTCCTTAAAAAATGAATTTCTTTGTCAAAATGAATTTTCTTATCAAATTTATTTTTCACCATCCTCACTGATTACTCTGCAAGGAGATTTTAARCTAGTAGTTGCAGGAATGTGAAAAAAGAAACATCATATCCATGCTACATATTTTATTTTGAATTTAAGTCTCTTATTTACGGTCAGACATAATTAAAATTAAAATTTATAAAGGAAGTTTTACGAAGGGGCAAGGGGTGTTTGTATCTGTTGATACAAATGTGATTGTATTGTTCTTGAATAATTTCACATCAGAATAAGAGTGACTGGCATATGCCATAACATATTGCAGGAATCTAGGTGCAACTCCCTTTTGACCTGTTTGTCCAGTTATCTTTTCCATAGATGAGCCACATCCTGGTTCGTTATACTGGAAAGATACTGTAGGATGAGAAACCTGAGAGTTCAGTTTGGCATCTGATTCTAGTTGCTCTTCATTTCTGTAGTCAGTGGTATTTAATCTGTGAACTGTTTTAATAGCTATAGGGCTCTGAGGAATGTGACTATCATCTTGTACCTCTTTCTGGAAAGTATTCGGAGATCCACCTAGAATAAGAGACTGGAAACCATGGCAGTAGATGAGTTTGGTTTTGATTTACAGTGTGCAATTCTCATCATTGTAGCAAAAGCAATTATTCTAGATTGAACAAATGGGCAATTTATTTTTCTTTAATAAAATTTCTCTGTCAAATCTCTGTCTGTTTTTGCTGCAATTTGTGGTTCTAAAAGGTAAAAAGCTGTTTTTCCTCTCTATCATTTACTAAGGAAAAAGATTAGAAACCAAAATCAGCTCAGTATGTGAATGTTGAAATCAGTCCAGCTGCTTTCAATAATTTCCTCCATCCCCTATGGTTAAAACTAGATAATTATGGCAGAATGGGGAAGTTGTCATCCTATTTTCAAGTTTAAAAAAAAAGTGTATTAGCCACATAAAATACCATGAAAGTGCCAAGTAAAACTTCCTGTGTAGTCTGGTAGGGGAAAGGGACCTTTTTGGAAGTTAGAGCTCCATGTTCATAGTGTCAAAACTATTCATTAATTGTCCCTGTTTTGAGTTGTCTCACAGCAATGTAGACAAGAAAAAAAGATGTTTCTAGAAGATAGGGTTACTTGTTTTATATCAAAACAATTTAAAATCAATTTTACTTTTGATTCAAGTAATAGATTTGAGTTTCAGTGTACGTTTTTATTTTTAGTTATTTTCCTGAAAATTGTTAGATATTCATTGATTGATCATTCTTGAGTGTGTTGATTTACAAATGTAGCATTAATGCAGAGCTTAGAAGTTCTTTTTGCTAACCGTGTAAGTATTATGTACATATTTGCATAATGTTAGTCCAGATTTGGTGGTGATGCCTAATCTTGTGCAAAGTTAAGATTTGAATGCAATTTGGAAATCAAATTCTTAAAAAATATGAAGATAAATTTTTATTGTTTATTACTGGTTAAGTAAAACTGCCTTGAATATGCTGATACATCAGAAAAAAGTAAGCTTGTTATAATAAATTTTAAAACTGATTTATCAAACAAAGGAAATATAAATGAGGTTTGCAAATTGAAGCGATTTCTTCAGGTCACCATGTCCAATCAAGATATTTGCATGGTAGATCTTGTACTGCCAAAACTGATTTATGTTTGCAGGTTTAAACAAAAAAAAAGAATTTTTACTTTTTTCAATCTGTAGTCTTTTTTTTCCACTGCAAATGCACTAGTCATTGGACTGACTTGCATGAATAAATCGTAATGCAGATTATATTCTCTTTTCATCTCCCCAAAAGCTACTGCTGTTGAACACTACTGCAGACTTTAAAAGCTGGAGATGATGACAAGGGCTAAATCAGCTTTTAATAGGGGTAGCCTATGCAATGAAATGTCTTTGTTTTAGGGAAAAATCTGTTACTATGTGTATGTACAGAACCTAGCATGAAGTACCTTCATTTTTATTTTTCGCCATTGTAGAAAACAAAATAAACACACATATGCCCGGGTACTTGTATAAAACACACTGGGAGATGGCTTAGTTTTCACACAACTGCATCAGGCCTATAAAGCCTGAGTCTAGCTGTTACCTGGTAATTGCTGCAGGATGTTCAGAGGAGATGCGGGACTTTGGTGATCAGCAAAAAGTGTCCCTGTCAGATGGGAACCATGACTTACAGATAAGCCCACTTAAGTGTTGTACAACCAGCTTCCATTTTTTGCCACGGGGGAAATAAGGAAGGAGGTAGGTGAGCACTGGGGCTCTGTTTTGTTTTGACAGTTTGACATGTGCTCATGTTTCCCAAGTCAGTTACAGAATTTAAAGCTGTTTTGAGCATCTTCGTTTTATCTGTGTGAGGCCTGGTGCCAAGAAGCAGGGGAAGAGCTCCAAAGATCTGGGACTGTCTCTTCCTTTCCCATGCTGGACTTTGCTAGCACTGAACTGAGTCTAGAGCAGCAGGAATGAAGCACATGTTCAAGGAAAGCTTCTGGCCTTTAAAGGGGAAAAGGAAAATACAGTGCAAAATTATGCTCCCAAGAACTGTAATCAAATCAGTCAATATAAAGAAAACCTACATCATCAGTGCAGGAGTCTTCTTTCATACATTGAAAGGTTAGGAGCAGTGCAGCCTCCTGTTGGTATAGAAGTATCAGTAGGAAGAAGGAGCATTCAGTGTAAAGAAGCAACTTAAAAAATGACTTAAAGCTTGTGGGACACTTGTAGTTTAGTAGATGGGGCAAAGAGATGATGAATGAGTAAGGCTGGGGATGGATTAGATCAAATTTAGATATCTGACTGGGTGACAATATTTTTGTTTCATCTTTGCTCACCTCAAGATCAGATTGAAGGTGAAATACAAACCAGAGACAATGTTCAAATGAAACCTAGCTTCAGCTTAAGGAAAGAGATGTGGAAACAGCATCGTGAGAGGCATGCAGAGAGGACAGACAGACAGAATGACCACCTATTGTTATACAAGGGGATAACGGCAGCAGTAAATCTCTAGCTGGAAGCTGATGAAATAGTGCAAAACAGGGGTCTGGAACACTGATAATGGGCTGCGTAGATAATAGAAGTGTATCTAGTTGTAACAGTCAGGACTTGAAATACATTATTCCAAAACATTAACCACACAGCCTACTTTTCCATGGAAGACTTCCCAGACCTGTGAAAACAGTCAAATGCTTCCAAAGGTTTTATGCTTTGAGAGCTAATAATAAGAAGGAATTTGACTCATTTGACAGTAAGCTATGACTGCCATCTTGGGATGTCTGTGTGTGGCTCTGAAGTACTGAAGGCTTTTAATGGGGATTTCAGATACCCTGGTGATTCCTGCATCGTAACGGCTTAGATAAATAGATTCAGAAAAGTGCTTAAAACCCAAAGGAAAGATTTTCAAGTGCCAGAAGCAGGAGCTATGGTCTCCTTATTGTCCTGCCCTATGTATTTTTTTCTCCCATCATATTCTCAGTTTTGGAGAACGCACTCAGTTGTTCCTGACAATAATGCCAGTGTGTTATGTGTGAGCTTTTATCCTTTATTTGACACTGAGGCCACAGAGGCGCTTTCTTACCTCATACAGTAAACTGAGGAAACAACAAGTGTTGATGCATGCTGAGTTGTATGAGAAAGGATTAAGGATGTACCAGACCAGTTGGGTGTCTGCTCCTAGGAAGCCTTTTTAGTGCTGTAAGCTGCATGTCTGTAGCCATGTGCTGGCATCCTCCTTTTCTCTCATGCAAGTGGCAGATACACAAGTGCAATCCGAGTGGTGCATGGGGCAGGATTGGTCTGTAGGATCAGCTGGTTGTCCTGCAGCATCCTACAGCATGTTGCTCTGTCTAGTCACTTGCTAGAAAAGTCAGGAAAAATGATAGCTTAAAGAACAGTTTCCCATAAGTTTCATTATTATTATTAATGATCAGCTTGAGTTCTGTCTGTTTATGCCAGACCTAAGTTAACTACTTTTTAGTATGCTTTGCTAAAGTGCAAGTCAATTTTACTTTAGTATTAGTCAGAAAATGCCTCTGTAGTAAAATGTACTTGTTTCAGATTAATGTCAATTAAATGCTTTGGGATGCCACAAACAGTCTTCGCTTCAGCAGCTCTGGAAACTAGACACCTATAAAGATATCATTTTCAGAGAGCCAAGAGAATTCAGTGCTTCCAGTGTTGTTTTAAAACCATGTATCTGGTGGCTGACAAAACCTTTGGGGCATTTATGACCCAGTAAAATCTGTACTGTAAGTAGGTATATTGTAATATTTCCCTATGAAAGTGTATTTATCCTGTGTTTTGTTCTGAGGTATAAGTGTTAGAGTACAACGCAGAGCAAAATGTCTCATTTACTCCCTGTTAAATAGCAGCCATGGATTTGCACTTAGATGCCCCTCTAAAAATTTCTGCTGCAGAATTTTAACGTGATAAATTACTGATGTCTATATACAGGAACTTATGAAACTCACGTTTTATGATCTACAAAGAAGTATGTCACATGAAATTAGGTTAGCTAGAACTGTAAAAGAGAATAAGATTAGGGGAGGGAGGATTCTGCAAACGCTGTTAACAAAAATATCAACTTCTCTTTTATACTACCATAGAAATTTAACAAGTGATATTTCAGAAAGGTGAGTAGAGCTACTTTTCTTTGCAGTGAAGCAGCAAACCCAGACTTCAGAAACGGCCAGAAAGTGTAATAGACTAATGATTAGACCACAGTGGGATGCCAGCAATAAGGTTGTTTCCAGGGCAACTTGCTACCTACTGCCAATTACTTTTGCATTTGGAAAGTGCCAGGAAATTAGAGAACAACAGTTAAATTCATTGGAAGCTAGATCTAAACCCTACTGAAGTCAATAGCTGTGTTTCCATTGACCAAAGCAGACTTTGAATGAGACCCCCACAATGGTGACCTGCATAACACATTGGTATTAATCATGTTTAAATAGAACACTTATGGAATGTATATTGGTAACAGAATCACTTCACAGCCAAAGGCTGGTAATTATTGATGGTTATCTATTTGCAATGAGTAGAACAGTAGAGAGACTCTGGGTGATTGGTTTATACAGAAATAGCTGTATCACTGATATATTTTGCTTTTTCTGCCCTTTGTTTCATGTGCAGGACTCTGGAATTGATATTGGTGATATTTCTGAGAGGAAGGCCTTGAGGAAAAAGCTCCAGTGCAAGACCTTTAGGTGGTATCTTGTCAGCGTATATCCAGAAATGAGAATGTATTCCGATACTATTGCCTATGGGGTGGTAAGGATCTTGTTTACATTTGTTATTTAAAAAAAGGTGGGGGGAAGTGTGTAACAGTGGCAATAACTCATGCAGGCAGTGCCTGGCTCCAAGTAAAAGAATCAGATATACTTGAAGTCACTTGTTCAATTGTTTGACTGGTTAGTTGAGAGAAACTGCTGCACTACAGTAGTTCCTGCTGCAGGATTCTGTACATCATCTTCTTTCCTGTTTTTGTTTTTCACCCCATGGCTTGCATTCCACTCAGAGATTTTGAAGGCATGATTTTTTAGATGTTTTGGAGCCTGTTAGGCTCAACTGCAAACTCCTTAATATAGCTGAAAAACCTTAATTTTGAGCCTCAAATGTTTGTATCTTGGGATAATTGTTATCAGTACTTGTGTGACAGTAGTACCCCTGTCTGTGCTGAAGTTAGACTTGAGTGCACTATGCTAATTAAAGCAGAGACAATCCTTGCCCCTAGAAAACTGGCAATATAAGCAGAGAAGACAGGTATCCATGACATAGAAGATGAGCATAGTAACTTAAGACTGGCATATAAGAAGCTAGTAGAGCTGGGACATCCTTTTCAGAGTCTATGTCCAGTGTTACATTTGCAAGAATTCAGTCCTGTGAATTAAATTTGCTCTTTTGCATGCAAGTCTCAATTAGGAATTAAATAATAAAAGTAGATCATACAATTGAAAGATTTGGCTTGAGACATTCCCCCTCAAAAAGAAGCCTGAGCAAATTGTGCAGTTTGTTAGTAAGGCTCTGAGGAGACCCTTGAGGGTCCCATAGAGCAGCTGCTCTGTTTTAGCAACTGAGGTGATTATACGCCCCACAAGGCTCCATGACCCCTTTGATGATCAATTGAAATTATAGTACTGGCTTTTCATGCAAGCCAAAAAGAAAAGAAAAACGCTTCCAACAAAGGTTCAGGTCGTTTTTAAATGAGCAAGATGATGAGTGAATTCCAAAATGGCTCAGAACAGTGTCAAAATGAGAGGTGTGTGCAAGGAGCCTGTTCCACAGACGTACAGAATTGTTCCCCGTGATGCCATGATCTAGTCAGGTCCTAAGTTTCCTAAGGAGGAAGGAAGGGTAGCAGCTAATTGGTGCATGCTTTTGCTTGTAGGTACAAATGGCTAAAGAATCTGTGATTGCATGTGTAGATGATACTAGATCAAAAAAAGAAAGACCAGTGGGAAAGCTAAGATATTTGCTGAATAGTCTCTGGATTAACTTGGCGTTGCATAGGTCAAAATAGCAATCACACAACAGGCACCCTAGGATTTTAATCTGTTGAGATTTTTTTCACCAGCCTTTGAAGGTTCCTTGCTGACAATATAGAAAACAAAAAAAATCAGAGAGCCCATTACAGAAATAGTGACATCACTGGTCAGCAGAATGTGCATATTTTAAGTATTGTGTAACAGTGCACATAATATAGCCTTTCCTCTGCAGCACGTTTAATAGCTTGCTTCATCATGTAAGTAAGATGTGAGGAGTAGGCCTTATTTCATTGTTTGTACTATCACAAAAGAAATAGAGGACAGCTATGGCAAAGTATCTATATAGGTAAGGGGACACTGTTTGATGAAACACTGTATGGAAAAAAAATATAGAGAGTGCTCTAATCTTTATAGTGAATGGAGTGCTTGGATCTCTAGTCTTCCTTCATGTCTTTTCTGTTTGTCTGCATGTCTTATCATGGAGAAAGGTGGGATCTTGCAAAGCAAGTCAGCTGCTTCCTGATTGTCTAAGTGCTTCCGTTCATCAACTGCCTGTATTTTTTGTATAAAATGGAGATTTTGTTACTATAGCATTATCATTAATTTAAAAAATGCTGAATAACTACAAAAGCCACCTAAATGGGCATTGTTTGATCATCTGGGAACAAAAAGCTAGAAATGAAGTTTTCTTCTTGTGTTACTCAAAAGGTATTGCAATTAGGTATTGAAAGATATTGAAATTAGGTATTGCAGTGGTATCCTAGCATAACATTAGGCTGCATCTGTAGTAGGGAATTATGTCAAGTATGATAGAACAGAATTAGGCACAGAAGGCCATATACTTATAGAGAAGTCATACAGCTACTCATTTAAAAACATTGGTTTTTTGATGCATGTTTATTTACATTATTCTAAACTATTTCATTTGAAATATCCATTGGATATCAATTTCAGAGCTTACAGAATTAGTGTATTTGGGGTATTTTCAAAAAGCCAACAGTACGTTGTTTGTGGCCATAGAGGAAAATTATTTATGCTTCCCTAAGCATGTAGATTCGCCTCCTTGTTGTTTCTGAGGTTAGGATTAGGCTTGAGGAAATTAAAGCTTCCAGAGTCCTCCTTCTTGCTGGATTTTGTAGGGCTGACAGAGTTAGAAAGATGACTATCATCAGTCAGGGTCAGTGCCTGAATTTTTACGTCAGTATTGTTCTCTAGAGTATATGTAATAGAGGTTAGGTTTGGTGTTAGATGTATGACTCTGGAATCTAATAGTTCAAGGATCTAGTTTATCTCTAGATTCTTTGAGGGCCACAGAAATAAGAAGCAAACTGTTTTTAATAGCTAAATATATAAATTTATGTATATATATATAAATGTATATATAACATACCAAATTTATACTAAATAAATAAATAATATATAAATTTAGTATAAATTTGTGTCCTGCTTACCTTTAATGTTAGAATTAGAGTTGGGGAATCTAGAACTTCCAGATCACATTGTCAGGAAGAAAGTACGCTAGAAGGTAGCGTTGGGATTAGTGGTGAAGTGATAGTTTGAGAACCAAAAGTTTGAGGATTTAGTTTCTCTCTCTCTTTGCAGGCCCACCACGTTTGAAATAGACAGTCATCTCCAGAGCCTGGTAGCTCATAAGGATCCTTGTACTGGCTCCCAGGGTAGGGGTCAAGTTTAGCAGTCGGGACTTTCCAGAGCCCTGTCCCTGCAAGATTTGAGCCTCAGCCCAAAGAGTTAGGAAAAATGCTAATGTTACTATCAGGCAAAACCTTATATTCACATACAATTTATATACTTGTGCCCTAGGTAAAATAAACATTAGGTTTAGGGTATCTTACAGAAATCTAAAGTTTTCAGAGCTCAGTTTATTGCTAGATTCCGTCGAGATTGCTGACTTTAAAGAGAATAAATGTCAATTACAAATAATACCTACCTGTATTATATTTCTGTCATACAGTTGGTCCTTTGGTATTTCTCAGGTTAGGGTCAGGACATAAGCATCCAAAATGTGAACACCTTTATTTGCTTCCTGAGTATTAGGTTTGTGAGAAYTGAGAAAATAGTTGTATCATTATTCATTTCTAGTTTGTGCTGTGACATATGGTTAAGGTTAGCATTAGTGTCAGGGTGGAGGTTTGGGGAACAAATTTCTTTCTCAATTCTACAGTACCTTTAGAGTTAGGAGAAAGCAATGTCAGTAGGGCCAGAAGAGTGTCACCTAACATCTGATTAAGACTGGAGCTATGGTTGTGGTTATGTTTATGGCCAAGGAATGTAAAGCTTTGAGAGATGAAACTTTACTTAATTCTTCAGACTTACAGCTAAGAATAAGGCTTGTATTCATATTGATTGCATATTTTCTCCTTAATGTTGAGATTTGTCTGGTCTACTGTTAGAGTAGTTAGGTTTGGAGTTAAGGTTTGGAAATCTTGTAAAAATGAATTTTGTTGATTTTATTCCCTGTCTGGCTTCAGTCCCTGGCTTGTGCACAGTTCTTACATGCTGGTGCCCTTCTGGCCTTCCTTTTCAAGCATACCGACTGCTTTTTCTGAAGGAGAATCCTGCACACAGCTGACAGGACTGTTCAGTCACTCACAGATGGTTGCAAACTGCACCACCTCTTAACCCCCTCCCTTCAGACAACTCTCTCATTTTCTCTGAACTGATCTTATACCATTAAACACCTTTATCCATTCTCATGGGTATGCAACCCACAGCTGTGGCATCACACCCTAAAAAGACCATTTAGTCATCTGTGCTCATTATTTTAGGACTTCTCTAAGAAAATTCTGTCTCAGCACTGTATRGGAAACACATAGGGCTTAGTGAAGAAAAAGGCCAAGTTCTTTGCAGTCTGTTCACAGCTAGATTGCTGTAGATGCGTTGGCCCTGAATAATGTGAAGAAGAGCTAGGTGCATGCCAATTGGCAAAAAGTCTCCAAGTGTCAGCAGAGATGATATTTCTGAATTATTTCTAGAAATTATTATAATCTCCTCAGTGATTCTGAAAAGTAGTTTAGTTACAGGGCTTTCTCTTGTGTTTGGAAGTCCATCCATTCTCCTTAGTGGCATTGGTGAAAATTTTGGTTGTTTAAGTCTTTTGTAAATAACATGTACCTTAGAAGCATGAGGCTTAATATTCTAATGACTGCCATCTCTGAAGGCTTTTTGAAGTCTAACCTCCTTGAAACCTTGTGCAACATTTTTGAAATCAGTAGTTACATTAACTACATGGAAGAATTTAGCCCAGGCGCTTTCTGTGCTTTCTCTTCAAATACTTCCTCTCCAACAAGTATTTTTAATTTTGTGTATTTCCTTGCTCAAGTACACATGATTTTATTGCAAAGAAATGTAAGCAATCACACCATTTTTTTTTTAGCCTAAGAAATGTTTGGTCTCTTCTTCTTTCTGTTTGTTTTAGCTGCAGAATTCCCTGAAAAGTGATTTGTGCCTTGATCAGGGGCCAGACACAGAGAATATTCCAATCATGTATATCTGCCACGGAATGACACCACAGGTTAGTTTGTGTGATGATCTCATATATCGCTGCTGCTCTTAGTAGACTGGGTAGGAGGAACCGTTTCGTACCTGTCATTGTTTTGCTGCTACAGTACCTCCTTATGCTGTTTAGTAGCTGTTTTATAGAAAGCTAGAACATTATTTCTGCCATAAGCTGAGAATCATTGGTATATTAAGTGCTTTGACAAAGAAGTTTGTTTATTAATTTCAAAAGAATTTAAGAAATAAGAGGATGAGCACTGACCCAGATTTGCTGGTAAAAGCTTTCATTTCTGATCTTTAACTGTGCATCTCATAAATGAAACAATGCATTTTAAATGATTTTAGGTACATATATATACACATACACAGTTTATTTATACATAATCTGAAGCAACAATTTTTCTGTTTACTTGATTTATGTACTCAGTTCACAAATCTGAAATATACAGCCACCTTCTTCACAYGGTACAGCTGTGCCAAAATCCAAACCCTATTCTTGTCCAGTCCTTTCTTTTAAAGCTCCATTTTTCTTTCTCTAGTGTTGTCCTGTTACTTCAGTATGCACAAAAGACTCCAAGCCTTTTCATTTCTTTACATAACAGCTACATTTATTACTTTGGCAAACRAGGGGGTGAAGATATAGTATTTCCTCCGGTGGATTACTATATGGGCACAGTTGAAAGTACAAATCTTGACAATAAAAGTAGTATCTTACATGGTCCAGAACATGCTTGTCAAAGACAGATGTGCAAATTATCTGATGCTGAAAAGCAGCAAAAGCAAAAATGCCATAAAGAAAACATACATGTGGGAGTGATTGGAGACACTGAAAAATCCCTCTAATCTGAATGGTTTTTTTTCTCTGATTACGTTTTACATTTGCTTTCTCAAAAGGGCCCTGTTCCTCTTCACTTAAATACATTCCAGAATGTGGTTTTACCCATGGTGTTGTCAGTTACATGATTTGGCTATACAGCAAATGGGAATCAAGCTAATACCTCAGAAATAAACACAGAGCAAAAAGGTAATGTTGCCCTCTGTAGCTGGATATCTTACTGAGCTGGAAATATGAATTTGATGAAATGTTGGGTATGATTCTTAAATGCCTTCCAAGTTACACATTCTGTGACTGTGTTCTGTGCTGGCTTCCTTCACAGAGGGCCTTTAATATTGATCAGTAGTGGCATCATGCTTGAGTAAATTGTGAATAATGAGGACAAAATGTCTGAAAGTCCCATCCATCACACCCGCTCGCTGCATGGACTGTGGCTTATTTGTCACATCATTATGTGGTAACCACTGTTTGCCTCCAAGAGGTTTGTAAGCTGCAAAACCACCTTCTTCCTGTGTATTCACCTGTGAGCCAGAGCCGTTGTTCTTCATCTCCTGGGAGGGAGCCGTAATTCTCCTCTGGCGTATTATCTGTGATAACAACACACTACAGGCATGCTTGTAAATTCAAATTAAAAATTTTAATTATAGTTAAAAGGCAAACAACAACAAAAGAGAGTCACTTCAATTAGCACAGTTCAGTATTCACCATATGAAGAACTATTTTTGCATGTCAGCTGAAGTTCTGTATAAAAGAGATAGTGGCAAATAAGGGAAAAGGGGCAAGGGAAACTTTTGTTGACAGGATTCTGCTCCTTTTAGACTTACAATGTTAATTGCATCTCCTTCCCATTAACATGGATTTAATTATTTTGTAAGCGATGATGTAGTTAAAAAACAAAAAATGCCCATATGTGAGCAAGATCCCAATAATGAAGGAAAACTTTCTTTAAAAGAGGGGTAGAGTCTTTCTCTGTGTTAGGGATTATGTTAGAAACAGGGAAAGCGCTAATAAAACTGATTCAGCATACTTCTAGAGATTTCCATTGTGTGTATATAATCTCTTGGTTAAGCAGAGCTGCAGCCATTTCTGTTTTCTCTAGTATATTGGAAATATTTGAATAAATACTCCTTCTAATCTTAGTGAATTTACTAGTGACCACAGGAGATATTGGTAAGATGCAAATTTTATTCTCAAAGTAGTAGTGATTAAAAGCTATATAATGGGGACTGTTTGGCTCACCTGGCAGTTCTTAGCAAACAGATTAGTCAAAAAGATTGGTCCCATGATTCAGGGCTGCTTGTATGACTGAGGGTTTCGATGGTGCTGTTAGCTCTGGCACAAAACTTTACTGTTGCAGCTTACACCACTTGCAGTTTTAGAGTTAGCACATGTACTGCTAGCATGGAGTGCCTTAATATGTCTGGCTGCCAGGAACAATTCCTTCATTTGCAGCTTAAGCTGCTGTTCTTAGTTATTGCTATAGCCTCTTTTCTAAGCTGGGTTTACTAAACTTACTTTTCTTTTTGCTAACCTCTTTCAAATTGTTTTGAATTCTCATTAAGCTTTCTTCTTGGGAAATGGCTTAGATGAGCTGTTGACATCAAGTAATAGTTCCAGAATTGTAAATATGGTTACTGTTTTCTTTTAGCATGTTGCGCACAGGAAAGGGATAATTTAAGTCAACAGAAAGGGAACTGTGTACCTGACATTAAAAATGCATAGTCCATTGTTTGCAGACAATGTCAAGAACACCATGCATAGCTTCATAAGTAAAGGTAAAAAAAAATGGCAAGGAACTATCCTCAAATATTGCAATGAAATGATTGCAAATCATTTTCCCTGCACAGCTTCAGTTTCATTTTAAAGAGGCATCAGAATTAGTAATGGTTAGACTCTTGTTTCAAAGGTTCCCCAGCCTTTCAATAAACTACTCCATATGTCTACTGTAACAAACATTAGCAAATTCATAGTTCATTCCTGCAAGTATCTCAGAGCACTTTACCACCTTTAATGTAGCAACCTCAAATAATATCGTTGTGTTTATTTTGTAGTACTGTTCTACAAATAGAGAGATTGAGGGAAACCTTACATGTGGTTGAACAGTAGGATGGAATGGAAAATCAGAAAACAATCTGTCCATATTCTCAGTCCTCTGATACTACCAATGAGAAACAATTTTCCACAGCAGGGTATTTGGTTTGGCCTAAAAAGACAGAGGGCATTCGAAAAACTGGAATTCAGGATTAGGTATCTGTCGTATCCTCCTTCTGTCTTCAGTGGGTGTCTCCCAGGGTAGCTGTGTTTTGTCCTTGTCCCCAGAAGCCTGGACTTTTCAGGAGTCGTGGTACCATCCACTGAGTAAAGCAACATGCATGTTCAACCAGTGGAAAAAAAAACAAAATGAGTGGCCATCCTGCAGTGTCGTCTCATGAATTTAAAGGAACAATCATTAATAATTTGTTAGCTTTAGTAAGAGTGTTTTCATTATGAAATATTGTCAAGATCCTTTTAGATTTTGTTGAAAAATTCCTGTCTTTGTAAGGCAGTAGCATCTGAGCAACAGAATTTTCCAAGCTGCTCATCCTCCCCAGATGCTGCTGCTGGGATGTACTGCTTCCTTATCATCGCATCCTTCCGTTTCTGTCTGTCCAAAGTTAGCATTGTCTAACTAACATTGTCTCTTGTCAGTACAGCAACATACAGTATTTTGGCATAAATCCCCAGACTTGTCAGCAAGCACATCACCATCATACCTGAGCGTCTGCTTCTGTCATTGCTATTACTTCTGTTGCCACCATGGGTATTGGGCAGCTATTAGATTTGCAGGAAAGCTGGACAAAACAACTCTTCCTGGTTCCTTTGGTGCACTGATGGTCAAAGGTTTGAAAGGGGCTTACTTTAGTGTATGCCTTAGCCTGTCACATCTGCTGCTGTGCACTGCTGCTGCTTCTTAGAACAGCTGGACAATTGACTTCTACAACTGTTAAAATAGCTAACATAGTTGGTAAATGCAGCATAGTAAAATAGTTAATAATAGTTAAAATGGTTTCCTACTGTACTGTTCAGTGGTGGTAGAAGTTACGTTGCTTTATTTGCATGAGAACAGTTCAGAGGCAAAGCACAGCAGCCCTTAGTCCTTCTTGGCCAAGGAAAGCACACTGGAGACAGCTGGGGGAGCACCCCCTGCCCTGAGGAAGCAGAAAATTGGGAGATGAGGTGGACTGGCAATAACGGAGAAAGCAAGAGGAGAGAAAGGGAACAGAAAGGAAGAGGAGACAGAAGAAAAATCAGGGCAAAACAGTTCATAACATAAGGTTCCCGTGAGGTCATAGGTTTTTGGCTTTTTTGAGTGGTTCGTGCATAAAAGGGTAAAGATACTGGTTTAGTTCTATTACCATTGAAATCAACTCCTAAAGCCAATTGTTGAAGCCAAGCTACAGTTCACTCATACAGGTTTCAGCCTTAAAAAGAGGTCCAGCAGTGCCCCAGTTTTGCATGGAAGATGATGTTTGGTTGTAGTTGCAGTAAGCACTTGTCCCAGACCTGACCGAGTTCTCCTCCTGGTGCTGGGACCCTCCCAAGGCTGAACGCTGGGTGTTGTCTAAGATGCTGTTTGACCAGGCCTGTGATCTTGAAGGCAGACTGACGACAGTGTGTCACTTGCATTAAGTCTACTCCTGAGTGATAATTTGGAAGATTCTTTCCTGGGAATGGAACACTGCATTATTAGAAGCTTTATAACTAGTGTGTAATAAGCAAGTACCATCAGTTAATGAAGTGTTATTTTAAATACAGATTTACCTTGAAAAGTGCTTGTGATTGAGGGAAAAAATGAGCAGTTCTGTGCGTTCCCTTGTCCAATAGCTTCTGGCTCATGCATACTTCAATTTATAAGCAGTTAAACCAGRAAGCTTATCCAGGGATGTGAAGGTCAATATAAACAGTTAGATTCTGAGGAATTTTAAGTTGAGGACCAGTGTCAGAAGACTGCATTGGGAGATTACTAGAGAAGTGCAGGTGAGAAGCAACATAGCTTCATATCCTTTCATATTATTGCAAGAGTTTGCAGAACTGACACTCAGAAGCAAATGACTGCATCCCTATCTGGTGCGAATTATCCTATTTCCACTGAAGGTGACGAAGGGAAGCTGTGTCAGCAAGTAGAGCTATGCCAGTTTACACTGTGTGAGGCTCTCACMTAAAAGCTGAATGTTGTAGTCTGAGCACAGTCTGAAATACTGCAAACAGAGGTTACAAGAATTCTCATGAACTTCAAAAAACTCTTTGTATTAATCATGAATGTGCCTTTTTTAAATGTTATTCAAGTATATTCATAAAAACTATTTTTTCTTCAGTGTAATTTCTTAGGCATGGTGGGTCTTCATACACAGATATTTGTTAATTTGTAAATGAGAATATTTATGTATGAGTTAAAATGGTTACCACTAAAGGCATTTATATTTCAGTAGAAAAGTATAATTTCAGGATTGTACAGGATTGATCACATGCCAAAACCACCATATAGTTTGTTAGTCCAATTTGTAAACAACCCCAGAAGAGGGAACAGTTCATAGATGTTCATTAAATAATTATGCAGAGTTTGTGGACTTGAAGAAAATTAAAATCTCTTGGCAATAATTTGCCAACAAAAAGAAAAGTAAATAATAATAATTTATTTTCAATGAATGATATAGATAATGCTAAAACAACACTAATGTGATCTTAGATAACTGAGATATTATGAACATGGAAATATCGAAATGTAGAGTTTTAACAGAGCCTTACTTTTAATAAGGCTGTTCCAATATTAAACATTTTCTTCAGATTCCCGTGCCTAATGAAATTCACACTGTATTGGACAATTGTCTATGCCAGAAAAGTTGGGAATATAACAATGCACTTTGTCAGAATGAGTGTTAAGAGAATTTGGAAGCAGAAACAATAACCCTCTTGGGACTGGCTTTCTGTGTATGTGCAGTAATGTGACCAAGTAGCATAATACACCACATTACAAGGAGGAATTAGCAGATAAATGGTGATTACATCTTTTACGACACTTCAGACTTTGCATGATACCTTTCAGTTTGCTTAAAAAAAAAAATCATGGAAATGCTGAACACTGCAACTCCTCTTCCCTGTCAGTCTTGATTCTGCTGCCTCCAGAGCACCACAATACTGCTGTCATGAAATGTTTTAGATAAGGGAATGTCTGAAGTTTAAGAACAGCATATAGCTATGATGACTCAATCCCTAGCTGGCTCATGGATGAATACATACTCTTTTTCTCATACAGCTGAAAATTAATCTTACAGTGAAATAATAATTATTCTAGTCCCAAAACACAGCATTCTTAAAAAACAATTATGAAATACATATATGTCAGAAAACAAGAGGTCTTTTGTTACTTAGAAGTAGGACTGTGTTCCTAAATGTGTGCTAAGTGTAAACACGTAAGCATTGCAAACCAAGGCTGTGTGCAAGAAAACTGTCAAACAGAAGACAGCTGCTACAGCCGCTGCCACTGCCGCTAGCGCATGTCGCTGGCTGTCAGGGAATAATGAAGAACAGAACCAAACCTGCTGGTCTGGTTTAATAATTGACCCTTCAAACTTGAAACATCACAGCCCTGAAGATGAGATGTCTACAATAAACATTTTAAGAGAATCTTTTTTAAAAACTAAAATGAAGCACAGCAGCTGCTTTAACTGCTGTCCATCACATGCAGACTGAGGGTTGATATTCATGTTTGTTTTCCAGGTAAATGTTATATATATTCAACATCTGTGTATGAGACAGTTTGATCTCACATCATCTCTGTGTAGTACCCTTTCTTTTTAAGGACCTGCTAACACATTGGTTTGAAGCTAGCAAGTATCTCATTTATGATAATTATTATATGTGTGCAGATTATATACAGACACTTGTATGGACTGTTTTACAGAAACTGAATTGTACAAAACAACCAACTGATTCTTGGTCCAGATACTTTGCAGTGAAAAGTTACACTGTGCAGTAAAGAAAGTAGGTCTTGCCTCTCTCTGTACAGGCAAAGTGAGTATTTCATTGTTCGTACCAAGCAAAGTAGCTGCATCAGGAGAGTGGCAGCTCAGCAGGGCAGCCCGATTCTCGCAGAGCTGACGTTAGTACCTGGCTTCAGCCCGCAACTCAGACTGTGCTGGGGGCCGCCCCAAGCCCAGTACGGCTGGTAGCGCAGCTGCCTGCAGACACTGCAGATCAGACGTCCCTGCACACAGCAGCGGGACTGCCAAAGACTGGGTCTGACAGAGCGCAAAGTTAGGCTGTTTCCCTTTTTCACTAAGTGCTGTGGAGTGACATAAGTCCTGCTCCTACTACTAACTTTATGCACAACGTGCTCTCTGTGAGCAAGGGTATGCCCACAAGTAAATGTTTCTGGAACTAGAATTGCTATTTTTTAATCCAGGTTTGTTAGCTCAGTTCAGCAAAGGTGCAAGTAATGGAAGACAAAGTTACTCACGGTGTTAGTGAAACTGCCTAGCAAGAATGACACGTGCATTAATGAATTATAATTTTTGTTTTATTTTAAACACATTCTTTAAAGTGCCTGTTTGTTATGGCAATTAATGTCTTATAATAAGATACTACTGCTGAATGTTTTATTGAGGCTATTTATATCACTGTTTAATTTCTTTCAGGGCATAAATTCTGATTTTGATCATAGAAAAGTTAATATAAACTCTGTGACCTTGTTTGCAATGGAAGCAAAATCTGGTGTTAGTTTTCTGAAATTCCTTTCAAGATAGTTTCATAATTTCTCTTATGTACACCAGAGAAGCTAAATATAGCACAGAAAACAGACTTTTTCAAAGCTGCACCCTTTTTAGAATATGTGATAGGTGCATCAGAGAACTACACAGACATTTTAAGGGTTTCCAAAACCAACTAGTCTTTATTTGGCCTAGCACAAGCAGTACACTACTCTAGGCAAACCAGTTTTGCCATGTATATATTTAAATATAACATTTTCTATCTGAGAACATGTGGATGAGGACTGTAATATATAATTTCATGTTGTATATTATTTTTGATTTTTTTAAGCTTGATTCAGGCAAAATTCTTATTATTTACTTCAGTACAAATTTTCCAAGAGATAAGCTGTCTGGTAATCCGGTTTCTAGTTCTGGAGCAGTTTTTGTGTATCACCATTTGCCATGAGTAAATAATATCCGTACTTGCTATGACTGGATTTAAGAGGCTTCCTCTAGATACAGATAATATGACCAGTTAACCAGTCTTCCATATTACTTATCTCACTTAAGATCCAGTATTTATTACCAGCTAGGTGAGATTCTCTTAAACTGATGAGAGTTATCCATTTCCAGGTGAAGGGTCAGTGTTGCTGTTGTAGCTTCTTAACTATATGTATGGCTCTGATAACTCTATCCATTGCCTGAGCATAGAGAGTGGTGCAGGGAGTTGTTGACTGTGTTTTTCAACTGACTGTAGATCTCTACCATAGTAGGACCAAGGACTAATCCATCTCCACATTTTACAAATGTATCAAAAGTAAGGACTGGCATTCTCCATTCACACGGTAAAAGACACTTTAATTCAAAAGAATGAGCACAAGAGATCCTTCTCCAGGTTTCAGACCTGGGAAGAGAATAGGTCATTTTGTCTGTTCCACTTCACTGATTAAAAAAAAAAAAAAAAAAAAAAAAAGCTGTAAAACTGCATTATTCTCGGTCAGAAGAAATATCTTCCAAACCCATCATTTTGGAAATAACTGAATAGACACTAGTGCTTATTTAATTT
The DNA here is from genome assembly GCF_003343035.1 of Apteryx rowi. Lineage (NCBI taxonomy): Eukaryota > Metazoa > Chordata > Aves > Apterygiformes > Apterygidae > Apteryx > Apteryx rowi. The sequence goes on from NW_020450849.1 coordinate 600,869, forward strand.
TGTGTTTGAAACTACTTAGTGTATAACTTTGTGCATGCCTCTCACAGTTGAGAGAACTGATCGCTTTGAACTGAAACTCCAACCATAATGAAATGAAATAGCTGAAAAGCACTAATTTTTTTCTTAGAGTAACACTGATTTTCACATTTGGGGAAGTATAACATTTATGTACTCTTGGAGAAATGGTTTTCTGTTGAAGAAATTATTTTCCTTGTTTAGACAGGATGGACTGGAATTAAAAGATGCACAAAGTTTATTAGATGCTTTTGAAATTTATATCCTTTCCTATTGTACAGGATCACTGCTAAAGGTGATTGTGAATAACAAAAAAGGAAAATAGTACCATAGGCTATAAGCTGAAATTAGTTATCTGGCTAAAGTAGTAATCTTGACATTTAGGTTCCAGGAACTGAGGTAAAGTTAAAAAGTAAGAATTCAAAGAGTAGTTCAGGTTTTTTGAGTGATATCAATATTTAGGACCAGAAGGAAGAATATTAAGAACTTGAATAGCGTGAAAACTTAGAGCCAAGAAGCCTCTAAGACAGCAAAGCTCTATTATGAATATTAGAGGTAATCAGAGGAATCAATAAGCATTTTACTGACTGAGAAATGACTGCCCATTTTACACAGGTGGATGCAACAGAAGAGTCAAAGGTAACTCAGTCTGTGTCACAGATAATGTGTTTTTGAAAAAGCAAATAAAAAACAAAACCAAAAAAAATCTAACAGGAATAAAAGCAGTTGTCCAGTAACGTCCTATTGGTTGAATCATTCTTTCCTCTAAATGAAAGGGAAACGCACATCTCGGAGAAAAGATAAGGGTTCTATTAAGAGAGCTGTACTATTTGATGTTTTACAGTAGAGGTACTGGTGCAAATTTACAGGTATTACAAGAGGAGTTGGAAAAATACAGAAGTGTATGTTGACCTTTAATGAAAGATTGCAAATGCTGATCAGACATAACACTGGGAGGGTACTCAGAAAATGATATCGTATGATTGAAAGGTATTCATTAGAAAGCTTTTGCCTCATAGCGCAAAATTTTCATAGAGGTAACAGAAACTTCAACTGGCAAAAATTCTAATGGGATTTACCTGGTCTTAGCTTTCATCACGCTACTGCAGAAAAGAATAATGCACCATGTCAGCACAAAGGAGTAGTAAGCAAATTTCTGGAGTGCCAAGAAGTGCCCAGGGGACAACAGAGAATGCCAGTGCATGGAAGCAATAGGTTGAATAAATTAATACCTCTGTTGTTCTCCTAACTACCTAAGAGGTAGTGCATAGCTCACAGATCTGTTTTTTTCAGTTTTTTTTTTCCAGTAGCATTGGTTAGTTGATGTTGCTGTGCATTACAGAACATTCCTTCCAGAATTTTTTTTTCTTATTCCCTGATAAGGTATTTCCATTTGGTGTTCTGTGTATCGTGTTTTATCTTGCATGTTTTCTGCACCGTTTTAATTTCTGTACTTACTTCCCAGCCCACTTTATCTTGAATTCTGTTGCATTTCTGTATGACTGACTCCTACTTCAGCATCATTAGCACCTTTCTTTGTTATCTTATCCACTGTTGATATGTCTGTTAATGGTATAGAAGGAGAGAGACATACATTTGCTGTCTCTATGGTTTGACTGGGAACAATTTATTCAGCATTTTGTTAAATAGGTGAAGCTGATGCAGGAAAAGAGGTTAAGCAGAATAGCAGAGAAGCTGGTTTTCAGACTATGTTTATATAGAATAAAATTAAAAGTAATGTCTTCTACTCACATTTTTTAATTTTAAAGACTCAAATCATGGTTACCGTACTTGTGATGGCCATGTGCTCTGAGAACTTTCCTCCTCTGTTTTTAAGGTAGCTTGCCCAGAATAACTACAGTAAAATAGCTGTACTGAAAATGTAATAAAATCAAACAAGCTGTTGTGAGCATGTGCAATGCCTAAGAATTTAAAATTATCAGAGCATTTCAAGTTTCTCACGTAGTCTTTTAATTTAGAAGAGATTAGAGTTGTTGGCCTGAATGTTAGCTCAAAACTGTTCTCATCTGAGAAATAAAAATCCACATAGGTTTTCAGGTGATTTTTTTCTTGTGTTATAGTATGTGGTTTATTGTACAGATTGTTTGGGACAAAAGGATTTCAACAAATTAAAACTTCAAAACATTTGAAAACTTAAGGGAAAATATTGCTGAGCTCTTAGATGATAAATCTGGCACTGGGTTTTGGATTCTTATTCTGTGCTTTTCATGTTGAACAGTAAGCTGATTGAAGTAACATTTCCTTTCATACTCAGTTGGGTTCAAGTTTGTAGATTTACAGTGGCCTACTGCATAAACCCAGTGAGCTGGTATCAAAAGGCTTGGAGCTAACACCCCCCAAATATACTGGCTGTTGTGTTTTTGAAACTGCTGCAGACTTGCCACAGTTGGCTGATAATCCTGGTGTGGGAGCCTAAAGCTGGCGCAGGGATCTCACTAAAGCACTTGGCAAACACACGCTTGTACGGAGCAGCAAGTAGTAGTCCTCACTGCGGGTACTAGACCTGCTGAGAGTGATGAAGGACGGCCACAGAGGAACCAGAAACCTTCAGAAATGACTTATGCCTCGTAGCTCAGCATCAGTGAAGTGGTATTCATGGTCTTCAGGCCATCAGCTGTGTTGCCAACCAGGTTGTAAACATAACACCCCGTGATCTCTTAGAGGGACACAGGCCTTGGGACGCAGCAGGGGGGGACTTGCAGCCAGCGCTGGGAGCTTGTGAGCAGGGCGCAGGTGCGCTCGCTTTTCCCCACGGTGGAACTGGCTTTCCTCCACCTGGACGTGCACTTTTGATGGCCAGAAACGTCAGCTGTCTCTGGCCTTGCGCATGATGCGACTGCTGAGGAGGTAGAATTTTATCTTCAGGTAGGGAGCGAGCTACTGTAGATAAAGCTGACTAGTTAAAAGAGTGTTCCATCTTATTCGGTTATAGCATAATCATTTCAGTGGTACTTCACAAGTGTCCTTCTTCCTTTAATAAAAGTGCACTAAGTCACTATCCTGAGGCTGCAGACCTACAGTACACTGATATTCAGGATACTATTTCAGTGCTGAGCTGAATTATTTTTTAAAAATAAAAAGAGCAGAGTAATTAATTTCCCATTTTCTATTAACATTCTTTTCTGCAAGGTGGAATAGGTCTAAAAATTTACATAATTCAGTTGATTTTCATCTCAAAAATATTTAGTAGAATAAAACACAAAGGACAAGACTATCCTTTTCTAAGTTGAAAATGTTTTTATTTAAATGCATTTGAAGAAGTAAAACAGCCGTGTTGAGTACCTGCAGTGTCCTATAACCTAATACTATCTGAGCATTTCACATTTGGTAAGTGCATTAATTTGAAATAGATCACAGTTGTAGGTCTGCATATTATATAGCAATTACTAGAGTTATTCATATTTTAAAGGTGTCTCTTCTCATTGCAAATTGGCATTTCAGTCTGCAGTTTTTAAAACCCAATTGTCGCTTACAATATAAATTCAGCATAAAGCCAACATAGTTATTGGAACACGTGGGCAGCACTTGGCAATTAATGTTGCAGTAACTGTAGGTTGTTGTCAATTTAAATATTCTCTTGATTGATGTTACATTATTTCATTTGTTACTACATCAGAACTAAAGTTCCAAAGGTCAGGTTTTGTTTCTCAATTCTTCAAGGTATCTGATTAACTGATAGAGAAGGTAGTTAATACAGCAGATGGAAGACCCACTCTAATAATTTCTTTGGTTTTATTCATAGTTTTATTATGTCATTCTATTAATTGAAGTCATTCACTGGCTCATTTAGAATTCATGGACCAAACTCAGTCCCCATGAAAGCACATATAACTTTCCATGTAATTACATGAGCCATATTAATTTCACAGCATTCATTTGAATTCTGATCAGCTATTCAGTTTCACCTAGTTTCTCTCTAGTGTTATTCACCATTTGCAGAGCAGTTTCTATTAACACAATGTTTATGGAATGTTTGTTTTCATAGTGTTTTCCTGTGAACAAGAGTTTTTTTTTCTTAATCATCAACCATTATTTGCCTAATCAGGGAGCAGAAAGAATATAAAAATTTATTTCTGCATATAAATTCTTCACTGAGTATTTATTACTAGTTCTGAAAAAAATCAGCATTGATTTGTACACCAAGAAAAGAGCTGTGTTTGTCAGATAATTTATTTAAAGTCAGCAATCAAAATAGCACTTAGCAAGTGCTGACTTCAGTCTAAACCTGGTTGTATATACCAAGTAGAAGTACTTTCCCAGRAAGAAAATATGGGGTACTGGACACTTCCTTAATTAGGCATTGTTCCAGGAACTAATGGCTAGATACTAAAGGCAGTTGGATACAAATCAGGAATAACGTGCATATTCATAACAAACTAGATGATTAGCCATTGGCTTACACTATCATAAGAAGCAGTGAGTGAAACTGTTGAAGTCATCAAAGTTGATACCATTCTGGAAGCTGTAATTTAATRAAATACAAGTTACTGGATTTAGAGGTAAGCAGGTGGAAATATATGACCTGTGGCAAATGGAAGATCAGACTACAAAACCTAATGGTCCTCTTTGACTCTTAAATCTACTAACATGTCAACTAAGTGGCAATCACAGTGAGTATTACTTTGAATTTTGCTTGAATTTAGAATATAAAGAAAAAACACTAATTGTTATAGTAACCAGAACAATGGTATGCGTTTTCTTTACCTTGTGGCTTTAAAATGTTTTAAATGACATGCCTTCCTTTTTTTGTGTGTGTTTGCGACTGTCATGTCAAACCTGTCTGCTCAGTTGCCTGTCCATAAAGGCTTATAGTAATCAAGTGGAAAAGCTGATGAATGCATTTAAGTCATTCAGATGTTACTACAATATTAACCTTGTATCTGTTTAGCAGGGAGGGAACTGTGCTGATTGTGAACACTGAAGCTTTGTTGCTCTTACTGTGCTGAAGATTCCCATTGTTGAAACAGAAATTATCGCATACCGTTGCATTGGTGTGATTTACACATCTCATCAGATTTACACTCTGTCCCATCAGTAACTATGAATTTTAGGAATTTTTGAAGCAGTCAGGTTACTTTTTCCCAGCTTACATTTTTTWAATTCAGTATAATTCACGGGAGTAAATGTAAGTGTTTGCATAAGGATGGATTGTGAGAATTGGGACCTTACTGAGTACTCAAGGCATATTTAAGTAAGAATTGTCAAGTGAGGCAAATGTTACTCTGCCAGATGTGTGATGTACCCGGCTAGTACTCTGAAGTAGCTAATTACCTACTTCCAGTGAGAGCCATGCTGAATACTTAACTGTTTGCTGCAGAATGCCCATTTCTGGCTTCCAAATAGATTTTTAATATCCTGTATGGCCTGTTTTCAAATAAAGCTAAATTTGTCCACTGCAGATGCCATTCATAACTGCATTATAAATCATGTGAAGGGATATGTTAATCTGAGAAATACTACCTGAGAGGATAATACTGTAAGAGGCAAAAATATCCTGTAAGAACAGCAGCAGATTGGATCTTTGTTTCTCTTTGACTTCCTTGGCACTCTTCAAGCTTCTGTTCTAAAAATACACAATATGCACTTTTTTTTAATCAAGCAAACATTATTTCTTATGATCCTTCCCCTCCCTTCAACTTTGTTGCTCTCCAACAGCTTGCAGTTGCAGACAGGAGACTACTTCTCAAGATACTTTCATTTCCCTGTTCTGGCAGTGCAAAGCAGATGTAAAGCCAGCAGGTGAAGATTCCCCACTAAGGGTAAAGACAGAATGGCACTGAAATAATTCTGTTTTCCTGTACTTGCTAAGACCAAGGATTTGACTTGGATTCCACATCCCTTTGATGTGAAAACAGACAGGTCTGCACAGATTCAGATTGTTTTTCTGCACTGTCTTCAAAACATTTTTCTTTCCCTCAATGACTACAAGCATAAAATTATAATAAAATCTCTACATCCAGGTTATTAATGGGTCAGATTGTACTCAATGCCTTATCAGGATCAGATACGTTAGTCTGATTCAGTGTGTCTCATGTACAGCTAAGATGTAGCCTATCACCTGAGCATTCCTCATTGGTTTCCCAAGTTGTACTTTGAATGTTGCAGCAGTTACATCTTCTGGCACCTGCTTTTAGGGCTGATGCAGTTTAGTTCACGAAGTAAGGGCTCTGTTGGCTTGATGCAGACCCTGAGATTTTATCTGGAATTCCCCAGAAGTTCAGTAGTGTGTTTTTTAATTCTTCAGGTTTCCTTTCTACTGTGAGTTTGACAAGCCTAAGTCACAGTGAGTGGTACCTGAGTGTCTCTGACAGATTGCTCCCTTGTGATTCTGCTTATGAGAATGACAACAGTGTTGTCCAAAAGGAGTACACAGAAGGAAAATAAGTTTTTAATTCAAAATGGAAAGGAAAATGTAGTTCTGTCCTCCAGATGCATACCAAGGGTGGATCTGAACAAGCAGCTTGGTGACTGAAAATCTGAAATTTTATTCCAATCTGGCTGTGTTTGGGGAAAAAGCTAAATATAATTAATGTGGTTCAAAGTTAATTTAGCTCTGCAAATGCTCTTTTGTCTTTTTGCTCTGCTTAATTCATGAGCTACTTATGTAATGAGACAGTCTAACATAATATGTACAATAGAGAACCCCACCTGATGAAATTGTTTTTCCCATGTAGTAACTTCACTGTAAGTGGGAGGTTCTGTATAGGAGAATTCTCCCTTTTGCTGAGAAATCCAGGAGCCTTGAGACACAACGGGGCCAGCATGCTTCTGCCACAGAAGGGCAAGGTTTCCAAAATCCACAGTAGGAGCCTCTGCAGACCCCAAGATCTGCAGTCACCTACTACACTGGGGTGCCCCAGAAACTAAGGACATGGCTGCTGGTTCAATGAATTACACTAGCTGTCTGGTCTCAAACCTTTCCTTGTGGAAAGGAGAGGACGTGAATATAGAACTGTCTCCTTGATAGGCATCTGTGCAGCTCCCTGGGCCTTGGGGCTGGTTGTCTAGGACCGAGGCGGGGTTACCCCCCACTTCCTGATGGTTCAGAGTGGGTCAGGCCCATGGCAGCACGTCTCCCCTTGGCAGTGTTTAAGCACGGCATGCCCTTCTGGCCTGGGCACAGGCAACCGCCCCCAGGGAGGAGGGGGGGAAGCAGGGAGGGAACAAATAATTCCCAAACCGCTATTTCTCCTAGGAATGCTCCTGCCACCCATATGCTCCTAGGGAAAGTCTGGTCCTGGAGTGCCCATGCAGTGACATATATTCTAGCTTTTGGGAGAATCAGCTTTACAAAAGCATACAAATCACTACATAGAAGATAACTGTAATAATCTTTCTTATGATGTTATTCATATGCAAATTAGGAAGCTGCTAGAAGTAATAATTGTTGCTGTTTTAGAACAATGAAAACAATGTAAAATGAATTTACTTGTGAGAGTGGTGAAAAAACTGTATTATTTATCCTGCAAATATTCAGTGACTTTTGGTTATGACTGACTGATGTGCCTAGTTTTCGTATTCATTCTAAACAGCAAGATGGAAGTTTTTTTCTTTATGTCTGTCCTGCAGATACCTTTATAGGATAATCTACTTCAGATAATAAAATGAAGGCCCCAAAGACAGGGAGAAAATGTAGGGGAAAGTCTGTGACATAATCTGCCTTTTGTCATGAAGGCTTATCCTCAGAGCCTAATGATACCTTAGCAGCCTGAAGCTTAGCACAGCTATTTGAGCTGTTCCCTAGAAGTTTGCCTGTTGTACTTGAAGGTCATTTAAACAATCAGTTTCTGGAGTTTTTGGTTTTACTTTGCTGCTTTATTCACCTGATAAGCTATTACTCAAAACCTGAGTCTCTTCTATGTGGCATATGGAGACCTGTAAGGTCCAAGTTCATATGTGAGCCTTCGGAGTATGACTGAAAGCCCCAGAAATCAAACCATAATGAATGAAAGCAGTGGGAAATGTATCACAGCGTTTGCACAGTTAAGCAATGTGCCTTTCCATATTATCATAGTTTTTGCTGTTTCATTTTTTGCCAAGTTTTACAGCGTGACTTGTGCAATGGGCACAATATGAAGTAGGCAGTGTTCCTAGTTGTAGGAGGAATGAAGCTCACTAGGCAAAACAGAGGAAGGCTTTCCACAGAGCTAGGACAGTTGAACTGGCATTAACGTTGTTTGACATGAAAGTGATCTTCTGCTCCTTAAACAGCCTTGCTTATTTCCAGTCTAGAAAGTCTTTTTAATGTCTGTTAAGCATTCATGGTAAGAAATCAGTATGTATGGTTATATCTGGTATCTTGTCTCCTTCACATCCATCCTTTCTTTAAAAAATGGTATTAACCTTAGAAGTACATAAAACGATGAACATCTGTCAGGTGATGCTTTTCTTTGCCATTTTCTTGGGACAAGAGGAACAGAAGAAAGAAGGAATGTTCAGGGCGTGAACACACTTGGTATTGCAGCCTGAGGCACATTTTGTTTTTCTTTGCTGAGCTTTGTGATCTTGGCAATTTATTCATGAACAGAGACAGGATCAATGCTACAGTTTTTGCATGAGGTCTTAGTATGCAGACTCTTCATTTAAATTCTAGATGCTGACTTCTTTCTCTCTGAGTGTCATTTCCAGTCACCCTACAAACAGTGGAGCCACTACTTCGGTAGGCAGGCAAAGTACCACTTGCTCAAGAAACAAATGTATCTGTTAGCTACATATAATTCTCCACTTGCCTATTGAAGCAAAGAACTTAACTTTTTAGGATACAGCTGGGTCTGATAAAATTTTATGAGCCTCTGTCAGTTTCTAATGGTATTAGAGGCTGATAGTAAAGATTAACAAATCAGTTGAAATGATAGACAGTGTTCCTTGAAATACATCCTCTACAGCTAAGGAATAATGTTTTTACTTTTTGTAGGCTAGTATTTTTGAGGATTTGCTTTCATTTTGATGCTATCCGTTTAAAACATCAGAAATCACTTTCTTCAGCTTCATGGGCTTAACTTGTTTTAGGAGAGTAAATATTACAGCATGTGCCAGGGTGAGTAACTTTCCTTTGTTCTCCAAGGGATTGAAAGCTGCAAAGTCCAATTTGCTCCTCTCATCCCTATCCACTGAATAGCCATGTCAGAGGCCCTCATCTATTGAAGCAACTAAGGAAAAACTTAATGTGAAATGTAAATGAAACTTTGACCTTTTATTAAAAAAAAAAAAAAAAAAGCTCAACTGTCAGTGACAGAATTGACCAATGAAAATGGTACAGGTGCTCTCTGCTCTTTCATTATCATGCATATTAACATCCAAACTAACTTCTCCTCCATTAATATGCTGTTGTAAAGTTGGTTGTTAAGTCACAGAAGTCATTTAAAGAAAAGGAAATCACAGCACAGTCATCAGATGTCTGAAATTTTATTCATATTGTGTGCGGGAAAGGGCCACTCTTTCTTTAAAATATTAGAAGTAAGGTTGCCAAAATTGGTTATGATTTCATTTGCTATAGTGCATTTATTAAACATAATGGTATTGAACATGAAAGCAGGCAATATATAGTCTTTGCCTACAAGGTTCTGTAGTTGTAGACTATATATGACAAGAATAGATTATTTCTGCATGAAAACCTGGGCAAAACCTTGCTAACATAAATGGAGCCATGGTTTTACTGTGAAAAATGACTAGTTCTAACCTGGTAAAAGACTATAGAATATCCAGTGATTAGTGCAAGTGATAGCGCCTGGTAAGAGAAGTGCTTACCACTGAAAATGCAGTACTAAATGTTCTGTATACGGAAATGCACAATATACCTGAAAGTAATAAACCTTCAAGACAGAGTTTCCCTGATGGTAGAGTGTCACAGTCTCAGCAGTACTACAGTTCCTGAAGCCACCACGCAAGAGACTAAACCTGAAGAAAAACAAAACTGTGTATCCAGACACTATGCATCTGTGGTAAGTTTCTCTCTAGCACTTTTGTGTTTAAGCAAAGGAAAGGTCTTTTCCTAGTTTTGGTGTTAATTTTGAAGTCTTCTGCTGCACTCATGAGATTTTGCTAACTAGCCAAGRTATGAGAACAGTGATAGTGCTTCAAATATCTCGTGCTGCTCATCCCATGGGTTGCCATATTGCTTTCTTAACTAATTTGGAAGTTTAAAAACACCCTTAACAAGACCCTCTTACAGTGTAACGGTTTAATGCCAAGCATAGCGAGAGCGTTAATAGGAGGTTGAAACTGCTGCTGAAGGAAATGCTGCCAACAGAGCTAGGAGAAACTGTTAGCGTGGCAGCTTCCCTTTTGTCAGTCTAGCCACAGAATCATGATAGACTGCTGAATGTCCTAGGCTGTGACTCCAACTTTAATTTGCGCATTAATTGTGGTGCATGTCAATCCTTTGTGACTTACTCTCTAACTGGCTTCTTTATAGAGGTGCCCTTGGCTTCAGTTACTGGGCTAATCTAAACTAAATGAAATGACAGGTACTTCATGTCCAGTAAAACCTGGGGTGATTTTGAAAATCTCTGTGTGAAGCACCTTTCACCATCATACATTCTCTGAGTCTTACAGGATCTGCAGGTTCCAGCTTCACTTTGGCCTTCTGTTTCTGTTCTGGCTGCAGACCCTGAAGAATAAAATTGGCATATGTTTTCATTTAGGTCAATGCATTCCTGCTTCTTATATATCATCTACAGATTTTTGCACATGTGAAGGAGAGGGGGAAAGACTCATTTGGATCTTGAATATTCATCTGATTTCAGTGAAGTTATTTCAGTCTTATCTTAGGGTTGCTGTGAATAAATCAAGCCCCCTTCTTGCTGTGGGATTTATTCCTTTGCATGTTAGAAGCCGATTTTAAACCGACTAGGTTTACTGAAGTCTTACAAGCTTTACATTATGAGTTGGTTTTGCATTTCTATTTGTGCTGCTCCCAAATATGCTTGCAAGAGGGTCACTTTATAAATTTAAATTTGATTGATGAACCCTTGGGTGTTTTTTGTTTTTTTTTTTGGGGGGGGGAAATAAATATGACCTTGCTGGTAGCCTAAAACAAATAATAAAAAAAAAAGGTATCATACTTTCACCAATCAACTTATGTTGAAATGTGCTCCTTTTCTTTCTTTTCTGTAGATAATGCCTCTCTTTCATGTGGACCCTTTAGTCAGTATATTGCAAAAATTTCTAAAAGAAGGTCAGTTACTATCATATTTTATTGTCTTCAGCACCAAAATAAATAATTTTTAGATGTTTTATCTTGTGTTTGCGTATAGTGGTGTCAACCTGACACCCCTGGAAACCTTAAACCAAATACATACAATATCCTAAGATGAATGGGTGAGATCTGGCTCATCTGAAAGTAAGAACAGATTTGTGACTGCTTTCAGTAGAACCACAAGAGCCAATGAGCATAGGGGTTAATTAAGTAATATCTTTAAGGAGTCTATCAACTGGAAGGTGCTCTCTAAGTTGTACATGTAATTATTGACACTAATTATCATTGTCAATAGCACTCTAGTTTACTTGGTCCCCTTCACAAAATGCTGAATGTTCACAGCACTTCTGGAAGCCAAGAGTATTTAAAGGACCTCTGTATCCACAGTCACCACTCAGTACCATGCAGGATTAAACAAGACAGGACTGGCTAAAAAAAACACAAGATGTTTGTTAGATATCTCTTGATGAAGCAGTTGTGGCACTTGCTTGTCATTTGCCTGACTCTACTTACCAGTTGCAGACACTAAATTTTTTCAAATTCAGGTTAAAAAGCCATAATAATAGTAGAAATAAAAGAATTTATTTTAACACACCTTCAAAAAAACCTTTCTGGCAGAATTTGATGTCTTTGGAAGAGGTACAAGTTGAATATGACATGAGTAACAAAAATGTATGATTACATGTATATGATTCTGCCCATAACCATTGGAAGCGCTTGGGTATAGTTGTGAAGACTTAACAACCCCTTTCTAATCCTGCTGATGCTGAGCTACCAAAYGCTTATAAACAGATGGCAATGAACTAGCCTGCATTTTAGTTTGGCCAGAATGAGTCAACTCTAGTGTAGAGGATGGATCCCTCATATGGGATGGTGGTTGAATTTATGTTTGTAGATGAGTATGTGTTCTTGGAGGAGAAAACAGGATAAGGAATGGGATTCTGTAGGAACCTGGAAAGAAAACTGCAAAAGGTAAAGGAGATCCTGAGTGGATGCACTGAGGGATTAATGGGAGATGGAAAAGAAAAATTCAGATAGGACAAAATCCAGGGAGCCGTAGGACACCGTAATTTTTGAAAAAATGACAATCAATATGTTGGTGTGGATCTGAACTTTTTGTGATTGCCATTTTGTTGTTGTTGTTGGGTTGTTGTTTTTTTCCTGAAAGAAGTTCTAAAAGATCTTCTACAAGAGAGAAAAGCAAAAGGAGGAGAAACTTTATGAATTAAATAAAATTTTAATTTATCTAGGTCTCATTAATTCTGTTGCTACCAGAATTAGGAAAGCTAGAGAAGTTAAGTATTGAAAGCATATACAAAAACAATGATTGGCAGTTCTATTCAATTTTAAAAGTGGAACTTAATGAGAAGGTTTTCGTTTGCTTGTTTTAAATAAAACCAAAGTAGAATACCAAAGTAGACAACAGCAGAATTACATATTACACTGCAATATAGGTTCGTGAGTCTTTATTAGAAAGAAGTCTGGCACTGACTTCCTGCCTTTTTTTCCATTAAAATAATGTTAACATTTTTGTGGCTTTAAGCTTGTATTTATAGCATCACAGTCTGTTGTTTAAAGTTTCTGAGCACCATGTCTTTATTGTAATCAAATACTGATTGTTGCTTAGAGTTTTGAAGTTAATTAGTGCCTAAGCATACAGAAGAGCAAGTAGGTCAGATAATCAGTATTCTGGTGGGTTGATTCAATAGATACAAATCTAAAGAGGAAAGTGAAGTAGCGAGTAGTTTCTTTCTTACATGCTATATAATTTAAGCCTGAATTATGGTGTTGCCACACTTGCTATACTAGCTGTTTACTAGTAGGTGTTTGTCAGCTCATCAGTAGGAGGACAAGTTTCACACATCCTCAACTTCGGTAAAACATGGTTGAACTTACTTCCAAGTTGTATTATCAGTTTGCACCAGCTGAAAATCTACCTCAGTAAAATTAAAGGCATCTTCTAAAGGTCAATCTGTGGTTTGGGGCGGTCTTTCTACAACTTACTTTAATTCTCAACCATGCTGTTATGCTTTTGCTTCTTGAGCAGTATTTTTTTAGGGCAGCACAACATGCAACTATGCTACTGACTGGGGCTACAGGGCAGCACAGCCTCTCTCGTCATGTCATGTCATGTCAAGTGTGTGTGGCTCTGCACATCTTTAAGAATAATCCTGTGGATATCTGTGACCCAGGACAGCTTTTATATATGTGTGTGTATGTATATGCAACTGTGCACTTAAAATGTGAAGGTCATTCTGTATTTAAGATAGTAAGTAGAATTAAGCATGCTGAATAAGGATGTTCTTTGTATGCCTTCAGTAACAAAGGAGTAACAAAGCTACCTAACAAGATGTTTCAATGCATAATTTTGCACAACAGCTTAATGTTGATAGTATCATGCTAGTTATGTCTAAATAGAGTGATTCTGCTCTGCATGAATTTACTGTCTTATACAAACAGCACTTTCTGGTGGATGCTATTCCTCAGTCACTAGTTGATTTTTACAGTAGGGTTTCTACAGGAAGGCTTTCCTGTAGGAATAGTAAATGGGAAAACACTTGATTTAGATCTTAGTGATCTATTTGTTTGTATTATTCACAATGAACTTGGATTCAGCAGAGAGAATTTTCTCATCAGGGCAGCTAAGTTCATTCATTCAGTTGTGCTTATGTAACAAGAAATGCTCAAATAAAAAGTCAGGGACAACATAAATAGCTAAACAACAGAGATGGACTTAACTATATCTGGATTTATTGTAATCCACTAGATTGCTCTGTAACTGGAGTTGTACTCACATATAAATCTGCTCTGAGACCTTAGRCTTATGTTAATATATTACTCCAGTTTCATGACAAATTACTTCACGGATTCATTTGGAGAAAAATATGGTTCAAATATGGAATAAAGCAGTGGTGAATTAGGCTTCTTATCCCTCTTAGTTATTATTGCCAAAAGCAGGGTAGCAAATAAACACTGCTGTTGGTGAGCATTAAGTTTGTTCATTATAAATGCACAGTCATGTACCAGTCTCCAGTGTGACTTCATCTGGGAACATTGCCATAAGGATTACAAATGGCTTTCAGCTTGAAAATTGGTGTGTACTGCTTTGAACTTTCAGTGGGGAGTTGGCAATTTATCTTTCAGATAATCACCTTGTGTTAAGTTGAACATCTTACTGTAACTTTCTGCTACATGATAAGCCAGCTCCTATGAATAATTTACTGCAGCTGGCAACCCACTTCAGCTCTGAAGTCTTCGTCAGCTCTGGTAGCTTTTCAAACTTTAATATTAAACTTGGAGCCAAAATCTCATTGCACTTAAGTTCAGTGGGATTTCAGCGTCAGTTGCAATGGGTATCATGACATGACCTTTTAGAGCAAAATTTGCACGGAGAGAAACTCCACATCATTAAGAGGACTAAGCAATGTATTTGTGTCTGGATAAACAGCTCATTTACCCCACCTTGTGCTCAAAGGCATTGCGTTTTTTGTACAGACTTTATCTTGTGTTGGTGTTCGGAATATTTCTACTGTGAGAAAAAACTGAAGTTGGCTGAATTACCTGGGCCTTTCATTACTCTCCTGGCAGGTTTAGGATGTGTTCTGTATGATGCCACTGCAGCAAAGCCTATATGTGATGTGACCATCCCACCAAAGTTATCACTCCAGCTTTGCAGCAAGCCTACCATGGAAATGCAGTTAGTAATCTTCTAGAAAGGACAGCAGCAACTTTTCAGTTTGCTAGGTGCTGATGGCCTGGCTGATCAGTACCAGTGAACATTGTCCTGAGCTTTCAGTCCCCTCTCTCTGGCTAGGTTGGGCCTCATTCATTGCCCTCTTGAAGCAACTTAAGTACTAAGAGGGGATATTTTTCCCCACCTGCCCCCATACTCAATCACTGTAAGCAAAGGTAACCAAATCTCGTCAAATGAGTTCTAACACCAGGGAAGAAGTATCTGCTAGATGCATGTACTAGATTCAGTTTGCATTATCTCAGCTCTAACCTTTCATAAATCACTCCTTACTTCTGATTTTGCACATTCTTAGCCAGATCTGCTCTTTTGCCTCTTTGCTATGTCCACTGTTATGTCTCCGGTGCTTGCACGTGGTGTGCATGTGTTTACTAGAGAGTACTAGCTTAGCAGAGGATGAATTCTGTGGTAGTTAGGCGACTGTCTGTACAAGAAATGAAATTTCAAGTTACAGCTGAAAGAATTTGGCTAGAAGGAGATGAGTGGAATAGAAGGGCAAAAGGACCATTTGTTCCTAGTTCAATAATGAAGCTTTAGGGAAGCCTGCAACTCTAGGCATGAACTCTCCTTTTTCTTTTCTATGCTGATTTCCTACCTGAGATTGCATGAAGAGGGAGAATTCCTTACATCCCCCCAAAGTGAGCAAGGGTATGGCAAATAATAAAGGGTGATGCTTCTCCTTTATTCTGGAGTTGGCTGAATAGCAGTAGTGTAGAAGCAGAAGTGAAACTTCTGTTTTCATGGCAGTATGCTGAGGGTTTTTTGGTATCTAAGCAAATTCTGTCTCTAGAAAAAGTGAGACTTAGAACATCAAAGCGAAAAAATAACATGCAGCAAATTAGTTCACATGAAATGCAGGTGGGGAAAAAATTTAGGACATTTTTCTCTAACAGTTAATATCATTATGAAGATTTCTTGAGAACCCTAGGCAATGTAGCACTCAACTACCATTTGTGTTTTCATCTTTTAGCTGTCTTTTTTCCCCCTTTAGAACAAGTACCAAATATGCCATGACTAAATCTCACTCCTTCTCCTTACAAAGATCTTGGGAAACATTTTACTAGTTGTAATAATGTGATACCAACTTCAGTTTTGCTTGTCTTACGTTTTGTCTTACTATGAGTAATCAATCGACGGGATTATCAGATGGAGCAAACAGGAAATGAAATAATGGCCTGAGGTAAGACACTTCTAGGGAAAAAGTTCAAGAAAGCTAAGGAATAACTGGTCTACTAATTGGAAGATGGAAGTTTTACAGGCACAAAGAAATTCACAGGGAAACATTCTCAGCATATCTGCAAAAAACTGTAAACAGTTAAAAACCAATAACAAACAGCTTGATGTCCAGAGGAAGGCAGGTGATTAGTTATGAGGCTGTTCTTTGAGAACAGAAGACAGCCTGAAACAAGCCTTGTGGCACAGACCTGTGTCAAGCTTTGAAGGCAACTGATATGCTTTTCTTAAGACCCACATATGTAGGCTTTTGTTGTTTTAATCCTTTTCTCTGCTTGCTGCAAACCTTTAGATTAACACCGTATTTTGAACAAATTCTTTTGCATTAATCTGCTGCCAGCCCTAGACTTCTAGGGGACGTTTTGAGGACGCCGAATGCAGGGGCCTGCAGTGGCAGCAGGGTGAGATGGCAGCTTGTGGCAGCCTCCAGAGCTGGTGCAGCAGTGTGTGAACTGCAACCCTGGAGAAACACCTGGTGGGAGTGTGGTTGAAGGGTATGTGGAAGTGCCTAGGGCACAGGCTGTATTTTAACCCTGAGACTTTGCTGCTCACAAATCCTGCCTACGTTTTTGCAGATTTTGTAATTGACAGTAATGATGAATCCTTGCAGTTCCACCTATGGAGGAGACAAGTGCCTTGTATTGAACTTAGGTAATTTCCTGAACAAAGGTACTACCTTCCAGTTGCCCAGAGGCACAAATCTGTACATCAGTACTGTTGTAGTGAAAGAAATGGAATGTATAGTGAGCTAGAGCAGAGTAATGAAAGGTAAGGAGGGTTATTTTGTTACAAGGTAAGGGAGGATTTGGGTGTTTCTTTTTGTTTTTAAATCATCTGCTTGACTATCAAAGTCGATGGAAATCCAGCGGCTCTTCAGGGAGTATTTGTGTGATGGCGATGTGTGGTTGTGTTTTGCTGAGGCTGTCTTCTATGAAAGTGGAATGGAACAACTGGAAGAATGCTGTAAATCAGCATGGAACAAGTGTCTTGACTTCAGTGGTGCCAAGTGGATTTTCAGCTACTGAGACTCCAGGCACTTGAGCAGGGACTACTGTGCCATTTGCCATGGAACAGAAATGAAAGGACCAAGCTTTGAGTCAGATTTTCACAAGCACCTTAATAACTTAGCAGTCCACATTCAATATTCAGTCATTTGGACTTCCAAGTAAGTACCAGAGCCATTCTTCAAAAATTATTGTGAAATTGCTATCATATTGTGTTAGTCAGTGGTGGTGTTGCAATACTGTAGAAATAGATGTGCTAGTAAAATGTGTTTTGCCTGTAACTTCTCAAGTGTTTTAAACAAAAAGTGTCTCAGTCATCCATCTTGTGCTGAAGTGGATTGCAAAGCAGCTAACGATTGTCAATGCTTGTTAAAAGCATTTTCTTCAAGTGAAGTAATCCACATAAGAAGTACTGCTATGAGCATTCATTTATTTAGCCATTTAAATCACAAGTACAAACCCCTTTTTATAGGGCTACATGTGAGATGATAAAACCTGAGCATTGTTTTAATTCATAAGATCTTATCTTATCTGCAGGTTAATTTAAAATACAAGTAATAAAAAGTCAAGCAAATTATAACATGATAAATCAGTAAATGTAACTCAGCTGGTTAATTTCATACAGCTCAATCCAGAAAGACAATTTGTTTAACACCTTTAAACTGAAAAAAAAAAGAAACCTAAAATGCATTTTTGAAAATGAAAATAATCAGATGGAAACAGGGAAATACAGTGTAAAAGCAATTAAAGTATTTTTGCTTAATACATGAGATTTCTAAAGGGAAGTTCAACCATGGGTTCATGTTTAATAGCTTTAGGTTTCAGACTAGAAGAGCAGCTGGACTTTATCACTGGTGCCAGTAATTATTTCTGTCTTAGCAACTGACGCCCTCCCTTTGTCCTGACATGCTTACTATTATGCTCTCTCAGTGCAGGGGCTGTTTTATTTCAGGGCTGGAGGAAGGAGCCAGGGATCATCTGTAGTTTTTAAGAGTATTCTGGCCAATAGCAACTCAAACCTTTATCTTTCTGTTTGCTAGCAGCTGAAGATGAATTTGCACAGGGTATGTGCTTCTGATGTGATACCTCCAGTAGAAAAACATAGTCAAATTATCAGGTTGTGCCTAATGCGTTCAGTTCTGAAATAAAGTATGGTACAACTGGATAAGAGCAGAGCAACATCCTGAAAGAGCCCAGTCAGAAGTCTGCTTGATTTTGAGCTTACTTCTACATGTCACTTAAAGAGCTGAAAGGCGTGTGTCCCAACAGCAGGTGAGAACAGAAGGTTTCGCTCCTCTTTGTCTAAACTGGTCCACACTGAGTTGAACACCTGTGGGAAATGAAGTAATATTAGCAATTAGGGTGAGCTCTCTAAAAATAAGTGACAACCTGCTAATTTATCTCTATTAAGCATAATTGCAAATGATCGTTCTGTTTCTGTAGAGTTTTGCCAACAAACAGAGTYAGGTAATTCCCCCAGCCAGAGCCACTGTTCTGCTCCTGCCCAGAAAGATGCATAGACTGAACCCTTGCTGGTTTGACATCAGAAAAACCTGTGGAGTTGYACTATGGATTAGGTTTGCTTTATCCACTAGGGTAAACTGACTACCTGAAGCCTTCAGGCCATTCTGTGAAAGGCTGAAGAGACTGAGCTAATAAAAACAGTTCAGCCCTAAGGGTTTGCAGGTACATCACTTTTTTTGCACAAGCAACCCTGAGCTGTATTGTGCACTTTTCAGAGCTACAGCCAAGCCTGCCCATCTGTTTTCAGTGACTGGTTTGTATCTTGGAAAAAAAAGAAAAGAAAAAAAACACAGAAACCTTAATTTTATTCTAACATGTTTTCAGTGGTGACAATATGCTGGAAAAAATGACATTAACAAATAGCTTCTGCTAGTAAAAAAGCACAAACATCACTGACATTTTCCTTCTTGCTTTTCTAAAAGAAATTTTAGATAATAGGCAAAAGAGCTACAACAAAGCCTTTATCTGTAAGAGACAATGTGTCCTAACAATCGTGTTTAAAGATTATCTTGATCTTGCTGCTTTGCTATATCACTACTTCAATCTCTGTTCTCTCCCCAAAAAGCATCTGGATAGATCTTAAATTTATCTAACATATTTGTTTCAATGGTCTTTTTAGACAATTTATTCTAAATGTCTATTGCTCTTCTAAAGCATCTGTTTTGTGTGCAGGAACATTAATTCCACAATTTATGGATTGTATCTGCTGGGGTGTCTTCTTGTTAGTCTTTCCACAATTCTTACTGTTTATTTCATTCAGTAATAACCAACCCTTTCTGAAATGTTATTTTCATCTGCTAGGTCCTTTTACTCTTCTCTTCCCCTGTAATGCAAGACTGAACCAGTCACCTTTTTTCTATTTCAGATTTTTAAAACCTAGATTCACCTAGGTTCAACCAGCTCAGATTTCTCTATCATTTCTGTGGGGTGAAAAGAGCGAAAAATTGATGAAAGGATTAACCTTTGATCAGCGTAAACCATGAATGACAACTCCATTAACATTTATGGAACTATGCCAGTTTACTTCCACTGAGGATCTGCCCCACATATGTTACAGCAGGGTGAAAGGAGTCCATAGCCTTGCACAGAAACAGCACCACTGGTTTTGATCTCTATTTATTTAATCCCTGCTTTTACTCATCTCAGCATGTCAGTCTTTTACAATGTGCTATTCAAAGAGTTTTCTACTCCCAGATCCCTTCTTAGTCCTGCTTTGTTCTGTTTCATCTCTGCTTTCTCTCCTATTTGCAATTAATATTTTATCAGAGTTTTCACAAGAAAGAATACACACATATAAAACAAGCTACAGCATCAATAATGAACAGATACCAGGATATAGTACCATCAAGCTCTGGGAACAGACAAGTTTCCCAAACACAGACAGCCTTATTTGCAGCTCCCCCTTTTTACAGATAAATGGTATTAATGGATACAGTAAGATGATGGAGACATTAATTTTGCACTTCTGTCTATCTAGATCTTGTCATTTGTGACTCTCTGATACCATTAGGGTTGTCAAAGCTTAACACCTACCCTTATTAGATCACGCTGCTAAAGGATGATGTTGCCCATTCATCTTTCTCATGGTTCTGTCAAGAGAAAGATCTGATCTTACCAAAATTAAATTCTGAATTCCTGTATTACATTACTAGGATCATATATAACTTGGTATTTTCAAGAAGACCCATTATCTATTCTGTCTGGCAAGCTTACTTCCTTTCCCCTTCTTTTTCCTTCTTCTAAAGAAATCCCTCACATATTTTTTCCAGACACAGTAGAAAAAATAATTTGTGTAAGATAACCATCTCATGACGTTGGCCATACATGTAATCACTGAGGCCTGTAAGAGCAGTCTTCTGCTGGAAATCCAGACCAGCTGGCATCTGGCCTCTTTTTCCAACCTCTGTGTGTTTGTACGTGTATCAACACATGGTAAGATGAGAATAGATATCCTGAAGCATGGCCATTCTGTTCTCTCCTGCCATGTATCTGTCTGTTACCAGCTGCTAAATAATGGATAGTATTTTTTATTGCATACACTGAATTCTGGTTAGCTGTCTCAAATTTGGTGCTTGGCCTTTGTTTGTACAAGTCTTCATTTATCAATCATTCTGTCTATCACTTATCATCTATAATATAAAAGGTTCAGATCCTGCTGAACTTCTGTGGTTACTCCTCTTCCCTTCCTCCCCTCTTACCTTTCCAGTTAGGTATTATTCTCAGATGATATGGTCTAAGCAGAACTGATGGCAATCCTTAAACTTTTAACCCCACTTCCTGCTAGAAAATGTAAACCTTGCTCTTTTGAAGACCCATGATGCATGAACATAGGAAACAGAAGTTAAAAAGGCACATGATGAGACAACRTTCAGTTTTGTTCACATATTTCCTACTCACTAGTTAATCAACAATTACTTGTTGGTAAAAGTTAACTGTTAATTTAAAACAGCTTTAAAAACATTGCGTTGCTTCTTGCATGAAAGGAAATAATTTAAAAGCCACCATAGCCTATCAGCATCTTTACATTTGCCATTACTTTTTTGATAGAAGTGCTGCTTCTGTCTTGGGGCCACACATCACCTTTGTGCTTCCTCTTTCAGAATGTCTATTACACAAGCAGTCAGCAGCTCCACGTGGGTGTTCTGAGTCCTACTGTCGACGATGATGACAACAGATGCCTGGTGGATGTGAACAGCAGGCCCAGGCTCATTGAATGCAATTATGCCAAAGCCAAGAGAATGAAGCTTTACTGGCAGTTTACTCAGGTAATTCTTACTCAGCAGATATTTCAGAAAGTTCAAAAGCTTTGTTTCTGCTTTTTTTCTGTACCTGAAATGCAAGTAATCTGTCTACTAACAAAACAGGACCAGTGCACAGTGCCAGGAAACTATTTTTACATTTGATCCCAATAGCAGCTATCTCAGAAGGTTATGTATCTTGCATAATGGTCTTCCAAGTTCATGATAAATGATTTACTATCCAGCTGCTAACACAGAGCTACTGTTAAAAAAAATGATCTCAGTCCCAGGAATGTGATTTAGAAGAATCAAATCAATCTACTTAGGAGTAAGGAATGTAAAGTTTATGCTGGTGTGACAAGAGGATTTTTTTTGTTTGTTTGTTTTTTTCCCCCTTTTGGAAAGTGACTCAGAAAAGGATGTAGAGGGTCATCCTTCTAAGGAGGTACTTGTGCAGCCCCTTTCCCTAAAACAGCTACTGCATTTTTGGCACTATAAAAAGAAGAGCAAATAAAGGCTGAGAAGTACTTCCACAGTGATGAGAATGCTGATAAGATAGAGTTCAATGTTTACACTTTGCAAATGATTTATAAATACAGGGAGAACTTAAAAAAGGGGGGGGGGGGGCAAAAAAACCTCCCACAAAAACGTTCTGGGGCTAGAAACCATGCTCCATGTTATAATGCTTACAGAGAGCACTCTGTAGTTCAGCTCAGAGGAGGTGGCAAGGTGACTCAAACATATCGGTATTTCCGAAGAGGGAGATAGGTTATCTTGATGACAAAACAGGCTCCAATGGCTGGAAGCTGAAGATAGTCCAATCTTTCAAAAGAAGATGCAATTTTCTTAAGATAATAATTAAAATACTGGTAGTCTACCATGTGATGTAAATAATGATATGTATGTCTGTTGCTTAGGATAAATAAAATGATTGCAATACTTTCTAAAACAAGTACCTAATTTAGCTTCTGGGAAAAAATTAATGGCTAGTGGATGCCAGAAGTCAGTCTAAACAGTCACAGTTGTTCCTCTGCAGTCTTGAGTCTGTGAATCTAGTTGTGTACTTCACTTCTGTGAAATACGGCACAGTGATCCTTTTTCACCAAAACCTAAGTTAGTGGTATAGAAGCCCATGGGCTGAGATTCTGCATTACAACAATTTCATCCCTGCATATAATTTCTTCTGCAACATGCACATGGGTTTGTAAATATCTTTTCTGCCTATTCATTAGGGTTTGTTTCTTTTTTGATTTAACCAGCCTTAATTAGTGTATTTTAGGACATGGGTAGTGGAGTGTCCACCTTAGTGCAGAGATCATTTGGACAGTGATCAATAAAGTATAGTATTAACATAATTTGTATTTATAATTGAAAGTAATCCATAATCTTTGTCTTGAAAGGGTAGCAGTCAAGCAGCAGATGTTAAATAACTAATCTGGAAGGACATCCCAGCTTTCACTTTCGGTCCCCCTACTGGCAGAGTTTTAATTACGTCTTCTCAAATTTTAACAATGGCTTTGCTATGGAGGCCTCACTGTGGCCACCACTGCTCTTGATTTTTGGTACGATTTTTAAAAGGTATAATTAACATTATTTATTTAAACGGTATTTTGGTAACATTTCTGTACTGGCCATCTGTTTGGTGATTGCTGAATTCAACCTGACCCTTCAGTGACAAGGGTTTCTGCTTCAGGCTACTGCTGCATTTTGTAATACTAATTATGCTAGATCCAATTTGGGGGTACCTCAGTAGAATGCACTGGTAATTTAACTAGTAGAAAAACACTTCAGAAATGGTATTTAGCTACTTTGTTTTCCAGCTGTATTTCCATTCCATGTCCCAAATACAGTTTCCAGATGAAGGTACAGTGCTGTTAAAACTAGGCTGTATGGACTTCTACAAAGAAAGTCTTCTACAAAGAAACTTCTGCCTAAGAGCAGAGAAAGCTAATTAGTTGTTTCCTTATGATAAATTAAGAGACACATGAAATAATTAAAATCTTGTTGTTCAAAAAGGATTTTGTTAATACCCAATGCAATTAAAATGTTATTTATTTCTCAAAATACAGTATGGTGCACAACCCCACTGCGCATGCTGTAAGCTAGAAGAAAACTAATGAGAGTAATCAGGGCTTGCCAAGGTCAACTGATTACTACATTTGAAATGCTCCTATTTAGTCTGGTGGAAGGATATGTTTCTATGAATGCACTAGAAGCTGTCTATCTGAAGTGGGTCATTTTTTTATTACATTTTGAAAGCTCTGGTATTTCTTTTCAATGATGTTATGCAGTGAGCAGAACTACTGCAAAATAAGCAGGACTAAGTTTATTGATGCTTGTGTAGTCTTGAAGCTTGTGATATATTAATTTAATTTAAATGTAGATGTTGGCCATATCTTTTCACAGCACCTCCTTTTGACTGCAAGCACAGTTAGACTTCTATAGATTCTCTGGTCTGACAGTAATTCCCACAAAAAGGTCTGATGATGCTGATCATTAAAAAGATGTAGCAGTGCCAGGGGAGAATTGTCTCAGAAAGGAAATGGGAACCAGGTAAGACTTACAAAGCTGGAGGAGGATGAACAAATTGAACTAGATTTCTCTGACCAGCACAAAAATCAATATATCTGCCCTGTGCTCCAGAGATATGAATTGCTCCAGACATTTGAATGAGGAAGCTTTCTCATTTTCCTGAGACATTCTGTATTCTGAGAGACAGCATGAAAGTCTTGTGATGTGACATGGGCTTCAGTCTGGTTCATATAAGACTGTGCAGCTTTTTGAAAATGCACTGTTCAGATTAGGTTTGTTCCTCCTCATTTGCATTGGTGAAAAGGAACGATGAGAAATATCCTCATGACAAAGGTAGAAAGATACACGTCATCCGTAGCTAGTTGTCTCCTTGATTCTGTAGCTCTATTACAGGATTATTCCCCAACTTAAGTCTTCGAAGGACTAGGACTATATATATACACATCAAACTTGATTTTTTAATTTATAATTCACTTYGGTTTTAAAATTTTGATTTTCATCAAGTTATGTGATTACCTTTAACTGTAGGCAACTGGAATCAGATACTCAGGAAAGTCCCACTGCTGTGCTGTGGACAGAACAGTGGTTTGACAGGCATTCACACGGAGGGACACCACCCCTCACCGCCAGCTTCTCTGGCCCTGAAGATGTTTTCCTTGTATGTCATGCTGGCTGACTGGCAGAGGCCCTAGGAGACCATGTGGTAGCTTTCTTTACAGGACAGACTTTCATAGAGCATTCAAAGTCTGGTATTATGGGTTTGTATAATCAGGATCCATCTAATCTGACTCTGAGCAGGATTCCATGCTCCACAGCTTTGTACAGCTGCTAAATGCTCTGTGAACCAATAAAATGTAGGCTTCTGTGACATTCCTGCTTCCAAGGCATCTTCAAGTGTTTATATCTGTAATTACGTCAAATTATGTAAATTAGCCCTGAAAAGACTCCCTTCAAATGGGTAGTGTTTGAGTTTTATTGCTCAGGTTGTCTGTCAGGTGTTCTCCTAGGAAAATGCTTATTTTGGGAATACTGTTACGCTGAACTGTCTTATACATGTTTGACAAATCACCTATTTCTGTATGTCTCACCACTTTTTCATTAATCAGAACAAAATTAGACCTTTTAGCAGAGTAGTAAGTGATCACCACAAATTACACATGGCAGAGAGGATAGAGACAAGAATTATCTCGTAGCAAAGTGGTCGGCATTTTATTAGAACATTAATTTAAACAAGATATTAAAGAACCTGCTCTGGCATCATGAACTGTAAGGGAAGTGAAACTACCTTTGGTTGTCATGGAGTGCCCCTTGTTTAATACTCAGTCCTCCCAATATTTCCTAGATTTACTTACAGTAATTACTACAGTTCTTCTGGGGACGCAACTAGCTTGAAGGCCCAGGAGTGATCTGATGCTGGCACGAAAGAATTAAATCCTACTTGCTCCCTGTGGGTTCTTCATGGCAAGCAGCAGGTACATATGCAATGTCCTGGCAGGGAGCAGAGTGCTTGTGGGAAGCATCAGGTCTGCTGCACACATTCATGATAATCACCGCACATGCACTCAGTAAATCCACTGTCACTGGGACTGCCAGATTGATTGTGTTGCATGTGCCAAATAGAGCCTGTGCTGTGACAGAGAAGGGGCTTTGAGATGTAGGAGAAGAAAGGGAGGCCGGTGCCCCGGCTATACAACTTCTTGGGACATCTTTCAGTGGAAAATGTTTGTGTATGGCCAAAACTAGGATTCATTCTTCTGAACTGACTCTATCTGCTATTAACAAGTTTACATGTTCTGTATACTAAGAAATCATATATTTTAAATGCTGCAGTCAGTCATCTCACTTTTTTTTTTTTTTAATAAGTTCCTCAGTCTCTGGTAATGATTTCTCAGGTTTCTTGCTGACAGAAAAGCAGTTGACATAAAGCATGCTCTGCAAGTAAAACTCATCTCTACATACATCACCTACCTTGCATGACAAGAGTTTTATATGTAGGAGATTTAGAAAGTATACTTACAGCATGTTAAGGCACAGCACCTTTCTGATCTTCTTCAGGCCTGTTCTCCAGCAGCATACAAAGGTGTGAGGAAGAAGTTTTTCCACAATTGCTCTTACCTGGTAGCATCTTTATGAACTGCATGTGTATATTAAGTTGGCTAGGGCTGCGATTGTTTCTTACGCTTCTAACCAGCCTACCTCAGCCGTGACTATTTGCTGTTGTGAGAAAAACGTCAAGTGAGGGACCTGCACAGAACAGGTGTGAGAAAGCATATAAGGCAGAGCTACTGGGACAAGATAAAGAATGTAAGGTGGGAATTTGGATCGAAGTATAACATGGTGGATTTTGAGAAAGGAAAACCTGAGTAAAAGATGAATTTGGAATTTACATGTTATGGAGAATCACAGAATCACAGAATGGTTGAGGTTGGAAGGGACCTCTGGAGAGCATCTAGTCCAACCCCCCTGCTCAAGCAGGGTCACCTAGAGCACGTTGCACAGGATCACATCCAGACAGGTTTTGAAAATCTCCAGAGAAGGAGAYKCCACAACCTCTCTGGGCRACCTGTGAGAACTGTGATCCTAGTCAGTTTTTCCACAGGAAATCCTCCCATTCAGAAGTGTTCAGAGAGAGTGGGATAGGCCATCTTATGTAAATAACATCTGTTGCTAACAACTGTAGTTGTTGTACGTGTAATTTCTCCAAAAATACCATAGTGAGAATTGCTGTGAAAGGAATGGGGAAGACAGAAGGGAGCAAATGAATTACTCAACTCTAGCGATATTCCACTGATACTATGAAGCATGGTCATCCATATCTCATTTCTATAGATACTCCATTTAGTTATGCAAAGAAAGAATAAATTGAATTACTGAAAGCATTTACACCTTGTTCCTTGTACATATTGTGGCCTTTGCAAGATAGTGATTCTGAATTATTCTTACCTGTTTGCATTTTATGAAATTAAATGATGTGCAGTGCTAGTGCTAGCTGGAACGATCACCCAGAACTGTATCCCAAACAAGGGAATGCAGCATCCAGATTGCACAGTAAGAGTAAGCTTGAGACCTGTGAACCGAGCAGAGAATTGCTGTACTAATTCCATACACCCTCTTGCTGCGCATACATAGTGCAGGTGCACTATTACTGAAGTGGTTGCTAACAGCAATTAACAGTTGCCAGTGTCTTTCTAATGCCTATTCCCATTTCTTTTATCCATACATTAGCTCTCAGGTATCTGTGTACAGCAGGCATTAATTTCAGTAGAGCTATGCATCTGAAGGAACAACTGTCTCTATGGACTTCTTCAGATTCTTTCATGCTGAAAGCCACAGGGTAGAAAAACAGCATCATTAATTTCTGAAGCATTTTAATTTACGCTGTACTTCTAATCCCAAAGGATAGAAATACACTCAATACGTATTTGCAGTATAAAACATGCTGTATTGCTGTATAGCTATATAATTATGCAGTACTATCTGCCCAACAGCTCAGAACAGAAAGTGACTGTGATCCTGTTAAAAAAACAAACAGATTTTGATCCTGCAGGAGAAATATAAAGAAAATCAGAACCTAATTATTCAATTAATTGAGTCAACAGACTAGGTTAAACCCCACAGTTCTAGTAAGGCTATCTGATTTGAAATAACCACTGTGGTCAAGTGCTCAATTTTAAATCTGTCACAAGAGAGCACTTCCAGAAGCCCCAGCCCTCCCGATGCTGTGTTGGTGTATGGGTTCAGTACATCAGTAGCACTTTTTTCTACACTTAGCTATTCTTTGCTTGTCTTTGATCAAATATTACCCTAGCTTGCCTGTACTTAATATTGGAACTAATAGGATAACTGCACAAGGTGTTATAGCTGGAGGATAAGGAACCTGAACTATTATGCTGCTTAGATATGAGAAAGTGATATTTAATGTTTTTCTCTTCTTGTTGCCTTAGTAAATTTGTCCCCAATGCATGTGCAGCTTAACCAATACTGTTTTCATATTAAACACTTCTCTTTCTTCAAAAATAGGTATTTTAAATTATTTGGGTTTTAGAGTCCTTGGACTACTTCTTATTATGAACTTACAATCTCTTTAACCCCATTTATGCAGAACAAAATTACTTAGAAATATTAAAATTCTTAAAGCCTTCAGTCTTTCTCCATTATGAATACTTGACTTCAATTTAAACATGAAAATATATAAGCAAAATATTCACATGCAAAACAATATTAAATACAAGTAATACTACATAATATTGTGTTTTAATAACTGGTATTAAATTTGCTTGCAGTTACTGCTGTAGTTAGTGGCAACCAAAGCCTTTTCTTGTACAGTTTTAGCTTATATTTGGAGTAATTTTCTAGTAGCAGGTTTTAATCTTTGCAAATTAGATGTAGAACTTGCCAGCTAGAAAGTTTCTGTGTGAATGCAGCAGTAAAAGAAGCTTTTAGGGGGTGCGTTTCAAGTCTTTTCCAGCATATCACATTATGCAGTATTTACTCTCCTGAGGACTGCATTTAAGCTCCAAAGACACTTGTGCTGAATTAATTTAAAAGGAAGTTAACACATTGCCATGTTTTTCCTTCAAAGCAGATACCCTATTTGCATATTTTAGCATATAATTTTCAACACCACAYTTATTTAGAAAGAAGTTATTTGCTCTAGTTCCACATTATTTTCTTAATTTTCTGATGTCCAGATAAATTCTCTCCAAAAATCACAAACTGCTTCTGATAGCAAGGTACTGCATGGCACTATATGCCATACAATGTCATACGATGACACAGATGCAAAAGAAGAGCCAAATCCAGAATGCTATCACTTGACTGATAACTAAGAAATCAAATGACTGGGTTTCAGGAAGCCTGAGCTCCGTTCTCCGTTCCTCCTTTGTTTCACTGAACCGAACACTTACTGTGTCTTGCTTTCCTCAGCTGTAAAATGGATGGAAGTACTTTTACTATTAGAGTATGTCTTCTATTATTCTAACTTCCTAGACAAAACCAAAATTTTGTCCTGATCAAATCAGTAAAAGCATCTTTCATTCCAATAAAAACAAGGGCAATGTGTATGTAAGCAAGATTTGGTTACCAAATAATATCCTACAATCCAGTTTCAGATTAAAATATTTCAGCAAATGTTCCCTTGGAAGGCAATTAAATCAGGATGCAAGAATGAGGTATATGACAAGAAAAGAGGATTTGCTACTTAGCAAAATGATCAGGCCAAGTCTGGTATCCAGAACCTGACAATGATACATAGCATAACAGACAAAAAATAGATTATTTCCATTATTGTCTGAGTAAATTGTGCAAGGCTTGTGCTGCAACTGCAAGGAAATTCCTTTCCCAGTATCAATTATAATCAGCTTATAGCTTTCTATGGTGACTGGGGAAAAAGCCATTTCGATAACTAGATACTGTGACCAAAGTCCCAAAGAGCTAAGCCTGAATTCCCATGTTAGAATACACAGACTGATTGAAATACTAGTACAAAATCCTTTCTTAATTTTCTTCAAATGGCGCTCAATTTATTTCTTGGTCTCCAGAGATAAATTTAATCATAAGCATATAATGATAATGCTAACAGTTCAGCTTCTGGGTTAAAATAAGTTATGAAGCCCTCATATTGAGCATTCAGATTAGAAAGYCTAGACTAATCAAATGCAAAACCCCCAAAAGAAAAAGAATGTTGTCATTTGGTATTTTTGTTTTCCAATTGAGTTACATTTTAGTAAGAATTACATTTCACAAAGAAATAGGAATGTATATATTCTCACATCTAAAAACCCTAAATTTTTGGGAATCCATTAGGAGGTCTAAGCAAATCATGTTCCCTTTTTTCTAGGGAAAAGAAAAAAAAATCTTGCGTTTTTTTAATTGTATTAAAAGAAGCTTCTTGTTTGTCTGGCTGAAGATGAATAACTACATATTCTGTTATGCAAAGATCGGTAGCAATAATGTGAACTTTCCTTTACATTTCTGGGTATGCTTTGTTAGAACAGTATTTTCATCCCTGAAAAGAAAAAAAGAAAGAGTATAAGGCAGTAAGATGTGCATATGCATGACCTTCAGCTGCATGCTATGAAACGATTTTTCATTAGCAACCTAATGCTGCATCTTGTGTTCACTCAAAAAAGGGAAGGAAAGGGATGTTAACGAGAGTTTTGCATAGGAAAAGAATGCAAAAAGAACTCTGGAAGGCAACATATATTAAATGATGAATCCTACAAAACCAAGCTAATAGATAAAACCTAAGCATACATAAATTGCCACATCACAGATCAGAAAATAAATTAACTAGATATTAATTAATTACCTTGTCTAGCAGCCTGCCTCCACCAATGGTCAATTCTTGCTGTTTCACAGAAATGAACCCTTCTCAGAGCCAGCCATTCAATGTAATACCATAAGGGGGAAATTCCCTTCTTGACCCCAACCTGCTCTGTTCATTTGTCCACACCATTATCTTAGCATGCCTACAGAAAGTTGTTTCATCAGTGCTCTTAAAATTAATGCAGCTCTTCAGAAAAAGAAAAGTCAGTCATTGACTCACAGATGCCCTGTGGCAATGAATTCGATAGGTTTCCTACACTCATATAAATTGCAATAGTTGTTGCAAATTTATAGCTAACAATCATTTCTTCCTTAGAAAGTTCACTTACCAGTTTTCCATCGGTATTTGCACTTTTCATCACTAAAGTCAGATCCCAGCAATTTTCATTTACATCCTAAATGAAGTCGTATTTTTATTTCATTTCAGTGTATGTTGTAATTCCTCATCACCTGAATATTCCATCACACTTTAAAGTGTATTTGTTGCCTTTCTCTTCTACTTTAGACATCTTGAAGCAAGCCTAGATCAAGCCAGATAGATCCAGCCTGACTTGTTTGCAGAAATCATTTATATGTAATCTCAAAGTGAAAGAATAAAGGTAATTTTTCTAAGTTTTCCACAAAATGTACTTGTAAAACATGCAAATAAAACCAGCGTGTCCAGCAATCCCACCTTTTTCCTAACTATCATAGTATTGTTTCTCTACATGGGCAACTACTGTTTGGCAGAATCCATATGAAAAGAGATTTCATATGTAAAATTTTCTATTTATTAGTTAGACCAAAGTTACACTGCCAAAAAACATTGGTGCTGCATATTATCTTTGGACTCTTCTTCAACAGGCCAGGGCTCACTCAAGACTCTGGAGACTTTTAAAAACACAGGAATGACCTATATCAGAGTCTGACCTGCATTCTGTAAGATAAGCACAGCATTTCTTGTTGTTAACTTGTATATATACATCTTAAGTTCTCATTTAGAACTTAGGCGTGCAGAATTTAAAGCACTAAATAGCCAGAGTATTTCATATCACTCACTACAGGGGTTTCTGCATTTACAGTTTTCTGAATGCTACAAAGTAGGACAGTTGGCAGTATATTGTGAAAGCAGGATGTAGGAGAGAGACTTAAAATAGCGTTTAATAGTGAGGAACAAATTTCAGAAAATGTCAACATGTGAATCACAGATCCCACCAACATGCATTCCTAAAGCTCACTCTGTTCAGCTCTTATGAGTGTCAGTTCTCAAAAAGGCATCCAATTTAATTCTAAATGAACTGTCTTATTAACTTGTTACTCAGGGCAGGAGCTGTAATCAGAAAAATTGATGCTTATTGTCATCAACTCCATACGATGAAGCTAGCTTTCAATCCTGAATATTGTCTTCTGTTTTTACAAAGGTCTTATTAGGTGAATCTGGCTATTATAAGATGAACCTAAATACATCATCATCTGGATTTGTTGCCAAAACAAAACCAAACTATATTTTCGGCTGCAAATTCTGCATTTAGCCAGAATTGTAAGGACTATATACGTACAAAAGATCCTCTAGTTTTAAACGCTTTCTACAGGAAACAGTGTTGAATAAAGAAAGAAAAAACACTCACACACTATACCAACAGTATGTACTCCTGCAGATATTCTTCTAATACATCAGAAAGATTTCCTGACCATGGTTGAGACAGTAAAGTCTCATTTATACATTCTGAAAAAATCCATAATGATTTCTCCAGTCTGAATAATGGATTTTACTACAAAGTGTTCGCAAATTTTCAGTTYTGTCACCATTTTCTGTAGTAAAATGCTTTTTCAGCTATCATATCCTAAAGAGCTTCTGTGTATTTCAGAGGGGACTTTATTCTATTCCTCTGGGAGTTACTATTTTCTTAATCTTGCTATTAACAATGGGCCTCTGTAATCTGTTATGCTGGAGTTTAGTATATACATGAAAAATATTAGGCTTAAATCCATACATTTTGTTTCTAATTTTTGTACTGTTTTTCTGTAATTTGTTTTCCATTCCAATTACATTCTCTGTATGACATTGTGTTTCCTCTTGCCAGGTTTAATTGCTCTTATTTAAATACTTTAATTAACCCTACTGTGTATTTCCACATCCTGTAGCTTTAACTATTACACAAATTATTTAAATGGCTGGTCTTGGAACCTGGCTGCTCTATGTTCACGAAGCAGATGTAGATTAAACAAAAAAGTAAATGATTGTACAGTCCACTGGTTACTAGAACCTTGTATGGATGTGCAGATAAGGCTGCATCTATTTGATTTATCACAACTGCAGTAGTAAGACTTTGTTGCCTCAAATGAAAATGAAGCATTTATAATTGTATGAAATCTGAACAATTATTCAGAAGTCTTAGTAGAGGAATGTGACAAAATAATGTAAATGGTAAATTCTTACAACTGTTGAATGATGTGTCTGCTTCTGTTGCCAGCAGATGTTTCATAGGATTTAATCATTGTGTACAAGTGAGTGGACATAAGAGCAGCTCTCGGATGGCTGCCTGAGAGTAGAACCTAACTACAGGGTGAGGAGGATTTTTTTTTTTTTTTTTTAACTTAAGAAATGGTTTGGCTGATCCCGATTATAACTCCACCTAAGTTTATGGCATTATACCCAGCAATTAGCTTTGGTTACTATTGAGAAAATACTTCAAATTCATGTTTAGAAATAGTGTCCAGTATATATTTCCATTTGCCTACCTAACTGTAAATAGCAGTGATTTAAATAGATGACAGACTACACCTTTCTAAAACATAACATTACTATATGTAATATTTCATACACATAATAGCAGTTAACAATACTGTGAAAGTAAGGTGCAGTTATCAAATATATTAGAAACCAAGTTGCTTCAAATAAGAAAAACAGCTAATGATATATTTCACTCAGGAGTATTTTAATTTAAGTAGAATT
Organism: Apteryx rowi; assembly: GCF_003343035.1. Classification (NCBI taxonomy): domain Eukaryota; kingdom Metazoa; phylum Chordata; class Aves; order Apterygiformes; family Apterygidae; genus Apteryx; species Apteryx rowi. The sequence goes on from NW_020450849.1 coordinate 634,146, forward strand.
AATTTTGAAAGACTTGACAACTTAGTATATTCTCCAGTTTGCTTTACTTGCAGAGTACCTGTTGGTCAAAGAGTTGGAAAAGTTGACTTACTACTTTAGACTGGAGAAGTAGTTAATCAATTATCTATAACCTTAAAATTTGGAGGTACTTAAGACCTGAATGCAGATTGGGATATCTAAGTATTTTCAACAGAAGCATCCTCATGAGACTGCACAGTATTGAGTCCAAACACCCATCAACTTCAGGACATTAAAAGTCTGGAACTATGTTCATCTTTTGGTTGATGTAACAATCATTTGCAGAAAGCAATCTGTCTTGTTTATCTGAAATTCACTTTTGTAATGATGCAGTCTGCTGCCAAAGAAACTCCAGTTCTTTGCTTACTTGTATTTATTGGCTATAATGAACCCCCAAACCTTGTATGTTCAATGAAAGTTCAAATGTTTGATTCTTGTCTAATTTTGTGGTTAACGTGCGGCCTACATTTAAGCACACTTACTTACATTTTTTCCACCTGTGCAGAGTAACAGATTGTCACGAAGTCTGGAAAACCTGAAGTTTTCTCTCTAAAAGAATTATATATATATATATATATATATATAAATTTAAGTTATGTATTATCTGAGGTAATTTAAGCTGTATTATTAAATCAGGTTTTCAAGACTGAACATATAGAATGAATATACTCTTGCCTGCAACTTCTTACTAGCCTGAAAAACTATGAAGTAGTATAGAAATAAAACTATGTATGTATATGCATGCATATATACATGAATGTGCCCAACACTCAACAAGCTGACAGTACCAGTTAAGTCAGAATTTACGTTTCGAACATAAGTTCAATTATTCTGAGAAAGAAAGAAAAAACACTATTTTTGATTATGAGGATGGCAGATATTTTTGTCTTTTCATATTCAAAAGAGGGATGGTAGCTCCATTATTCTTTTGATATTGACTGAGTGAAGCCCTTGCTAGATAGGAGGAGAGGGAGAAAGAAGGGGGAACACAGCTGACAATAAATTATAAAAAACCTTATGAGAGCAACATCATAAATGAAGTAGCTGTGAGCCCTCAGGATAGTGGGGTGTTTTTTGACTGAAATTGAGACAAATATTAATTTGACACTGATCTGCACTAAAGTTAGTCTCGTGCTATTTTTATTGTTCTTAAATTAAATGCTGGTATTCTGAGGAAAGCAGAAATTATAAACTAAAAAAAAAAATCCAGTTTTTCCAAGCATTAGATAGGTAATATTGAAAATACATGAGCTACTTGGAATAAATTATTGACCTTCTCCTATGCCAACTTTCTCACTTCAGCAACATCCACACAGAAGTGACCACATAGACCCAATGGCTTGTAAAAATCCAGTTATTTTTTAAGACTAAATTTTGCGTCAATAGAAATTTACCCCAGTGTTCTGCAGAAATGAATGAGAAGGTCATGCATTCTGCTTGGAGTGGAGATGATCTGCAATGATCTGTGATTTTATATACACCTCATCATCAGGCTTTGATTCAAATGTATCAAAATATTTGCAAAGATTAGATTTGCTACTTCAAAACTAGACTGAACATGTACATGTTTGGGTCATGGACTGAAGTACAAATAGAAAATTATAGACTAGTGAATGCAAAGATTATACTGCATATGTGATACAGGACTGGATATACTTATTAACCTATTAAGACCTTTTATTTAAAAATATACATCATTAGACAAGCTGATAAGCGCTTTTTTTTTTTTAAGGTACAATAACACAAACTTTTACATGATGCGCAAAAGGTAGGTTTAAACTCTTTAACAAGTGCATACGCCTTACAGTAACTTGTTAAAAAGAGCTATCATCAATCTAATTTTCAGGAATGCTGACCAACTGCAGCATTTATTTAATGTCTCTCATTTTTTATAGATGATCAAACCTTGTATAAGTTTCATGCCCAAGGCCTCTTACTAGGTTATGAAGCCCGGGTTCAGTCTAAAGCAACAACCCCACCTCCCTGTTTTCCCTTTCTACAGTGCTTTTTTGGAGAAACTGGGGAACCCATTACAACTAGCAGCTCACAGAACCCATCACACCTACCTAAACAACTTGAATATCATGGATCACATCTGGCACGTGTGCTGAGCACAAATGGAGAATAAACTGACCAAGTCAATTTTTTGTTGTGAATTATTTATTCAGCTTTAATGATGCTATACACCCACATATGAATCTTTCCTTTCAAATAACCAAATTGTGTGAAGCAACATCTTTGTTCTTTTCCCACAGAATGTTTTTTTGTTCATCTATCAAAACACAATGTTGGCAATCCGACTTCAGCATAGCGTTCATTCCACTCCCTTCTGAGTAAGGGAATGGAAAACTACTAGGTTCTTCTTTTTTTCTTCCCCCTTACTGAAGAAAATTAGAGAGTAAATATGATGGTAAATTTCTTTTAAATATAGCCAGAAATCAAAAACATTAACATCTCATCTAATTAAATAAGCCTGTCTTTCAGTACCTGAGACATTGATTTTTTTAAAATCTTATTGTAGACAAAATATGAGTAACCTTGAATAGCAAAATATGAGTAACCTTGAATAAAAGCTTGAACCTATAAAATATACTAAGAAAGGCATTTATAGCAAGAAAAAGCTTTTAAATTTGTTGGCCAGAGGAGAAGTTTTGAGCACAGTGGATATATTTCTGCTCAGTAATGTTTTGCCACTGAAACTATGAAAGAATATTTGAGAGCTATGGTCAAATCCTACTTCTGACCCTAGTACACTGTCCTCTATAACAATCTGGCAATCTCATATTGAAAGATTACTGTGATTTCATATTGTAAACATACAAGATTTTTAGTGAGAAAAATCCTGAACTGTTGAGAACTTTTTTGGCTAGGTATACGTTACAGAAACTTTCTAATGTATCTTCTGGTTTTTGCCATGAAGTCAAAGAATGCTTTGTTTTGAATGGAGCTTATTTGAGGAGTGTAACAACAGTATCTAACCCTATTTCTGCAATAGCAATTGTATGGAGGGGCGGGAGTTCCACTGTGTATGCATACCGTATGTATGTTTCTGCAAAAGAAATTGTATTTCATGTCTTCTCTGGTATTTACTAAGAGAACTGTACCAGTATTCTGTCCCCTTCTTAGCCCTCTGGATGGGAAGTCTTCTAGCCACTTAAAAAAACTTTATGAAAGCTTTCAACTAAGCTTAGTTCTGCAAGGACCAATACCATTAAGGACCTATCCAGCTCCATTATTCTACAGCACAAGTACAGGAAGGGGGAAGGTAGAACTATGCACCCACCACCACACAATAAACCACAACCAAAATCATAGAACAGTTCAACAAAGACTAATTACTTTGCACAGCTAATTAGTACTCCAGCTTTTACCTAGAATAGATAAGCATTTGTGACATGCTGCTCCTCCTACAGGCATGTTAGTTTCTAAGTAGCACTGAGTCACATGAGATACCCTACCAGACATGTTGGGACATCCTCATATTGCACGCTATTATGGTTTGCATGTATCAAAAGGTATTCTTAGATGCTATATTGGTTATATTCTACTTTAGTGAAAGACTTGAAAGGAAACCTATCAGATATGACAGATATGCAGAAACTACAGTAATTCCAAAGGAAGTCTACAGTGCTGGGGTCCATCACGTCTGTTAAGTGAGCCTGGCATTCAGGTTCATGCATAGAGAAAGACATACAGCCAGCTTTTGATGACACTGATCACATGGGAACAGTTGTGTTTTACTGTCACTAGTTATACCTTTGACCAGCATACAGACTAGAAATTTAAAGTATTTGTGTATTAGTGAAAACTGCTTTGCTATTACTGAGTGTACACCTAATAGAGTAGACCAGCCACTGCTTTAGTTCACGTTCCAATAGTTATTGGTCATAACAGGATGACGCATGACTATGCATAACACAGTGGTTACATTAAAAGTATGCTTAGGAAGCACTAGGTCACTTTTATATGGTCTAATGATACCAGCAGGAGTCAAGAGCATTTGCGCTTCTCACAGGAATTACTGAACTCACCTTGCAAAACCCATCACATTTTCAATCAATCAAACTTGTTAATGTTGTCACATTCAGTCCATTTTTATATAATAGTTGACCTTAATTTATTTATCCTCCTGAGATTTCTGTTGCCTTTAAGTTGTCTCTTGTCATCAATGATCTTAATCCTAACCCTGTTCAACTGGCCAGAAAAGGCTTATTTTCCTCCCTAACTTGTTTCTGCCTAAAGAATTGTATTTTATGCATTGTGGTAAGAGAGAGACATTACCCTAGGCTATCAAATTTTTGCCTTTAAATTGAAAATCAGATGTCCTATGAGGGTGGGAAAAGGGAACTAGATGATAGGCAGACAACTTGCCTTTCACTTTCAGTTAGCCTGAAATACTGTAACACAACAGACCATTTTGCTAAGCAGTAAACATGACTGCTATTAGGCTTTTAGACAAGTTTTACTAAATGGTTATAAATAAAGGATTAAATAAAAGGACAGCTTTGTTTTTGCATTTGGCTTGAGCATTCCAAATGCTAATGATGATGAGCAAATGCAGAAGCCATTCAGGAATAATCATCTGATTTGGAGGCCAAACCCAGGTCAGAGTAGCAAAACGTAGCTATCAGTGACAGCTGCTTGCTTGCTCTGAGTTATCCAATTAATGTGCTTTTATGAATTATACAGCTCAATAATTCAGGCTTTGCAACATATACTGGGTACACTGTCATTGCCCTAGAGATAACAGACTAAGAGTGCTCTAGCAAGCTTGTATTAGACATATAGAGGGGAAAAAAAAACACAAGAAAAATAATCATCTAACAACAGTAGGAAATTTTAAATAAGCACAATACAAATCCCTCCCTCTGTACTGTACTTCAGAGCATTCTTTCATCCATGTGACTACTGAAAGGAACCCAAACTGTGTAGACTTCTACCTCTCTGAGGGATTAAGCCATGGTTCTGTACAGCCCTCACATCTCTTAGGAGCTGAGTTGTTCTGGTTCTAACAGAACTTGAACTTTTATGTTTCTCTTTTGTAGAAAAAAAAAATCGCCTTGCTAAAAGCATCTGTGCTCTCTAGAACACTCAACTCACACGTATTAGCCACTGCTTCACTTCGGTGTCTCTTTTATGTGTCATACAGTAGGCTCCAATGTACTCAGCAGGGTGAATTTCAGTAGCCACTGCAGAGTGCTTTGCAGCACATCAAACAGAGCTTCCTATACTTTTTTTCTCCCGAGTGACCTCCCGAGTGACTTGTTTCTGTTAAATGCTGAATCTCACATAAGGGCCCATCAGGAAAGAGGTGGGGCTTCTGTGGTTTGTTTTGTTTTGTTTTTCCTTAGGAGTGGTTATACTTTGTTTATGTAGCTGCCTGTATTAAAGTAGCCTCACCTACACATCTACTGTAATACCTATCTGTGCTCTACATGATTCAGAACAGAAGAAAAACATTCTTCTCCATTATGAACATCTTTTCTTTCTTTACCTTGAAATCTTCAACAGAAGTTAGGTTGGAGGGCAGAAAGAAATTTCAACTCAGCATTGCTCCATTTAAGACATTAGTGCCTTACTACTAGAGGAATCCACAGCACTAAATTAGGTGACTAAGTTCTATACACAGTGCTTGGGGAAAAGAATAGGCACCAAAGAATGGCATTCACAAAATCCAGCCAACAAACTAGGCAGCTGCCCCAGCTGAGAGGCTGAAGAGGCAGATGTAGCCCATACTCCACATTAAGGTTAGACCTGAGCTTCTTATCTCTCTTCACAAACATAAAAGGGTTCAGGAGATGGTCACCACAGAGTTCATTTCACAGAGTCTGGGCAAAGAGGAGAGGCAAGAAGAAATGTACTAGGGAAACAGTTGCGTTTTAGCTGTCATGCTTTATGTAAAATGGAGAGAATGAATTCTTTTCCTTAGTTAGAAATCGCAAAAGACGTCTAAAAGTAGGCTACACAGATTTGTATCCCAGATCCAAAAATAAGGCAAATGAGGGACTTGAACTACAATGTCCTGTAACTTGTGAGTTTTCTGACAGACAAAGTGGGAGTGCTTCTTTATCTTGCTTCCTTAGTACAAGATCTGACCCAAAACCTGAGGATGTCTCAGTCCTCCCCCAAACTGAGAAAAAGACTAGTTCGCGCATGTGCCTGCATCAGAAAGATACAGTCCTAGTTAACATAAATGACAGAAACACAAGCACCTCCAGCATTACTTGGAAGCTTAAAGAAGCTGAAGATCTCAATATTGGGCTTAGGCAGAAAAAAAAAAAAAAAACTGCTAAATTCCAGTCTCTGATTCCTAAATACCATTGTGGATCTGAGCCTCCGTGCCATGCAAAATTGAGTCTACGGGGGGTGGGGGAAATCAGTATACATTTAAGAAATTGAGGTTGTGTGCTTCACTGCTAGAGAAAAAAAAAGATTTTAGCAATGAGAAAATCCATTATCCTGGAGTTTTATATATGAACAACCTAATTCAAAACTCACTGAATTCACACAGGAAACTCTCACCGACTTCAGTGAACTCTGGATCAAGGCCAAAGTAACTTGGTGTGTGTGTGGGNGCACAAATGGCATATACTAAAGCTCTGACTAATTTCCCATCCTTGTTTCTTTAAATAAATTTTTTTTGTATATCCAGCAGTTATAATGCTTATAGATAGAGTTTGTGCTCCCACCAGGCACATTTAACTACTGTTATTAATATGAATGTCAATAAAAGTTATACAGCAAGGGGAAAATACAGTTCACTCAGCATTCAGTTATGGAGGTACATTAAAACGCGTGTTTGTCTAGCAATCACTGAAAATTGTATCTAGAGTCTGCACCTAGGCCCTTCAAGGAGGATTTATGGGAGCCTCATGTTTTGAATTTTATGGATTAGTCTAAAAATGCTCTCTTTCTCCCTCTCTCTTATTCAAACCATATTTAAACCCTCAAGCTTTTAAACTTAGTTCTGTATTCAATTTGCCAGTCTCCAACTGTTTTTTAGAAGCGTCATTCCTCAGAGAAAGTACTTACTAGGTATTACTGGTATGACAGGAGGAGATCCCCCCCTCCCCAAGCCACCTGGATGAAGTGGACCCTGTACTGAGTGGAATCAATTACCCTTGCCTGAGGAAGAGCATTCCCTGAATACAAATCTCAGCATTTCTATGGGATTTATGCTAATATTCTTATAATAAATCAGTCACAGTTGTGACTTTTTAATGCAAAGTATAACAGACTTGAACAAACTGATGTTTTTCCCCCCCTCCAAAAATAGCAACCCCACCCCTTACAAGTAAGCAATTTAAGTATGTGGCTGCTCTTTCTGTACCTTAGCTATACTGATCTGGTTGTACTGAGTTACGCTCCTTTCTTTGATTTGCAGTTTAAGCCAGTAATTCTCTATTACACAAATCCAAGCTGCTCTAGAGACAGACAGACTTCCAGACCACTGCACAAATTATTCTACTCTGTATATTTTGGAAGAAACTTCCCAGGCACTAATGTGTTCAAGTTACTATTATTAAACAGGAGAGAGAAGGTGAAAGAACAAACTGAAACCATAATTAAAGAAAATATGTAATTTAGGTCATCTACATGATGATGATCTAATTGTAGTTTAGATCTGCAGTTAACTATGTGATAACTCCAATGCTTTAAGATTTGCTGCAACTCACAGTGAAGATAAAGAGGGCTTTAATGTAGGAGTATTAAGCTGCCAAATGAATGAAGAATTGATACTGAGGATTAGCAACGTAAGATTATAAGAAACAGTTCTGTTCAGAATTCAAAGAATAAACTATTTAGGCATTTTATCCTGTATGAGGGAATACAGAACATCCTGGACCAAGACATTGGTCCTCTCTGCCACTGTTTGAGGTTTCAGAGGTACAGCAGGGCCACACAGCTAGGTTACTGAACAGGAAAACTAGTCCAAGAGCTTTCAGCTTGTGGTTAAAGAGCATGACGAGAAACAGCTGAATTCTAGGAATCCCATTTGCTGAAATGGTAACCAAGCAATTGAGGCTATTTCAAACTGAATCAGAGATTAAACCAGCCTGTGACAAGAGGCATCTCCACTCCAAATCCAGCCTAGTGCTTATCTTGTCTCTGAGTAATTTTTCACAGTAGCAGAGGGCAGTGGTAAAGATGGACACTGGAATGCTCTCTAACCTATACCACCACACAGTAGCAACGTATCAAGATAATAATATTTAATCAAAAATTTTTTCCTCCATCTTTAAAGGGAGGCCCTATCCAGAACCGAAAATCCAAGCGTTGCCTGGAATTGCAGGAAAACAGTGAAAATGAATTTGGATTTCAACTCGTCCTTCAGAAATGCACTGGACAGCGCTGGTCTATAACAAATGTCCTGAAAAGCTTGTCATCATAGCAGACTAAAATTTTTCTACCCAGTTCTTTTGCTACTGTGTAGCAAATATTGCAATGTTGCCTGCTGTATTGTATTCCCCCCCCCCCCTTCCTTCTTTCCTCTTTCCTCTCCCTTTGATTTTCTTTGTGAGTGTGTGGAAGTTGGGTTTGTGGGCTGAAAATAGACATTTTTATTTCACAATGATGTTTTCATGGCATTTATAGATATGTTGAATGACAGGATATGGTAGGTGATCTTAAAATATTTTGCAACTGTAAATAGGAAACAAATGGAGAATATTTATAACTCAAGCTTTTATTGAATAAAAAAAGTACAAACACTATTACTGTCTAGCTGTATCCATGGAAATCAGTTTGGAAATTAAATGGAGGTTTCAGCATTTTCATAAACCTGAGCTTGATCTTGGCAAGTAGCTGCCAAGTACCAGTATTCTCCAGACACAGTAAAAAAATCCTACCTTGGCCAAAATACATGGGAGGAAACGGCAGCCAGCACCATGCTGCTCTGTACGCATTATGCCCAGTGATAAGAGAGGTGATGCTAATTCCATGGCATCAATAATACAGGCTGTAAAAGTTTCATGATCTCAGCTCACACCTTCCCTAGGTAAACAAAGTAATGGCTAGCAAATTATCAGCATGTTCTCTCTTATAAACTGGGTTACAAATCAAACACTAAATTAAAAGCTAAGCTACTGTTCTCCTGCAATCCATCATTTTCTTGCCTTTTTTTTTTTTTTCCCTCAGAGTCAGGAACATGAAGGTACAAAAAAAATAAAAACAACAGAGAAGGCAGTCACAAAATGAGATTTCATAGCGTTTATTTTCCATGACCAGAATGGAAAACACCACAAAGGTAATGCTGGCTCTTCAACCAAGTGGACACAAAACGGTTCAATTCTACAGCCCCAAGTTAAAGTGGGAGCTTCTAAAGCTTCAGCACTGACCTATCTTCATTATAAATGAAAACAGAGTCAGATATATGAAAAATCCTGGGTGGAGCATGTACTTCCTGGACAGCACAAATACCTTAACTAAAACCTCCTTATGGATTATGGAGGGGAGAAACCAGCTGAACTGGGGCGGGGGGAACAGGGTTGCAGGATCAGTAACTCGGGTATTTACTCCACTATTCTTTCCATGCATAAAGGAATGAACAAACTAGGGAGACTTCTTCAGGAACCAGACTGAAGAAGCTGCTGCACACCAGCCTATGGGAATGTTATTTTTCTCCTATTGCCTCTCAAAGGTTTTTGTGGATCCCTGCCAAGTTACTCACACCATCCTGGAGGAGATTTTATCACACAAGGAAAGAATGCTGATTTCCCATTGCAGCTGTTAATATAAAGCTCAGCTTTTAACAGTGTTTTCTTATTCCCCCATTTATGTTTTAAAACGTACAAGACCAAGCCAATGCTTAATATGTACAGCCTGCCCCCAGATACTAGTCCTACTTCTATCTGTGCAAAAGAATCCAACAGCCAGAGCTTCAGACTCACTAGATTGGTGCTGTGGACAAAAACTGGCTTTGCAATGCTCTAAAGATAGAATTGTATAAGGCACCACTTCAGAGAAGCATTCCTGCTTCTCCTGCCTCCTCTGACAGACAGCTAATAACTTGATTCCTGATACCTTGAGAAGAAGACTTTAGACAGTAGCAGACTACTTCAGAGACCTGGTCCCACCCAGTGGTACTGCTGAGACAGAGTTCACAGAAGCACCTCTGGGGCTATTCCACCCTCTGCGATACAATTCACTGGCTCCTCAGAAACACACCAGCACGTACCCACACATGTGGGCTCTGCCTATAACCAATCTTGCCAAAGCAAGCAGGATCAAGCATGGACTACTTTCCAGCATTAAGAATTTGTCCAACCTAGGTTAAAAAAAAAACCCCACAATATTGAAGTAGCTTCTTAAAAATCAACTACAGTACTGTATTTCAGTTTCTCTCCTCAGAGGTCTTCCATTAGCACTCCCTATTTTCACATATATATGTAAACTATATATGTAAATTATATGTGTATGTGTACGCATATATTCTTTAAAAATGTGCTGTTCTCTGGCTATCGATGACTTGGAGAGAATGCCTTCAGCCACGAGCAGCAGCAAGAAGTGTAAATTCACTCAGCCTTTACTACTGAGCTTTAAGAAAGTGTGAATTCAATGTGGTATCATTTCATCTCAGCTAAGGCTAGGAGAAGAGGATGGAACAGTCTGATGAGATAAACCAGGAAGACTACAATTACTGACCTCTTTATTTCCAGCAGCTTTTATTTGTATGTAAATTATCTCTCTTATTATTCTATTTGTTCTTTTTATTCTGTTGTTTGTTACTTTAAATGGCAGTCATAACCTCTCTGGCACTGGTAATGTGCCAAGCAGTCTTTACAGACATTCACATTCAGAACCAGCTAGTATCATTTTTCTTAATGACTGTTTAATAAGTCATGTGGCACATTAATTATATGTGTTCATCCTTCTGCTATATATAGTTACCATATGTTGGTTTCCCAGAGAAAAAGCTGCAGAGCCAACAACAGGAAAACAGTGTATAACAGCAAATAAAGACGGACTTTACACCTGCATTCTGACCAACTTCAGACATCTCTCAGGCCTTTGGGGGCTGAAAACTCCCATTAAAATGGGAAAGAACATAAAAAATCCATTCAGCAGCAATACCAACACTTCAGTCATATCGAGGAGACGAAGCCATAAGGGACAAAATGGGTAGTTTGGATCAAACCATTCTCCTCTGCTTCTTAGAGGCATACTGCACTCTGAGCAGTTATTTTCTAGGCTTTTATGAGTACTGTAGTATGCTGGAGGAAGACACCCGACAAAGACTTGACAGGAGTGAAAGGAAGGTGCTGAGCTCTGACCTGTTTTATTCCACACCAAAACGTATACTGTATGCGCAATATTTGCCCACAGAAGACTGTCATTCCTGATCGCACTGCAGCAGTGTGTTCAGGTTCTCTGCTAAGCGAAAAGCACTTAACAGAGCCAGGTAGTCTCACCAAGCCGTATGTGGTGCTGCCCAGCCATACCTCCCACTACACACCAGTTTCAAGGCTGTTGGCCCCACTGATTCCCATGGGGACCTGCACCGTTTGCTTCAGCCCCTCTAAAAACAARTATTACAGGGAATCCCTCAGAGAAGAGTGGGCTTAAATTTGATCCTAGTGTAATTCCAGTAACTACAATGGAATTACCAAAATAAACATTGAAAAAAAATCACTAAAGTCCAAACTTGAAACACTACCTCATAACACAGAAATTTCAGCTATCTGTAAAATATTTGCATTATAATAGGCTTTTGTTTTGAATCATGACGTAAACATTTTTACCTGATAACTTATAGAAAAAGGGAAACAGGTATAAATCTGGGGCTAGGTCTACTAAAAGAATACAGCAGTAAGTATGGAGATACATAATGAGTGCTATTACATGCCTCACTTTAAGGTCTCAGAAAAAAAAACATTTTCTTTTATATGCCTCTTTTCTTGGAAAAGCAGGAGAAAAAAAAGCCCAGCAGGACAAGCATAATCAAAAGACAGAGATATCTTCTGCTAATATTCTGGAAATATGCTAACTCTTAATCACGACTGCCTCCTCCTCATCACTTTACTTTTCAGTTACAGAGGAATTACATAGATAGAGCAACAATGTCTTGTACTGCAAAAGACAAAGTCATCAGTTGGCTCCAAATGACCAAAAACATTCCCAAATCTGCCTTTGCCATTGTGAGAAAAAAAAAAAGAGAGGGAGAAAGTTAGCAGGTGTGGCGGAGGGAGTGTTTGGCAAGGCACCTGGGAAAGCCCTGTGAATGTAGCCTTCTTCACCTGGGGAGGAGATCAAACAGACCAGAAAGATCCAATCAACTCACTCTTCTTTCTGCTGGTATAGAACTGCTCCCAATATATTTTGATGACTTTTTCTTGACAGTTAACAATAGTGTATCTACTAGCTGCTGAGGTTTTTCTTACAATTAAAAGAAAATGAAAGTTTCAAGTAGCCCTCAGCCTTCCTCTTACTATACTTCTTCAAAGACCTCTGAGGAGAGAAACCAAAATACAGTACTGTAGTTGATTTTTAAGAAGCTACTTCAATATTGTGGGGTTTTTTTTTAACCTAGGTTGGACAAATTCTTAATGCTGGAAAGTAGACCACTGTCCATGCTTGATCCTGCTTGCTTTGGCAAGATTGGTTATAGGCAGAGCCCACATGTGTGGGTACGTGCTGGTGTGTTTCTGAGGAGCCAGTGAATTGTATCGCAGAGGGTGGAATAGCCCCAGAGGTGCTTTACAGACAACATATAATTATTTTTTTCCATCTCCTTTGCTATCATTCAGCCAAATTGTTCACACCAGGCTATTATCTCCAACCATTTCTCAAGACTAAAAGAATTCCACTGCATGTCCTTTCGCAACATCTGCATCTGTGGCAAGGCACCAGCAACTGGAAGGAAAGAAACTATGCTGACCACATGAGCACAGCTGTGCATAGGAAGAAGCTTTCCACACCCTTGGAGAGAAGATACTAGCTATAGTAAAGCAAGCAGCTGTCACATGTCATTCTGTACTAGATAGCACTGAGTACTCTGATGGAGATACACAGAAAGGGTAGTGCTGAGATTTCAAGGTCACATGGTAATAGAATGCACCAGAATTTTGTTTATACCTTAAAAATACAGATATATTTTATATACAAAGCATGAGGATGCATGCATACACTCACACGCTGGCTGTTTACTGGCAGATAATATCACATTAAAGCACACTTCATCCAACTGTAGGGTTAAAAACATGGAAGTAAGACACTAAAGAGTAAAGTTTGGGAAAAATTTTATCACCAGGCTACACAGAATACCATCAACAACATACACCAACACTCAGTCATACTACCTCTGTTTTTAACAGAGACAAAAAAGCAGAAGACAGCTTCCTCACATTTGCACTTTTGTTGAAGTAACCTTTAAGGTTTTTCAGCAAGGTTAGGTCAGAACAACGTCTCAAAACTAGAATGCAAAATAGATAGACCAATACAACACATCATATCACTAAAGCTTTTAACAGTGGTACTGCTTTTCCATCAGCAAGAATACACAGAGTTTTAAAAATACTGATACTTTCTTACCACCAGGAAGCCCTACAAAATCCTACCCCTTGTGGCAGCAAAGCTTGGCTGTCTCATAACCCAAGTCTCTGCCTATCCAGGAATCTCTTGCTCCCTCATTTATCCACAAATAGACAAGTCAGATTTTTGGGATATAAAAATACATCTCCTTGGCAAAAGAAAACAACCTTAGTGTAAATCCACATGAGAGCAAATCTAGTCCCCAAACCTCACCCACAGCACAGAACACTAGCTGTAGGGGCTTGCCACCTCTCAGCCAGACTGGAGGGAAGAGAAAGTTCTTGTCAGCACACGCAAAGGGCATAGCAAGCCTCAGCTTGTCATTTTGGCTAATATACTTCCCTTAATTGCTATCATTGTTAAACCCTCTTAACAGCTTAGTGCCTCAGTTTCCCATCTTCAACACTTGTTCTAGATACTAACAGTTAACCTCAGSAAGACCTGCTCATTTCCTGAAAACACAGACAGCAGGTGAGACTCCTGTATTTAAAGCACCCATATGAACAAATCGAAAGCTACTTTCTTACCTTTGATCCTGTTAGTAAGAAGTTTTATACACCATGTTTTTGTTATATACCATTATTTTATAGTTTTCTATATTTAGACACTGTTCAGCAATATAGTGACCACTTGATCTCTAAATGCTATGGAAATGCTTATAATTAAAGAGGAGATACAATATGGACGTTATAAAAATAGCCCAAAATATTTCTACAGTTAATCTTGAATAACCAGTGACAAATCACAAAATTGAAAACTCCTGTTACTTCCCACAGTCTAAAAATCACTAAGCAATTCTCCGACTCAAAGCCAGAATCAAACATTAGCATCAAAATGCTGAAATTCTGTGCAACCTACTGTACTGATACCTGCTAATAAGAGATGAATCCTCACCTAGTATAAATTAGCACACATCCAGTGCCTTTGAGGAACAGTATCAATTTCAGTCTATGAGGACTCAGCCTGGACCCCCTAAACACCTCACGAGCAAGACTCATGCTGAATTTCATAAATAAACCCTGTTTATACATGAGTGTAAGTAGCATTCAAAACTCACACATCCAACTCTAAACCTGAACAACAACAAAAAAGATCCTACTAATCAAGCTGGCTGCTGAAAATACCCTACCATACAGATGAAAAGGTACAGCACCAGCACTACAAAGACAAGATTTGAAAGTTTTCCCACGGACAGTGAAGTTTCCAAAACAGATCTTGTGCTGTAACTATTTATGACAAACATACCCAGCCAGATTGGGCAGCCATTTGGAGAGATCTTGTTCTATTAAGAGATGAAAAAAGACCATCATCATGCTAGATAAATGAATCACCTGGATTCTTACTGTGCCTTTACATAATACTGTGCTCACATGTTTTGCTGTAGAGCACATTTTACCTGAGTAAACATCTCACAAGAAGAAACCCAAACCCCCAAAAAGGATATCAGTGATAATTTCAGATTTCTGGCAGGTACTACTCTTCTAAGCAGTCTCACTTTTCTATTCTATAAAGGCAGAGTCCCAACTTAAACTGAATTGCTTTGAATCCAAACTGGCTGACTATATATTAGATATCTAACCCTTCTGCCTATAGCTGAATGCAATGTAAGCCACCTCCTTTTTTCCCAATCCTTGTATATTGTGCCTAGGCAAAAGGGGTTATCTCACTGTTTTGATTTCTGTATGTTTAGAATTCAAAGAAGGAAGAAAAGAGACAGGGAAAGAGGAAGTGAAAAAAGGAAAAAAGAGCCCAAGTGTCTACTCTGAAGTTTTGTAGCATAGAGACAGAAATATTCAAGATGACACCTCAGGCTTAAAACAGTTTACATTTAAACCTCTGTGCTGTTCCACAGCATGACTTTGTCTACCTGGTCTCACAATTAGTAACTCCTGTAAAGGATGGCAAATTGAAATAATCTTGCTTCTTAAGAGTGATGCCTTCAGGTATTAAACCTTTGACTGCAGTTTCCTAAGAGACATTAAATCACATGGAGCTTTAGACATCTGAAAAGATCTGTAACACTGCATATCAAGTTCATGGAAGTCAAGGTTTACTGATATAGTTTCAGAAGTTGGTCTATTCACTTAGATTTCAGATTGCCTGCAGAAGCTGATTTATGGAAAACATTCTGATATCCTCTCATGAAAGATGAATATTATCAGTTAACCAAATTAGCTAGATATTCGTCAACTTTTCTTGTATGTCCATTTCAACAGGACTGCTTGAAGAGTCACATGCTATCCAGAAGGAAAATTATTATTAAAATCTGACCTTCGATTACTCATTGAATTACAACTTATTGATCCCATACCTTCCTTTTGTCTCAATACAATGTCTGGCACTGTTAGGAGCACTGTAAAAACAACAGACTATTACTGATCAGAACATGAATCAGAGGTGCAGGGAAATCAGATTTTCAGCAGATTTGCTGACAAGTCACACCTCACACTTCCCCACAGACTACTCTCTGATACACAGTATATCACTGGAGATTTAAAAAATGATCAGCTGTGACAGAGTTCAATAGTCATTTACAATCATAGGTGCTAATTTACTCTCTTGATAGCAGGACTGCTGGAAGAAGGCTACAGTAGTGTAATCCGTCAGCAATTCCCTCTGCATCCAGGCATGGCCGGCAATGCACAAAGAGGGAGCAGAACAGGACAGGGACGGGGGCAAAGGCTTGGGGTTGCTCCATCATGCATCTCCCATGAAGCCTTGGCTGCAAGTAAAGCTTCAGGTGATTACACGACAACGCTATGCATCTTTGCTCTCCAGTTTTCTTTACCAACTGATTTTTCTAGATCATCAAAGTAGGAGCATGTTATCCTTAATTAAATGTGTCTTGCCTCTTGTGCTAAAGGAACATTAGTTTGTGTTTAACAGTTATTTTTATTCAAACATTAAAGAACAAGAGAATCAAAGTCTGCTCAAAATTATAGCCTACTCATGAGCCAAACTGTTCAGCTCAAAATATACTTTGCTTTTTAACTTACATGAGAAGCAATTATGTGCACGAGTGAGTGTTTTAAGGTCTCTAGCTTCTTCTGTACATTATTCTGGATTCACTTTTCTGACCACAGCTTTTCTCCTTCTCACGAAAGAGATGTAGTTACCATGGGAAAAACAAGGAGGTTTGTTTACAGTCCAGAACTCACTTCAACCTTCTAAAACATTCAAGAAACTTCAAAGGTTTTAAATGGGTTTCATGGGTGTTAACTTGTGCAAAACTTTGCATTTGGCTCCCAAATTCCTGTATATTAATGGAGATCCTTGTCTAGTTCTTTGACCTGACAGAGAAGTTTGAGTAGTTCACAGCATATGGCAAAAGAAAGACTATGGTGTTATAGTCAATATTTTACCACCTTTGTAAGAAGTGTTATATTTTACAGCACAATGGACTTGTCTTTGAAGTGGTCTAGAGCTTTCTCATCCATGTAGAGACAGCATATGACTTTGAAGTCAGAGAGTAAACATGCAAATACTTTCTTTCTCTATCACAAATTTTCTTCCTTTAAGCTCATAACCAAAGTAGTAAAGCACAACTGTAGATATTGATGACTTAACATTTGCACCAGTAGAGGGGCAGTTATCCAAGCAGAATGGAGGTGCAGAAGAACAATACAGAAGAGAAGAGGAAGAAGAGGCTGATCAGTCAGCTTACGCTTGCCTAAGGCTAGCCTATTTTCTGATGGAAAAGACAACACATTTTAAAACAGGCATGTGCTGATATTCATATAGTCGTCCAGTATCTACAATTCACGCATTTTCCTTCCTGTGCTCCAGTCATCAAATGGTGAACACCTAATGCTGAAGCTAGAAATCTGTCACAGTGTGGCTGCTATCCCTAGCTGCTTCTCCACATTGCACTTTACAGGCGTCAAGTGTTTAATAGCACCTTTATTTCCCTTGCTTTTGAAAACTGAGCACAAATCCCTCTGGCAGTACATCCTCGCAGTCCCCTGCAAGACAACAGTACTATTATTCTTAGGTTTATAAAGCACCTTTCCTACCTCTCCAGGTGCTCTACTGTTACAATAATAAACACCACAAAAATAATGTAAAACAAAATTTAACAACCACAGAAGGAAACATCCAGATAAAACTAAAAATAAATAATATAATAGTCCAAGTCAAACCTTGAGGTCAAACAAATGCAAGACTGCAGGTAAACTGAAGGCAAACACACAAATGCAAACCTAACTTCACAAACAGAAGGTTTGGGGGGAACTTGAGGGACTGTCCACAAAAGTACTACAAACATTGCTTCAGAGTGTTCCTAAATTACAGGCAGGCAACAGTTCCCACCTGACTCTACTCAGATGTCTGTCTAGGATCTCTAGACATTCAATAAGAACACTTCACGCTTCCCTGGGACTAGGGCAGAGAGAGTTGACTACCAAGATTGACACCAACTCTAGTAACCTTAACTGAAGAAGTCTGTAAAAATAAGCAGAAATTATGTGTTACGAAAGAGTGTCTACACAGGAAGATAGATAAAAGAAGGAAAAGAAGTTCTAGGAACTCAAATTATTTAACAACTGAGTGCAGTGATTTTGGAGGAAAAGAAATGCATTTGTTACAATATCATGATTAAGAACATGAATCCACACAAACACAGTTAAAACTAAAGTTACCAAAAGTCTTCAATTTGAAAATAAAAATCTTGATGGATATGTTAATCCTATATGTAAATTTACAACRACTTTTCTTTACCTACCTATCAAAGTCATTATTTCCAATACAGTTACACCTTTTATTTTTTTGACACATTATTTATGTTCCATTTAGAACATATAAAATGTTCTATGTTCAGTTGCTTTTAAGCCTACCTTATACACACCAATGTACTTACTGCCATTTGCTACACATTACCCGTGTCTAGAACATGCATGTACCATCAGTTAACATGAATATCTTTAATACAACATATTTGCAATTTTCACATAAAATGCACTCCAAATGTCTTTTTCTTTATATAGTGATAACACCAATAACAGTTCATACAGCCTCACCAGCTACTTAATCCTTTTTAATGTCATCGATGATTTGTATCTGACCTAGTTAGGTTTCTTCAGTTGTTACTGTCAGTAAAATACCAATAGGCACAGTCCTCAGCTTCCTGCAGAGTTAAGTTGACTGTACTATTTTTCTTCTCCTCATATTTCTTTCCACTTCTTCCCCGATAGTAATATTGAGAAGACTTTGAAGTCATGTTCATTTTAAGTTGAGGATTCACTTGTGGTGCTCCTTGGGCTCAGAGCACTTGCCCAGATCTTTTTAAAGTTTCACATGGATGGTGACGCCAAAAAATTACATGAAAACAAAAAAAGAACAGAAAAAAGGACAAACTACATCGTACACTACTCCTGCATCATAAAACCAAACAAAAAAAGAAGGAAAAAGATAGTAATGGAAGAGAGAGGATGCATTAATGCACAGCACAGCTTTCCATGCCCTTTAATGAAACTAAGTATAGCATTTCTTGCTAAATTGCAACTGGCAAAGATGATAAGAAGGTGAAGTCTGCACTACAACAAAAGACCTTGAGCTCTTCTGACTACAAGAGCAGTTGCTGGGAACATCTCCTGGAGTACTAACTTCCCAAAAGGGCATTGAAACAAATTAAACAATGCATCTACTGTTTTTTTTTTCTTCTTAATAGCATGAATCATCCTGCACTTTATCTGGTGATGCTTAAGTATGCCCTGTACATACATGCCTGAGGAAGCAGTATTCCTGCTTATGCACAGTGCTAACCAAACTTCTTCCTCAAATGGTAGTGCATTCCCTTCACCATTTAGTACCAGATCTCAAAAGGAAACAGGGGCACACCCAAGCACAGAATTGCATATAATTTAAAAAGAACCTCCATTTAACACACTGCAGCAGCTTGCTTTTGGCTGTGAAATTAGAAAGCCATCCTCATTGCTGTGAGAACGATTAACTAACATGCAGTACTGTCCTGATAAACAAAGCCTATATGCCACATTGGAAGTGAGAGGGAAGAAATCCCAAATCAGAGAAGGAAATGTCTAAGTTTTTAGTACAGATGAAAATGGGAAGTGAAAGAAACCACAAAAGACTCTCCTATGAAGTCTAGAAAATGAATCTATAAAGGATTATAATGTAGTCTGCAAAGAGGCTCTGTGATTACTTACAATATCAGTGAATACACTATGAATGTTACGATGGCTAGAAAGGAGACACAGAGCATGCCTAGCTGTGCAGTTCCAGTGTTGTCCATCTCTTGCAGCATAACATCAAGATACTACTAGGCACAACCAATGCAACCAACTTTTTCTTTTTCTTTTCTTTTCTTTTTTTTTTTGAGACTCACGCTATTTGTGACACACCGTCCATGTTTTGTCTTAATGCAAATCCACAGTGTTTTAAGCTGGCTTGTCCCTATGAGTACCTCTGCCATGTGAAACTATCTACGTACTTTCTGGGTACCGAGAGCTTTGAAAATAGCATTCTGACGCTATGTCTCTCTGTCTGCAGCCCATCTGCATCTATGTGCAGCCAGTGCTGTCCTTGGCACATCACTGAAAGAGTACCAACCTCCTACCCTTATTCCAGCTCTTTCTTTCTGCCAGGTGTTGAACTGCTATTCTAACCAGAACTAAATTGAGCTAAATCACAAGAAAATCATGTGCTAGTAGAAGTGGTT
The DNA here is from genome assembly GCF_003343035.1 of Apteryx rowi. Taxonomy (NCBI): domain Eukaryota; kingdom Metazoa; phylum Chordata; class Aves; order Apterygiformes; family Apterygidae; genus Apteryx; species Apteryx rowi. The sequence continues at coordinate 654,367 of NW_020450849.1, forward strand.
TCTCAGGGAAGAAGAAAGCCTTTTCACAAYGGCTTACTATTCTTTGTGGGTAGTCTTCCTTCTTCTCCTGTACCATAAAATACTGCCAAACGTAGAAGAAAACGTATCATGAAAGGGATCAACAAAAACAGTATCCTGGTGAGGCTCACACAAATGAAAAGTATAACTACAGCCCCAAAACACATATTTTACTTCAAGTTTACATTGTCCTTACTATCGGAGCATTGATGTTTTATTACACAGGTAATTTAATCACAATGCAACAACGTACCTGTTACCATCTTCTGGATCTCTAGCACTGATATCTAGGTGCTTGTTTACTTTACTTACATGAATTCAGAACAAATTATACAGACAACCTATCAGCTATGACTAATTTTTCTTATCTCTACAGGTAAGAGACACCATTCCTAATTCTGACACTGAGGAACTAGCTCAGAACCTCATGAATCCTCAGCTGGCAATAGGGAGAATCCCAATTTCCCATTCCATCAGTCACGTGCAGTCAAGCAAAAGAGATTTTTCCCCTCCTGAACAGTACAGTAGAAATACTGATAAAGACTTTGCAATAGTTGTCATAACAACTGCTTTTTACTGTATTTGTTATAAGGCATACAATTTCCTTTTTGTCCACGGACTAACAATATCTTTATTAATTATTGCTAAGCAGACATTTCTAAAGTGCAGAATTCTTTAAAAGCTGTGATTCTTGAGCATATATTTTAGAGCTGCAAGAATAAAAGGAAGGTGCCTTTTGCTGTTCAGAATAACAATTCTAATTAATATCTTAGGTCCCCGGTACATGGTTCTCCAACTCCCAGTCCACATATATACACAGAAACCAACAAATTTTTCAAAAAATGAAATTCAGCTCTACTCAAATAGAGACAACATCCATCAGCTTGCTGGTAGAAAAACATTCCTTGTACTTCACAGGTAGCTTGAGTTTATTTTTATCTCTATATAAGTTTCAGTGATCAGTAACAGCATAAGGCAAAGTTGACCATCACTGAAATCAAAGTTTTTTCCTTCATCTCTCTATCCACCAGACTTTTAAAAAGGGGGGAAGAGGCTGAATTTTGCTTCTCATTCTCATTTTTGAAGACTGCACTTTTCTAAGAGATTCAGTTGTTCCCACTTCACTCTACCTAAAACAGGGAATGCTGTTGCAGCAGCTGGTCTGGCCTGAAACATTTGTAATACCAAAATAACACATGGTCGGGACAARAAAGTCTCAAGACTCGAAGTGCGGCACTATGCAGCAGTAACATTCAGTGGCAGATGGAACAGATTTGAGCAGCCAGATATGAGTTATGTAGTGGAGTCAACTGTAATGACTCAAGCAAAAGTTCAAAGCAGAATGAGATATATGGATTTCCAGGCCAAATTGTACACATATCAGTCCAGCACAAATGCAGGACACAAACTTGCTGCCAGCCTCTCATATGTAGATCAGAACAGTCTGAGGGCTCCTATATGTATATCTCTGCCAAAGTATATCAGTTGGCAGCAATACCCAAGAAAACCATTGACTGGAATGGGGAGAGAAGGGGAATAGCTAGAACATACTGAGCTCTCATCACTTCTTTAGATACACAGGAGTAACAAATTTGTCCTCTGAAGTGCAGCTTCTTGCAGAGGAAACACAGGGCAACAGCTTCATAGATCACAGCACAAAATGATTCACAGTCTTTAAGGCTAAGAGGGATTTTCAGATCATTCAGCCTGCTCTCTTGCCTAGCAAAGGCCGTGGTGCACGTAAGACAGGATGTTGAAGAGAATTGTTAGATCTAAGCAGTGGATACAAAGTGCATTTTCAGGTGACCAAAAAACTTCTAATACGTGAGTACTGGGGGGGGGGGGGCATTGTACACAGATTTTTGTTAGGTCTTGTAAAAATATAACATGTTCAATAGCACTCATTGAGAAAACAAGCTAGCACACACCCTTCTGGATATTTATTATTTAAGTCCCAAATGGAAGTGCTTTGGAATTGTGGTTCTAAAGTGGCTTGCTTGGCAAAAACTGTATTATTTCTAATTATCTTACAGATTCTGGAGCCCTGCACTCCAACTGTCTACATGCGGCACCTCAGAAAACCAGTATTTCCACATCTCTTAGAAACTGCAAGCACCTTAGCCATTAGCTACACACAATAGCTGGCTTTTATAGCTGTTACTTAGAGAAGCTAAAATCACAGTTCTACAAATAACCATTCTGAGGACTTGGTAATTTAGGGTCTGCCCTGTCCTCCTCACTCACGCAGGCACTCAGACAACACCACAGACAGTGCTGTCATTTCTTATGCAACAAAAGAGAAAACAATTTTAATTTTCTAATACATTCTGCAAATTAGTAATTTAACACAGCCTATGCATTAAAACATGACTTCCAGTGGGAGAAACTACCCCAACATATTATCCCACTGAATTGTTTGATGGAATACGTATACACATAGAGTTAAGTGATCAGCAACTGCTCTATAAAGAGGAACATTTGTAAGTGCATTTGCAGAGAAAGTAATACAGTACGTGTGAACTATCATTTTCTACAACCCCCTTTTCCCAGTAGCCAATCTAATGGACACGGATAGTCTCACACAAGGTTCCTTACTTTGTCTTTATTTAGTCTTTATGCTGGCCAGTGTCTGTTGACTTGCCACGTTAATTATACTAACTGCCCTCTACATCAAGAGCGTTTTACAAATGCTTTTCTGTGAACTGCATCTACTAAATATCCAAATCTATCTGCTTTCAAATAGTCCTCTGCAGTGATGTATTTGAACCAGTTAAGCCAACACATCTACTTCCACAATTATTTGCTATTCAATCAGAATAGCACATTGCTGTGTGCTAAATAAACTATGAACCGTATATACACAAATAGTCATTCAGAGTTTTGCTAAAGACAGATTGGGCAAAAACCCAGGATGGATATGAGGATTCAGTCTCTAATGATGGTATATAATTATAAAATCCTGACCAAGCACTACAGATATTCAGAGTAAGCACTCATCTTTTCCTAAGTGATATCTTGTAACTGCTAACCACTTTGTTACAGCAGTAATTCCACAGAAATATTGAGCTCATTTTTTATCATTATGATTAAGTACTTACACTTACCATAGAATAAAACATAGAAAGGCACATAGATACGTTTTTCTATCAGTGAGTCAAAAGACTGTAAATAACTAGGCGGAGGGGGGGGAAGGGAGCTTTTTATCCTTTTGCCAAAGTTCATACTCTACTGATAAGCAGCAGTATTATATGACATTAAATGCTTTAAACTATTTTTGGACAAGTTTTACAAACCAGACCTCACAACTTAAAATCAAAGTACATCCGAGCATCAAACTACATTGTTCTGAATTCCTTCTCAGACCTTAGTATATACAGCTGCTCAAGCTTTTGAGTGAAATTTTTTTCAGGAAAACCTGAGATTTTAGTCACTGTTGCCTACTTGCAACCTTGCTTTGCAGGCTTTTTGTGAAACCAAACTTATAACATTTGTACTTTTTGATAACTGAAAACTGTCAGTGTACAAAGGACTTCTTTGGGGAAATTTTTAAAGAAAAATCTGGTGAAAATTTATGTTAAAATGTTAAGAAAACAAAATTTGCACTAGTTTTAAAGAAAAATTAAGTGCTTAGTTTCAGCAATTTCAATTGATTAAACACAGAATCCTACCCTGACACAGGTTTTGCTTACTGCATGCTCATCTTTCTAACAAGAAAATATCTCTGCTGCACCTGGTTCCTTTTTCAAGGTTCAGCTTCACCACAAATTTACTGGACACAGGACTATGGGATGAAACTCCTGAACCCACATAAAGGCGGAGTCTCCACTCAAAAAGCTGGAGAGGAAGGAGGTGCGCCTGCTTTCCCTTTTTATCCAGTAGCTCAGCAGTTAAGATGATTCACACAGAAAGTGGGAGACATATTAAACAGCTTTCTTTGCTGGGGGGGGGGGGTAAAAAACCGTTTTCCCCAACTTTCCTAACACCTTTCTGAAGTAGTTTTGCAAGGGCTTTCTCCCATTCAGTGTATCATCTCACACTGTTTCTAAGTGTTAGGAGTAGAACTACACAAAGAAAAACTAATGCTACCACCTCTGCTAACCCACAGATGTCTGGTGCAGCACTTTATCATGAGCCAAAGGTTTCATGGGACCTACTTTTTATTTTACTGGCAGCACATTGCTACTGTTACCATGCCAAAACATCTGTTAATCAACATTATTGATATTCTGTGATTAATACTGCTAGTTAATTCATACTGTGGAGCCAGCAGATGGAGTACTGTGCTAGAGTTGTGGGACTTTCTCTGATAATTCTTTTTCAAAGTATAATTTTGGCCAGCAAAACAAAAATCCACGCTGAGTGAAGTTCTGCTCTTATTACGCTGCCACTAGTTTGGCCCTTTTCTACTGATTCCAAGTGCTTTGAATTCTGAACAGCTGAACTTCTCTAAAGCATTTTGAAAAACTGCCTTCGCTTTCAGCGTTTGTCAACCATAGTACTTAACTTCTGTTATGGTAGCAGCCAGTCAATGTTTTTATGTCTCCTATATCATGCTTAAGACACATGTTAAACTAGCATTTATTAAATCATTTTTTGCCCCTTTCCATTAAGATGTTTGTCTTGGTTTTCTCATCTGAGCATCCTGAAACAATGATACCAGAATGCTTGCCATGGTAGTTTCCTTACTATTTAGTAGGTAGCTGTCACAAAAGAAGAATGTGAAGAATAAAACAATGTCACACTTAACTCAGAGAAATCTGGTTCATATGTTCAGCACCTGTCCTGGTCTCTGGCAAGTAAATTTAGAGTATAACATGGGATATATTAATTAATTAATAACACTGATATTTAGAATAGGGAACATCCTTATCACGCAAGATGAAGCACAGGCTGAAAGTACTCTCAAGTACTCTCTCACAACTTACGACAACTCTAATAAGCTTACTGATAATGCCCCTCTCATCTGAGGATTTCAGAGCTCTTTGCAGATTAAATACCTTTGAGGTATATCATTAGTCTTCCCATTTGGCAGAGAAGTTAAGTGGTTACCCCAGGTCCCATGCTATAGCAAATCACTAGCAGCAATAACCAGGGGGAAATTGTCAGAGGCAGAAATGGCTGTTAAGTGTCCAAATGCCATTTGTTATCTGAACACCTCCACCATTAATACTCATCACTTACTTATACCAGTGCTTTAAAGCGCTCCACAAATAAATTATTAGTCTTTATAACATCCCCATGATATAGGTAACTAATTTATCTCCACTGTGCGATGACTAAAATGAGGCATAGAGAAGTTAAGCACTTTGTTCAGACCATTCAGCAATTATGAGCAAACACAGAGTAAGAAATGAGTAGATCATGATTTTTCAAATATTTGCTCAGTTTATTTCACCATAAATACCCTAACTCTAATTTGTTAATAATATTCCCTCTGGATATAGATGTTGAGTTTCATCTACATGTAGTGAGATGGAAGTTCATCGCAGGAAGAAAAAGTTGTCAGATAATGCATCTGAGTTCTGCAATACATGCATGCTGTTTTATACATGGCATATATAAATAAAATTATACTTTTGTAAGCTAAGAGATAAACTCATCTACATATATTTCATTTTAAAAAAAAGTAAATAAAGCAGCATGGAATGACTCTATACTTCATTCTCAATAGAGACTGGAATTAGACAGGAACACTTTATTAAAATTTGAAAAATTCCTCCCTGAGAATTTAGAAATATAAAGATACACAGTATTCTAAACTTGGAAGTGACTTCAAAAATAAGTACAAGAAAAGAGCAATAGTTTCTCACTCTGTCACATCAGGAGGTAGCTGCAATTTTACAGCAAAGTTTGTAAAGTAATGGGGGGAAGAGAGATATAAAATTATATGGTTGTCTTGTTTATTGTACAACACTTCTGATCTTTTCCTCATTTCTCTCTCTCAGAGATAATACCATAGATTAAAGCCATTATTATGATTACATAAGAACTATGGGGAAATTTATTCTGGATTTTTATTGTAGACAGCTAGGATGCTGTCCAACTCATATGCTCCTCTGGTGAGTTTACTGCTTTATAAAGCAGTGCTGCTTTGTCTCATGGCAGCTCTATGTAGCTGACTGTACAGGCCTGCTGGCAAAGGCATGACAGCGGTGTTTCACCAAGAAATACAGTACAACAGGAGATTTCTGGTACCTTCCATGGACAACAACAGTCCATTATGCATTGAACTGCCTTATCTCTGGGAGCACAGTCTGAGGAGAAATGCTTCTAATATATATTATTGTAATAGCACTTAAAGAATGCCCACTGCTCTACAAATAAATACGGATTCATCATCCTTGCTCTGAAGAATTTAAAATTTGAAAGACAGATAAAAATGGAGAGAATAACATACACAAAGGATGAAGCGTACTGGTTGGTCCAGCCAGTTGCAGTTCTTCTTTGCAAGCAGGCAATCTTACACACACGTTGGTGATAAACATCCCAGCACTTACATATCTACCTAAGCATTATCACCTGGACAATGAAATAAAAACAGAAGAGCATATCCAGTGAGGATGGTAACAATGACAGAATTGGTATATGAACTTAGAAAAGATATTTCATATGTCTGAAAGAAAGCAATGGTGACAGTAGTAGCCTATCAAGATCTGTATTAAAAAGAAAATAGCAGTGGTTCTACTGAATTCAAGAAGGCTTAATATAGAAAATGCTAACAGCACCAGCCTGACAGAATCTAGAAGTGTTTGTAAGGCATGAGCCTTTATGAGCCTAAGAAACCCAGGCTCAAAGACACTACTTAGCATTAAACTAGGATGAGCAATTCACACACCTGCATGGTCAAGAGGAAATGCTATGGCTCAGGGCAAGCTCTTTGAAGAAAAGGGTATCTGTATCTGCTGAAATAGGATGACAGGACAGAGAATGAAGTGAAAGCGAACTTAGATTAAAGGTCTCTGGTGTCTAGGGGTACGGGAGAAAGATTGGGGAATAAAAAGCTGAAAGACAAGGAAGAAAATTCATTAGTTCCAATCTGTTTTGKTTTTTGGGTTTTTTTTAGAATAACTGATGAGATGCCATTTGTTTTAAAAAGATTCTGAATTCCCAGGAGTTGGAATACAATATACCTCAAAGGAAATCAGAGCTGCATCAAGTTACTCTGGTTAAATACCTGCCTTCCAATTCCCTTATATACTAAGTTCCCAAATCTGCCCCTCTGACTACACTAATTCTGTGCTTCTGGCCCCAGTTCATCCACTTGCACTTGTATTGGGCTCACAAGCCACCTGAAAAGTAGAACATCTGATCTGAAAAAAGCTGAACAAGAGTGCACAAAATGACTCGATAAAATATAAAGAAAAGGGAGGGAAGACGGAGGCAAGTGAAGAGAAAATAAACTGATGGAGTAACTACAGGAACACACGTGTTGTTTGGTTCACGGAACAAGTTAGGCAAAAGGACAGAGGTGAGGGATCATACATAGAAAGCACTGAAAGAAGAGAGCTGAGGATGTGACCTGTGGAAAAAGAAGACGACGGAGACAGAATATGGCTGTCCTAGGTACAGGGAACATCATAAACAAGACTCAGAAATGCTCATAAGAAAAGATCTGACTAACAATACAGTGCAAAGTCAAGTTTGTACTACTTTGCACAGTTTGTGGCAGCTGGAATAGATAATGTAGAGCTTCCTTTTTTGGCAGTACACCATCACTGACACACAAAGATATGACAGGATTGAAGGCTGGGGCAGGGGGGAAGTCATACAGCAAAAGCATAATCAGAGTGCCACAGTTCACTCTTCCTTATTTTTCTATATGTACAGTTTCTTAGTAAGTCACCATCAAAAACCAAGCATATAGAATGTGAAAATCCACCAGTCTATAATCTTAAGTGTTCTGTCTTACTGCGTCATGAAGACAGTTGTTTGTTAAGAGCCTAAATAATAAACCATGCATTGCATATCAGGCACAGTAAGGTACAACTAAGCAATAGCACATTCTGACACATAAATGTAGCACACATACAACATAGCATAATACAATGTCCTGGGCATCATCAAATGTCTGCTGAGAAAAAAGCATAACAAAAACTACAGTATTTTTGTAAATCATACAAAATTGGTATGAGACAGAATAAGAACCAGTACAATCAACACAGTGATTTTTTTGTGGTGGATTTTGTTTCCCCAGTTATTTCAAATAATACTGAATAAGAGTGCACAGGCTGAACTCTGTAACACAAAACTCCTTTCATGCAGTTTAATTTTCATAAACTAAACTTTGAATCCCAGTGCTAATAATTCTAATAATTAGAAAGTACAAAGCTGAAATGGGTTTCTGGCATTCTTTTTTCATGTTTTCTGCTGTTGCCTATCCCAGGAAGTCACAGAAACAGAGTTTACAAGTGCCGCACATCCTCAATTGTTACACTGTTCTGCACAGCCACAAAACAGCTACAAGACAGGCATTCCACATTAGAAGTGTACAGTCAGTCAACTGCCTTCACATTTTCTTTTGGAAAAAGTCTGCCAAGCCTCCACAATCAGAAATGCGTACTAGAAAGACATGGAGAGGAGGGTGGGGAGAAACAAACAGAAAATTCAGTGATTTCTCAGCCTGGTCTACTACAGGCAAGCATGTCAATGAACAGATTTTTGCCAAAATGTTTTATTTCTTATACCCTACCATAACAACATCCTAAAAAACTTCTTGTGCCTTACTGCTACTGTAGTAATGCAGTTGCCAGCTTATGTCAAGAGCAGTAGAAAATTTCTTGCCAAAAATTTCTGACAAAGACTTCCTGTGACCTCAAGCAAGGTACATGGCTTATCTATCCCTCAGTTCACAGGTCCTCAAAACAGAGATGAAAAAGCTTTTCATCATGGTGTTTGAAAATTAATTCATTAAAATTTGTATAGGGCTAGTGGAAGACTGATCACTGCTATCGTGATCACCTCCAGGGTTTAAGTTGGGCACCTTCAGAACAAAAAAGTAAGAGTTTACTGACTGACCTAAGGGACATTTTCTATTGTTAGGATCTTTAACTGTTCCATAATCCATGGCAAATCCTATGTATCAGTACAAATTGCAGCTCTTTACTTTATTCTGGCTGGTAACTGAAGCAGAACACACATAAGGCAGGGACAGAAGAACTGATAGTGAATATACAGTGTCTGATTTCTTTATTAATTGTTATGGGATGATGACAATCTCCCCTATGGAATTAATTCTGTCTTCTGCTATGTATGCCTTTTCCCAAGTAGCACGGTCTTCCGGTTATCACCACTAATGGCCTCTTCATCGAATTCTTTTTATGTGCAAAAACACACATTCTCTCTATCTGCAAAATCTGAAGTCTTCATAGAAGCACAGTTATCAGTACTTGTCAGTCCGACTCAGTCTATTCAGACCCAAGTTGGTCTATCTGGGATTCACAAGCATTTTTTCGCAGAGAATGATTTACTCTTCCTGCTGCCCTCTGCTGTGGACAGAAATAGGAATCTCATTCATAACTAGAGCTATTGATCTTTGAACTACATGTTTTCACAGTGAGATAGGGCACATATATGGAAACTTAACAAGGTCCCCAGGCTCACAAGGTAGGCCAAAGCTTTTTTCCTCCCATGAAAAACTCTAGTTTTATCACTCACTACATTCCTAACTAGGACATGACACACAACTGTAAAACATTCCAATCTTCCAAAGGAAAAAGTATTTATGACTTACAGGTGGGACATGAGAGAACTGCCTTATTTTACTCTAACGCTGACTATAACCAACTGTGTCCAGCATGTAAACACCCCACTATTCCCACCTCTATGCACTGCCAAATTGTCTCATCCATCTGTCATATCTTGTCAATTAAACTATAAGCTCTGTGGTCAATAATAAATTTATAAACATCTAGAACAGCAGTGTCCTGAATTGACTTCTAGGCAAAGTATAAAATAACACAGTAAATAATCAGAAATATTTCCAGTGATTCACTATGCTAAACAAGCAAGCAACAAGATAAAGAATGAAGAACATGCCTTTTCAAAGATCTGCCAGCTACAAGAGAGAAACAACAGTAAGGAGCACAAAAGATAAATCACAACTTTAGGAACTCCATCCAGTTTCTTTGTCCAACAGCTCAAGAACAACTTTGAGCTTGTCAGTAGGGCACAGACGGAGATACTTCACCCTGGAGTTTCCATTCTGGCTGCAAAGGCAAGTCCTCAGCTCTGACCCATCCGCTCTGCCAGAAAAGCAGCTTACTCAGCAAGATCTGTGTGTTCTGCCATGCACCATTAACACAACTGTCCCTCTAGCAAGGGACCCTCCACTCCCAACTTTTGTATAGTGAATAACTTGGCATTAGATACTTATTTTGCTGAATGTGAATTGCAAAAAGGAAGGGGAACAGCACAGAATCTGAATATCCATAGTTGAACTATAACTTTGGGGGGAAAAAATAGACTATTTATACCATCTATATTTAGGCAAATGAACACCTGAAAGCAGAGAGTAAATTTTATTTAAATAGTAACTCCTGGAGATATACCCACAGTAGCCATACATAAAAGTCTTGACCTGCTGAACTATATCAAAATGAATAGAGTTACAGAGACTCCATTAATGATTAAACTCTCTGACTGAAAGGGATCAAAGATGAACATCTCTGAACTACAGTATGGTACCTGGACAATGCCTGTTGCTCTAGAACTGATAAGACTTGCCTCTACCTTACAGACAGTGACTTTTTCCAAAAACCTCAAAACACACAAACAAAAAAATCCCCTTAAGAATAAATCCTTTGGCTGTCAAAGTAGTGTGCTCTATCATTATCTCAGCAACACTTTCCTATTTGAAGCCAGACCCTTTGAGGATATAAACCAACAATGTCCAATTAAACATTCCACTCAAAAAGTGGCAGCGTGTACATCGAGAAATCAAACACTTAAACCAGAAAATTACTAATATTAAAACATCCACTGGATATATCAGCTATGTCACACTATACAGAGATTTACACATTTCAAGGAAATTTTGGCACAGGTAGACCTTAGCTACTTTACTTCATCCCAGATAAAGAATGCTCACGTGAACAAGGATTTTACAGATGCCTCATTTAAAGCCTGAAATTCAAACCTGGACTGGGAGCCAAACTTGAACATTCAGAGCTATTTAGGAAAGTCTGGTGCTGTAGATGCCAGCTGCCAGATTTTGATTTGGCAAGAATCAAGCATCCCAAAATTCATGCAGGTGTCCTGATCTAGATGGTTTTGCCCAAACTTTATTTCTCAGTGCATGAAAATTTTTATAACTGCACTTATCTCCATGGTCTTGCTGTGTTTTTTTTAAGTCTAGAAAATCGCGTTAGTGGGGGTTCAGGAATAATACAAACAGGCTCATCTAAAGGAACAAACATCTAAAAACTGCATTCTTGTCTTCTATGAAACCAATAAAACCCCACTGAAATCCACAAAAATATTCTGATTCAGACAACCACTTAAATGCCAAGTTCATGAACTTTTATTTCACTTCACTGAAATGAATACTTGCAATACAAAGCAACTGGAAGTTACCTGCTGTCTGTCCCATTTAGGCTTACACCTGTCAAGGGTTCAAAAGTAAGACAGTGCCTCTGAGAACTCTATTCCTCTATTTATTCCTCTATGAGTTCCTCTATTTATTTATTTATTATACTCAGTGAAATCTAGCTTGCTACAGCAAAGGAACATCTCTGGAATTTCAGAAGTAATCAAGCAAGAAAGGGAGCAGGATACAGACGAGCTTTAAAGTCTGATCTAGAGCATGCTGCCAGTTGAGAGATGACCATTGACTTCAACGGACTTTAAATCAGGCATCTCACTACAAAGTAGTTTCAAAAAAGGGAAGTAAAAAATAAGACACACAGAGCCAGACTGTAATTGTGCCATTCTGAAAATGAACTCTACATTATTCACTTAAGTACAAAAGGTTGGGGTCTAAGCACTGTATCTCTATTGGCTCTCTGCCAGGCATGTTTATGTTACCAGATAGGGACAAATCTTTAAAATTGCAGGATTGCTTTACCATTCTTTTACTCTATGATTCATCTTATTTCCCCCCCCGAGAACGCCTTACTTCTTGACATGACACTTTTAAATGCTGTGGACTAAAAATGCTGTAGAACTTCATGTGTATATTCAGAGTTCACAGGCATTCATTTGAATATTCTGTAGTTGAGAAAACTGAGGTAAAGGATGGAAGGTAAATTTCAGATCTGGGGTTCCTGCAATAAACAACTAATAAAGAACTTCAACTTGAAGCAACTACAGAAAACCACTCTTCAAAAGCTAGTTTCTCTTCTTCTTTTAAGTGAAGTTTCATATAGGAAAGATTTGGGCATGACATAAATGTGTGATAAATTCATCAGCATTAACAATTCTATGAAAACTCTTCCATTTATGGAGAAAAAACAAATCAGATTTCTTTTCTCTTTGAGATGCACTGACAAGAGAACTATGTAGAATACAACTCTGTAGCGTGAAAGAGTGAACTTCGCAACTCCATCTCAGAAACAGCTTCCTGTGTCAGTATGTATTATTGGGATAATTTTACTAATGAGAAAAATCCCCAAAAGTGGGATAATGCACACCTAATTAATTTACAAACCTCATTATATAACAATAGCTACTTGATTCGGGAGAAAATATTATAGATTACCTTAGCTTCCTTGTGTTAGGGAAATGTTGCAAAATGCCACTGTTGGCAACACAACACACACTGATGCAGACACACTACTCATTGGTACCAAGTCTTCAAGTTCAACATCAGAACTAGTGTGAGCAGGGTCAGATAACATGAAAGTTGGGGCCAGTGTCTGACCACCTTACATACTTAAAGTCCTTTGAAAATCTTGACCTAAAGAACATTAACTTTGTGGCTTCAAGGGGGATCCAAATGATGTCAGCAGACATATTTATTTTTCGATATTTTGAACAGGTTTATTAGTTTATATTCTATCGAGACATGAGGAATGTGATAGGGAGTATTTTTAAGTAAATTGCAGCAATTTATTATTTACATGTCTTAGGGCTAATCCTCAAAAAGGAATTCTTTACTTCAGATTTACAGTACAATGGTGAACCAGAGGATAAAATAAATAACATACTGTCCCATTTCGGAGTAATTTGTCAAATGTGCTGTGCTGACAGAGGATCTGCAAAGGGAACTGGCAAAATCCCCTTAACTTTAGCAGTGTTCTCTGAATACCTCAAATTTCCAGACTTCAGAGTTGCTTTTAGAAGAAGAGAAGGGAAAATAAGATCTATATATACCTTCTTATCACACGATATTTTGTCCTTGTGTAGCTCCACAATTGAAAATCAGATGATGACAGTTAAGGTCCATGCCCTCAAAGTGTCCCAAGATAGGTAAACAGAAGAAGAGAGATACAAGTGTAAAAAAAAAAAAAAAAAGAAAAAAGAAAAAGAAAGAGCAAGAAAAATGAGTAACATAATAAAAGACCCTAATATTGCCAAGCTTGTCACAGGTGAACTGAAAAATCCTATTACAAGCTCAGCTTTAGCAGAATTGATGTTAATTTCACATTTGTTTTACTTGAGATGGCAGCATATTACACTCCTGGGAGAGCCCTGGCAAAGACCTGCAGAACAGTCATAAAGCCTGGAAGATGTCACTGTGGGTGAAATTCACATTTGCATGGAGTGTTCCTTGATATCAGAAACTCCAGGTAACTTTGTAAGTCCTACCATTGCCAACTGAGAGGTAATAGGTACTCAGCAATTTCTGAAAATAGGCTTCTAACTTCTGTTTCTCAGTTAAAGGGTAAATGGGCCTGACTTTAGGCTCCCATTTCCTGTTTGCTTTTTGTTTTGTTTTTTTTTTGAGTAGAATGAAGGTTGCATTTAACCTCATTCTGTCTTGATTTTATTTCAAGCAAGGTTAGTAAAGGAAAAAGTAACATCTTACTGACTAAATGATACTGTAGGTGACAGTGGATGAGCCCTCAGACATTCAAAACCCTCCCCAGGTTTCTTTTGAGACATGTTCAAAAAGAGAGACTCTAAGAAAGAGAAAAACATGGGAATAAAAATGAAGGGGCAGGAGGAGTAACAAAAAAAAGCTATAGCCCTTGCAGATGTAAAGAAAAACATTAAAGGCTGATTCATCCTATTATTGATGAAGCTTGGTCCTGTGAACAGACAGAAGAATTGCAGTCTTACGGTCCATCCAGTGGAGAAAATGGATCAGAGCAGTACTCACATCAGAAATAGACTTCTGCATTTCAAACAATAGATTAAAACCTAGTATCTGAAAGCTACTCCTGATTCATGGACTACAGATCTGGCACACTGTATTTAGAATTACATAAAAGCAGAAAAACATGTTTAAAAAGAAAAAGGAAAAACTGAGAATCTGAGGTCTCCTGTGTCCAATCTGTATGTAAGATACCGTCTCTAATCCAGCTGTACTTGCTGGGAAGCCACTGCATCCTACAGCTGGACCCTGGTGGAGGAGGGGAGAAAGGGATCACAGTAGAAAAGTTAGCTCATTGTAGCTTTCAGTGACTGAAAAAGCATCAGCTCTTGTATTGTCCTTTTCCACAAAGAAATCATAAAATTCAGCATGTACACTTGGAGAGGATAGTTCATGCCGTATGTCCCACATTAGGCACTTCCCTTCCTCTGTGAGGAAACAGAAGAAAGCCAAAAGACTTTAACATTCTTCCCTTGCCATTTAACAGAGCTTAAAGCAGAACTTTCCATCACAGGCTCTGCAGGTTCCCTTCCACTTCACCCAGGAATTCTAACACCAATATTACTATTGTTCACAAAATCCCCACATCTCTTCTCTTCATCTGAAACCATGGTCCTCCCTTGATTCACCTATGAATCAGATACTAAAAGCTGCCTTTTATTCTTTGCAAAATATCGCTCACCTGCAAAGCTGTCTAAAGCCTCATAATACAAAGACACTGATTCATGTACAGATGTTCTGTAGGCTTGAGTAGAGAAGCAGTGCTTTTCCACAACAGCCTAATTTTCAACTTGCTATTTCAACATATTCAAAACCCTGCAGCCAGACTAATGACAGTCAAAATGAAAGAATTAAACATGTGCCCTAGGAGGGTCTCACACTTCTCTTCTGCTATACCATATCACTTTCTTAGCTCCTCAGATAGTGTAAATATGGCACCAAATAGTCAGCCACTTCCATCCATGACTGGACTTATAGAGCAAGTGATTATTCTACACAGAGTCATAAAAACTAGGTTATCAATTGTTTTCTCTTTTGTTTTCAGATAAAGTCAGAGATAGCATCATAAACTTATTTGACAGAATTCATCAATAACAATGCTCTTTGATGCAGAGCATGAATAGCTTTTTTGTAGTTTTTCCCATAAAAAAGAGGGGTGTAAAAGATATACATCAAATAAGACAGCCTTGGAGTTCACTCAGATTTTGCTAGGGGAATCTTAACAAATGCAGTGTATTTTCAGCAGTGTACAGGTACTGCTGTTCCATAAGCAGAATGCATCTCTCCCTAGTATCTTTGAGAGCTTGGGCCTCCTTTTCAGGGAATCTCTAGAAAAATTAGGCAATTTAGACAGTACTCATTCCCAATCAAGTAAAAAACTGTGAATGTATGAGTATGCACAAGGCTTAACATGAAGCACACTCTCTGGCACATCTCACTGAAAGTTACATTGTATACTTAAGTAGGCAGTAGTTGGACACTAAGTATTACCTAGCCTTAAAACATTACAAAATTTTAAATTACCTTTTATGCAGATAAAATCAGGGTTAGGACTTCACGGATGAAGTCCTTAAACATATAGTTTTAGGAGAAGCAAATACAGATTTAATTGAGTTTGTTCTAGAACCTTTCAGAAGAGATTCATATGCCAATGAATGTTGAAATTTTAGTTTTTCATCCTTTATATCTGTTGACATGACAGATGATTGTATACGTGTAGTAATTTGAAAGAGAAGCCCCTTTTTTGTCTATACCTCAAGAAAATAACTGGTTGTGGTATGTGTGTTTCCAGAGTGTTTATTACAAAAAGAAAAAAAAAAAAACTCTTCCATTTTGCACTGATCAACTGAAAAATTCTGACTGCCAAAAATCATGAAAATATCCTAATCAACCTGCAAAGCAGCTGTAAGTTGACATCCTCATTAAATAATTGCCAAAAACCTACTGACTGTAGCAGAACTACATCTGAAAAGATTTAAAACAAGACATGAAAAGCTATTCACTTCTATATATTCTTTGGCTGCTATATATTCAGTTGATGTTTTCCAAATTCCTTCTTAAAATTTTTTTTTAATAATAAATACAAAAAATACTAAATAAGCCAGTATTCTCTTGAAAATATGTTTTGAGAACTCAGACTAAAATTAAACCTTTCTTATCACAGGAAATTATGAAGTCTGAAACATTAAGGAAAATTTAGACAGTGAAAAAAAAAAAAAAGCCGCCAGGACTTCTGTCTACCTTCTGCATGCTTTAGCAACAGCTACTTGCATTCAAAAGCAGTATCAAGATAGCTTGGGGAAGAAATAATTCATATACAGAAAGGTAGTGAAATCAAAAGAACATTTCCTCAGCCAGAAGACTCCAAAGGTAAGAGATCAGTGATATTGTTTCATTATATATACATATATATACACATGCACACATATATCTACGTATCTGTGTGTGCTCTATGTGTGTATATACACACACACACACAATGTGTGTATATACATATAAGTGTTTTCAATGTATGTTTCAAAATGAGCTGGAAAAAATGGCATCAGTACATTTCATCTTAAAACTTTGCTTATGTAATGTAACAAAATGTTAAGGGCTTTTTAACCAAAGTTTCTGCCACTGACATCCCCAATGCCTGCTTTTTTAATTTTAAATTTTGTGCCTTGTTTCTATTCATTCTTCAGGTTGACCTTCCTTAAATGACCAAGTTGATATCGTGATTAATGAGCCAATTACTTTCATCTGAGAGACAGAACAAAACAAATAGCCTTCTCCTCTTCAATTTACTGTAAATAGTATTCCCCCTCTCCCCCTTTTTTAAGGGCTGCTCATACTGGAAAGTTTATGATGGATCTCCCATGCTATTCACTCCCCAAATTAACAAGACCTGAACAAGGCAAGCTAGAAATACAGGATTTTATTTGCCGTTGGCATTAAAGCAAGATGTAAACACAGCTTTACTACTCTCAGTGACAAATACTTGTAAGGCTGATGGTAGTCAAAAAAGCAGAAAAATGTGCACTTTAAGACAGTCACCCTTCCTCCTGCGCTGAAAGCTATGAAAGTATCAGCTTTCTTCCCTTGTGTTCATGACGTATAATATTTCCACAATTTATTTCAAGAAGTCTCCTTAAGGAATTTAAGAAAGGTACAGGCACAACAAAATAATCCTTACAAAATAATGTGTAAAATTAATTCCAAGCCACATGGCTGGAGATTGTATGTTTCAAAAAATGGGAAAGAAAAAAAAATTAAAACTGTGGGAAAAGCTTTCTCTATCCAAGGAACACTGAAGTTAAGCAAACAAATATGCTGGAATTGCATCAAGGGAAAAGCACTATATTAGACTCTTGGGAGAAGAATTAATAGCAATAATGCAAATCGTACAAGGGTCACGACTTCTAAATTACAGGTCTTGAGAATCTCATGCACCCTTGAACATCTGGAAAACACCAATTCTTCCTTCCTCATTCAGCTATGAAGTTTTTGGTACCCAACACGATCTGTTGAAAGAGTATTCTTTACAGCAGCAAGAGCAAGCAATTGGTATTTGCCAGTGTTAGCTGCAAAAGAGCTTGACTTTTCATCTGTACAGACAGTTCTGCAGAAGACACTGACTCTACCTGTGATAAAAAATAGTGTGTGATATACAGAGTAAACACATTGCTCTTCTTTAGCATTTCAGTTTCTTTGGGCTAGGTTCTCCACTTTCTTTTTGATAACTCATGAAAGAGAGGAGTGAGACACCTTCTAAAAAGTTGAGGAAATATAGTGCATAGATACAGAAAAACTGCTCATTATACTCAGCGTAGGTCTTTGAGTGTCAGGTCCTCAGCAATAACAATATTAAAAAAAATAAAAAAGCCCTTGTACTGCAGTGTTTAATATGAGGATATAGTTCTGTACTCCTGTGGTGCCTTCTGTTAGAAGATTTCACATTGCACTACAAACTACAATGACTCGATCACAAAAAAAGAAAAAGAGGGCACAGATTGGGTCATAACTCGCCTAAAGTTCCTCTTCAAGTCTATCAGAGACAAAAAAAAAAAAAAAAAAACACCTCAACTGGACCTCCAGACGATCACTAAACATCCCCTTCCCCTGAATTTTGATTAGTTCAAATGATATGTCATGTGTTTGTGAAGTTAGTGCTGCTGTTTGCAACATAACACAGATGAGAGACCACTGTTTCAAACAAACCCAAGTGGCTCAGTATCATGGATGCAAAGTATTCAAGGTGCAGACTTTAGAGTTCAGATATTTATAAATACCTCAGAATACAAAGAAAACTTTTTGCTTTCCCCATGTATTTCAGAATCCAACAAAGAGTTTGTCTCTGTCCAGTGCCGCAGATTGCCTGGACTGTAAATCAAAATATTTATTGCCCTTCTGTGGACCCCTAGTCAACACTATCTCCTTCCAAATGGGGGACGCAGATCCATGGCAGAGTAGTCAATCTCCTCCAGCTCTGAATGAATAAATACATGAATAGGAAAGGACAGAAATCTTTCTTTTCCTAGCTACTAAACATGGATCCTAGAAAGTACTGAGCATTAGAAGACTTTTAATTGATAATTACATTTTGCATTGTGCATCAGCCTATGAAGTGTGAAGAAAGCAAAGTTACTGAAATAAAGTCTTTTAGAAAGAACTTGTATCTTACAAGAAAGTTTTTACCACTGACGCAGAAAACTCGTCTGTCCTCTCTAATGCCTAATACCTAGAGGGAGTCTATTATTCTGAGACTCCAACCTGTCACCGATGGCTATGTAACCCTTAAGCAAGGCTTCATAATGCATACTTGATAAATTCTGCTAACAGTTTTCTTTGACAATTAATGATCAAAACATTCAACACGTGATGAGCCAGTCTGTCTTTTTAATATTTACACGTGTCAGTGTATTAACAGCCATACTTCAAAATCAAAACTCAGTATGTAAAAATATTTACACAGGCAGACAATAACAGAGTCTTAGAGGTACACATACAGGTGGAATCATGGCTGAGACATTCAAATATCTCCAGTGCTCAGTCTGAACAACAAGAACTTTCTGTAGAATGATAACATATAAAGGAAAAAAAAACAACAACAATCTTTCAAGTATATTCTTCATTTGATCTTCAGTTGCAAAGCAGTTCAACTATTCTTTCTGATGAACTGCAAATCCTATAGCTGAATTAGAAAAGCCATGAATAGTCTTAAGAAAACGAGAAAAGAAACAGTTTCAACTTCGGAACTTCCTAAAGAAACTACCAGAAAACTCTTTTTATTGGAAAGTTACTATCCAGGATGATACTGTGCCCTAAATTAACACTGACTTTTGAAGAGTCTCAGAGAAATCCGTGCCACTTGAGCTACCACTAATTGAAACCTACAGAGTGCCACTGGGAGGGCTTATGCACCATTTTAAACTGACAGCTTCAGAAGACTGGCAGAAACTTTGGCTGAAGAAGCCTTCTGTTCTGTGGCTCTTTCTTGATGAAAGTGGAGTTTTGCCTTGAAAACTGTTTCATTTTAAGAATTACTAAAGCAAGTTGGAGTGACAGATCTTTATAAACAATACAGGGGGATCAGATCAACAGTTTGAGTTTGTTATTTATTGCCTTTTAATCCGTTGTCCCTGCTCAGAGGGTGAGGCATAAGATTTAAATTAGATGTGCAAACACTGAAAGACAGGAAAACAAACTTTTCCAGCACTCAGTAGTTTTGAGGAAGAATGTTAGCAGCTGCTTGATAACCTTAACAGTTTCATATAGAATCTCTACACTCATATGAAAATATATATAATGTAAAGCCCACAACTCTTGGCTGTGATTCAATATAGGATTTTCTTCTAGAACTGCCTTTCTGTATCAGAAAGTGAAAACTCAGGGGAACTAGAATGTATCAGGAGAGCTGATAGGCAAGACAACTGACAGGAAACAAACTCCCCCAAAATGCAAAAGTTAATTCTGCTACAACTTAGTATGCAGTATTTATTTGTTATAAAACAGATTTTTTACCATGCTGAATTACTGTCTGAGATGATGTGCCAGTCTTTGCAGTCCAGTCTTCCCAGTGGTTCAAGCTACAAGCTGAGAGCTTCAAAACCTGCTTCATTCTTTATTTATGAATTGATACTTTGATCAACCCTGCCAGTTACTCTCTCCTCCTCCCTATTTTTATCTTTMGTCACTCCCTTGCCAGAATTCTGTTTTAGACAAGTGTATAGAGCAACATCGAGGATTACAGAGGGCAATACACTGAGGATTGTTTTGTCTGTTAACTTCAGAAACAGGTAAAAATCAAATAGACCCCATCACCCAATTTTCCTGTCAGTCTCTTCCTTTTTAAAAAAGCCCAACCACACTCTAGGAAAATTAAACTCAAAAAGGTGGCCTTGCAGTCACTTGGAAAAAAACATTCCCTATTTCTGAAGAGATTAAAAATATGCAGCCCAAGACATAACCCAATTCAATACACACTGAACAGACAAATTCAGCTGTGCATATAGGTATGCTTCTTAACAAGGGTGGTGAAAAGCTTTTGTAAGCAGTTAGCAGATCTTCCGTTTAATTTACTACTGCAATGGTGATGGGGTTAACTGAATAACAGTGCGACTGAAGCTTTGAGCAGATGTCAATCAGTATTTCAGTCAAACCCAAAATACAGAGAATTCTGAAGGGATATGCAGTGTGAAGCCAAATGTAATCATTGTGACTGTATGGCATGACTCTGTGTAACACACAATGGAAACAGAGTACTCTGTGAGCCTCCAGGATTTTTTAATTTTATAATAATATAATAGTTCAAGTTCCTTAGAGAAAGAAAATTAGAAATTGAGGAATCAGGTGCCATTCAGAGGTAAGGGGCTGTGAGCAATTTCCCTATCTTAAAACTCTCCCCAGTCAGATGAATCAACTATGGATGTCCTGGTCTGAAAGACTGCAATGGACAGTTTACTGTTGTCACCCTTTTCTGAGTAACAGCAGTAAAAGAAGTCCAGTCAATTTTAACTCAATCGTAACAGGAATCTGCTTATTTCTTGCACTGGTATTCAGAGATGGGGAACTACAAAACAGATGTGAATCATAGTTGCTTCAGTCTGCTGGTGCTGTTAGAGCTCAGTACAGCTTTCCAAGTCCAAGGGAAGTTTGGACCCATAGTTCCATAACAAAACTATACCTACAGTATCATAGACACTGACTTGACTGCCATGGAGTATGAACTCTATTGCAATATTGACAAGGCATGACCCTCTTCATTACTTAAGTCGGCAGTTTTATGATACTGTCAGGATTTCAAGTGTGTCCATTCTCCTTTTACAGATGATGGCCCCATCAGGATCTTCAATCAAGGTTCAGTTCTTATAGTTCTACTAGGGCTTCAATAGTGTGGCAGAGAGGAGATATTGATATCATTCCTGAACCACTTTATTTTACTCTGAAGCATCATAAGAAGTCATTTAGCTCCAATTTCCATGATATAGCCATCAAATAATGGGACAATCAGCGTCCCACTGACTGCAGAAATCAGAAAAATCAGTGATCACTGTTCTGTTACAGAAGGAGTAAGCTCAGTTCCACCCCATGCCTGCATCTGTGATTCTTTTTCCTTGTTCACACAAAATAGTTGCCATTAATACAGATTTTTACATCACAATTAATGTCACAGTTACTAAGGATATGAGGGGTTCTGTGGTATCCCTTTTACCTTGTTTAGTGAATAACTGGAAAACACTGAGGCAGAAGTAAATACCCGCAAAGAAAAAAAATAAATAATGTGACTACAAATTACACTGCTGTGAGTCTTCTTTATTCGTGCCTGGACAAACACTATTTCAGATTTAAACCAAACAAAGAAAGCATGGAGTTAGGCTCCTTGTCATGGATGCAAGACTTCAGATTAGTGTCAATCAGCTGACAGTGACAACAGTCTCCAATCTCTGGATATATGTCCTCCTATTTATCACAGTAGATTATAATGCTACCTCTAAGCTACCCTTTAAATTCTTTTTCAAGGTTTCATTCAGATGCTGTTAGGCCAGAAATATGCAGTGTCTAAAGGAAGCTTTCCAAGAACTGAGATGAAATACCTATGCCTATTTAAGTAAACTTTTTGACCACAGCCTACAGCCGTCTCAGTGTAGAAAGCAATTACTTGGAAAGAGATAGGCACATCTGCTCCAACAACAGATCAGAACACTTCATCTTAAAACACAAACTAAAGTTTTTGACGGTTTTTGGAAAAAAAAAGCATTTTTGTGCTTATTAAAAAACAAAAACAACAACAAATCAAAACAAACAAAAAAACACCACAGACACAAACCGCCTCAGATGGCTGGAGTTTTTCAGCTATAAAAACTGAAGTTCATTACTAATATGCTACATTAGAATAAATCAATAGACCACACACTTTTGTATTTCATCTTCTTCTTTTAGATGCTCCAGAAAAAGCGTGCTTTCTTTATGTAGCACCCACATAACTATTACATAAAGCTGCATAACATGCAAAACTATTGTTGCATGGGAATTTCCTCCTCAGAAATTCACTCCTCAGGCAGACCAGATGTAGTAACGCTCAATGGTTAACATTCTCTGCAAATATTACCTTAAGAAAAGAATATGCAATGGCACTATCATATTTCTACCAAAACTTCTTCTAAACCTTACTAGTTTGCTTCACTGAAGCCTCATGCCAATGGTAAATTCAGACTGTCTGAAATTACTAAAAATAATATTGGTATAGACAAGAGTTTCTCTTTTGGCTGTTTTCTTGCCTTTGAGTTGCTCATTAGAATGAGGAGGTCTAGCTGGAGGACTCCATCCATTACATTACCTAAACTTCTTGTGAAGGCAAGTCACAACTCTGCTTTCTGAGACCAGAAGAAAGAGTGTAACTCATGAGCTTAAATGGCTGAAAATGTAGGACAGTTCATATAAAACTGAGCAGCTGATCCAGAAAAAAGAAAGTCACTTCCTGATAAAATGAAGTTGGACACTTTACCAAGAGAGTTATGCTAATTTTAGAAAGTTGAAAAAGCACATATTCCTTAGATCCGACATGTACAGTGTTACAAGAAAATAAACATTGGCAATGGCAAAGTTTATATATAGTCTGAAAGATGTATTCTTCATGTATAGAAGTCAGACAGAAGAATGCATGTACTGCATTCTGAATATACCTATGATGGTGTGCCAAGTTTGTATGTAGCTCTACTTTTTTGTGGCTTGAACTCATTTTTAGCCTTACCATATATGAGATTACGCCATTAAAAAAAAAAAAGGGAAGAAGAAGAAAAAAATAAAATCCCACACAACACACATGCCCTTGCAAACACTTGAATACAAACAAATCTATTACCTTGAGTACAAATTTCTGGAATCAAACTCTAAGGTTGCTTTTAAAGCCAGAAGACTGAATAATACATATAATGTAGTCTTTTCCAAATGCATGTGTAGTCACTATCACCACGGATATGAGAGAGGAACACTTGCCTTAACAAATCCAAGCTGTAGTTCATGATAGTTTATAATGTTTTATGAAACCAATTTCTCATATCCTACTAGATCATGAAGTGGCAGGATTTCACTTCTGCCTGTCCATACCAAGGTGTAAAACTTATTTTTAATGTATTTCTTGAATTTGATCCTTTGCTTCAGAAATATGTTTTTGGGTGCTAGAAAATAGCTCTTTGCCATATATATGTCGTATTTCTCTTCTAGTACTTTCCTCCATAGCTGTTTCTATCACTTTCACCTTTTAACCTATCTAGGCAACCCCACAGTTCTAAAATATCATTACAGGATATTCAAGCAGTGCTCCATCATATCAAAACTAGAGGTTACATTTGTATAGGGAGTAAAACTAAAAGCAGCTCCACAATAGCTTCTAATGCTTCATCATGATATATTTTTTTCTTTTTTAAACTAAGGGTACACTGCCATGTAAATCAAAGCAGAGCTTCAAAGCTGTAAAAAYAGCATAGGCACCAAGTGGTGGTGCTAACCATGCTGTAATTGAGAGACAACTTAGCAGGAGATTGTGTTCTACTGGAACATGACAGCCCACAAAACTTAATCTTTCCCATCACTGATGTGATTCTACATCACAAGTCTAGGAATTCTAGGAGGGACCTGCAGTACTTCTGCCACTGGGCATGGTATCCCTATCAAGAGCCATTGATATCTCTTGATCTTGACAGGCATCTATAGCTTTTGGTCTCAGACTGATTTTGCTCTCTGCAGGCACCGACGACTATGAACACTGAGCATTCTCAGTATCAAGAGGTCTTGATGAGTACTGATTTCCAGACGTAGTGCTAGGGAACAACATCTATCAATATTGATCTCTATTGATAGGCATCAATACCTCTCAACCTCGAGAGGCATATATAGGTTTCACTCTTGGATCAATTTTGCTCTCCGTAGGCACCAACAACTATCAACATTGACTGTTCACAATATCAAGAGGCCTCGATGAGTATCAATTTCCAGATGTATCACTCGAGAATGACATCTATAGATATCAATCCCTATCAATAGGCATCAATACTTCTCAATCTTGACAGCCATTGATCCCTATTTCCATACCTATTGATAGGGATCAATTCCCACAGGTATCAATAGTTACAGATAACTATCAATATCAATCCCTACTGATAGCCATCGATAACTCTTGATCTTGACAGGCATCTACAGCTTTCATTCTCGGACCGATTTTGCTCTCTGTAGGTACCGACAACTATCAACACTGACCACTCACTATAGAGAGGTCTCAGTGAGTATTGATTTCCAGATGCATTGCTAAGGAATGACATCTATAGATATCCAGCCCTATCAGCAGGCATTGATACCTCTCTAACTCAAGAGGCACCTACAGCTTTCGCTCTCGGACCAAGTTTGCTCCCAGTAGGCACTGATGAGTATCAACGTCAATACCTCTCGATATTGACAGCCATTGATGCCTATTGATTTCCATATCTATCAGTGGGACTGATATCTATAGGTATCGATACCTATCCCTATCAAAAGGCATCAATACCCCTCGATCTCAACAGGCATACATAGCTTTTGGTCTCGGACCCATTTTGCTCTCCATAAAGAAAAAAAAAAAGGACAGAGTCTAATCTCAGTCATGTGCCAGTCTAAAGAGAGGATAACAGCTTCTGCAGGAAGTTACTCACTTAGCCCAATGCAGATATCAATGATCAATGTAATTAACCTAAAGTTTGGCTCAAAACTGTATTTATGCTAATGTGACGTGTTAGGACAGTGTTCCTTATTCTAACTGTTAAGTACAAAAATGCAGACATTGTAGACCCTTCCTTCAAATTCAGGACATGTCAGAATGAAAGGTTGTCTACACAGCACCAGTATTTTCTTGGCCCCCTTATGGACTTCCATGTCTCCAGCTGACCTTGCTTTGCCTTTATTGACGCACAGTTCTGGAGCACCTCAGAGCAAGCTGACCTTAATGCAAATCCTCACTCCTTCACTCTTCTTTGTCTAGTCAGCTACTTCCCATTGGAGAGCAAGACCTTATCATCAAAAAGATGTTTTCACTGCCCTTCTCACTGCACTTGGGTATGTACTTCTCTGTATTGTGCTGAATGAAGAGTTCTAAAGAGGCAATCACACACTGAACTTCTGCCCTTTTTGCAGCAGGCTGCAAGCCTACAGTGAAGAAAGAACAGACTGGGATCCAAGTGGTCTTGTGGTACCAGACAGGTTCAGCAGACCAAAATTGCGGCTCTTTTGCAGCATGCTGTCAGACTTACTGCACTGTATATTCTTTAGTATTTTACCCGGGGTGACCTGCTCCTAACTTGTGGCTGAACTGCTAAGTGATTTTGGCCTAGACAGTAGAAGGCAGATAAATTTAGATGCACAATGGCTTAAGAGCATGATCTATACCTTTATTTTGACTAGGTTTCAACCTTCTTCCTCAACATAAATACACTACTCCAACAAGCTTATATACTTACACCAATATACATGTATATACACAGACAATAGAGAAAGTGTGTGTATATTTTTTTATATATATATATACACACACATATATACATATACTTACATATAGTGAAACTTTTTTCATGATCCTGACAACTCTTTTCTTTACTTGAACCAAATTTTAATAAAGAAACAATCCACAGACACAGGACTTTCCTCTGCTAGTATGTCTATTGAAATACTTACTGATTAGAGAAGAATATGCTCATGTTGAGCTGCATATCATTTTCAATTGTTGGCTTCATTCATTTGAATTTCCATTATAAGTACACACTATTTCCAGTGAAGCTTCTAAGTATAGCTACCAAATGTTCTTACGCAATATTCCAAGTGCTATACAGCAGCAGTTTATTTCCATTTATGTAACTGCAGTAATGTCATTCCAGAACTTTTTGGTTGCTGTTAAATACGCAGAATAGTAACCTCTTCAGCGATGCCCTGCAGGGCAGTCAGAGAAAGGATACTGAGGAGCTTGGGAAATATAAACCTACCTTCAGTGTACTAAACCAAGGAGAGAAAAACACAATAGACTTATTTTAAGATGGATCTAAACAATGTTTCACAAAGGTACTAACTATCCTCATTTTAGAGACTGAGAAAGTTATTACACAAATGATATGACTAATAGGATAGAAAACAGAGCACAACTCCACAAGCAGCAAATCTATACACGTCCCCCCCAGTCTTACATCCAAAGACCTGAGCATGCCTCGTATATGCAGTAAATTAACTCTTCGCTCCTGTCACACTTCCCATCAAATGAGTAGACACACACCAATGCATGTGTCCAAACTCATCCTTCCCTAGAATTAGTGACTTCTAATTCCAACTTCTGCAATTCCTTATTGCACCACACCAATTCTGTGGTTGAGATTAATTTAAAAAAGTAGACCGCAAACTCTTCCCAGAGTATTTATAGTTCATTTTTCTTAGCTCTGATGAGTGTCATAATTCATATTTAATTATGCTTTACTGCTAGACTTGCAGAACTTGAGATTAAGAAAGAGGAGATAGATTGCATCTCTGCTTTTGAAAATTCACCTAGCAACAAACTGCCTTTCTCTTAGTTATCAATAATAAACACAGAGATGGACCAGAAAATTGCTGATATCTGAAAGGATAGTAAAGATTTTAACTTGCCTTTCGAGCTAAGCTCTTTGTCACGTATTTTTATACCTTTAATTTCCTCTCATTCTAATCTGACTAATATCCTGCTACTGAGATTGCAGGTGCTATTTTCAGTAAATTGAGTATGGCTATATGATACGTTTTTGACATTTTAAAACCTTTTTCTATTTTAGCCTACAGACTGAGCATCTATTTTCTCAGAGCTAGTTCCATGTCAGCTTCTACTGTCTTTGACTACACAGACTGAATTGGACTTAAAAAGATTTATCTAAATTTTAACAAACCAGGAAAAAAAACCCTAACAACTACTAAAGCAAGAATAAAATTCCAGGTCAATTACTAAAAATGTAGGAAGAGCTTTGGTCATTAAATCTTAATTCAGACCCTTTGTGTGTAAAGACATTATGAAAGATTTCCTCCCTATCAGAATCCTGCCTTATATAAAACTTTGCTGGAGGCTGATCTCACACAGCTTGTTTCCTAGCCACAACTACAGGGTCAGCTAGTTTTACTTCGACTGCATGAGGAGTTTATAACTATGTCAAAACTTAACTCCTTCAAATTAAACGGCAACCAAAAAATTTTGAGGTTTGTGTAGGCCTCATCTTTGGTAGGAAAATAGGAGTTGGAGTTCTTATCCCTAAGATCCAACTCCTTCCCCCTTCTAACTCTTCATAGGGCTGGTGCTTTGGATCTATACAAACAACAGCACCTGATGCATTCAGGTCTGCCACTGCCATTCTTGAAAGATCAAGACCTAAATGACTTTGACTGAAGTGCATGAAACTGCAAAGGTAAGACATGAACTGAGGAGGATTTTTGCTCTCCTTGAAAATATCAACATAATCTAAACAGAATTCAGAAAGTAACCAAGGAAATAAAATCACTTATGCTTAGATTCTAAAAGATGTCTGGTTTTAGGGGTGTTTATAGCATATTCACCATTAAGATTTTCCTGTTATCTTCTCAACAATTGTGAAAAGAATAATCATTCAAACTGTGAAAAGAATAACCATTTACTGAATATATTTGTTTCCCTTCCTTTCTGTATGGCTGCAGATTCCACAGATCACTGATTCCTAGTCAGGGATTTATGACTGAGTAATAAGTAGTTTACAGGGGTCAATCTACAGCTGCTCAAAGGTATTCAATGACATTTCCTCTACACTCCCACACCACAAACAAACAAACAGACATTGTAACAAAACAAAAAAAAAAAGCAGAACCGCAATGTTTTCCAGAAGCCCTGATTTAAACAAAAACATTGTGCACGAAGAATTTCAGTTTTATGATAGCATTTCTAGACAAGTCCAAGCAACCAGTTAGCTATAAAGAGTCTATGTCCTGTTTCACATAGAATTCTGAAAACCTTGATTTTGTTCCAAGGCAGCCTCAAATATTTAGTAAAATAGACCTGACATATTCCAGCATTTGAACCCTGCTTAACAGTTTAAATCTATCTGATAGACCTACACCATTGTAAAACAGGCTCCAGGGAAAAAAGCTTCAGGTTTAACACTATTTTTAGCACCTCTTTTATTTTTGCTTTGACTACTCACTTTGAAGACCTGCAGCTGCTGAGAGTGGGAGCTTGATTTGCTTCCCTGAATATACCGTCAAATTGAGAACAATAGACCAGTTGAACTGGCTATAGCCAACACAATGAAAATGTCTGTGGCAGCAAGAGCATATGACTAAGACAGTCATATCTAGGTATCATTGGGAACCAGTGATACACAATACGGGAATTTTGGACACATTCACTTTTAGCAAAATTCAGCCTGCATCTTTTTCCAAGTGACTGAGAGACTGTACTATAAACATTATTTAGACACTAGTGAAAGAAAAGAGGAAGGGAAAAGGGGTGGGGGCAGGGAAATGGAGCAGCTTTCCCCCACTTCCCCCTTCCTTTTTGTTTTCACATCAGACAAAACCAATCTCCTAGCTGCTTGGAGCAAAAACTCTGATGCTGTTTCTTCTTCAGAGTTTTCTGATGCGCTCTCAATGGGAAACTTAGAGCAAGGTCAGGTCCCAGTATCTGCTGTGTCAATCAAACTAAAAAGAAAGATTTTTCCCTTAACCTCTTCCACTTTGTGCTTAACTACTCATTGTACGTTCCCACAAGGGGTTAAACAGCGTGCAGGCTTACACTCCTCAAATCCCAGTCCTCTGTGAAAGCTGACATTGCAACGCTGAAGGAACCGAGTGCACGTTGTCATTTAATTAGGGTCACCTCTATCTTCGAGTACAGTAGGAGAGTGGCGTTTTCAAGATACATAAAGCTGTCTTGTGCTTTCATGATACAAGTATCTGTCTTGTGCACAGTTAGCCTTTAAAAAGTGGCATCTAAACATATCATAATAGCTAGAGCCTATTTAGGAATTTTGACTATGCCATTCTAAGGATTTGTTTGGGGGAAGGTTCTGTGATGTACAGATTTCCATATGTTTGCTCTGGGCTTCATTTTTAAAAGACTACAAGTCCATCCCTTCACCAGCAGTAAGGCTCCCCAGTTGACAAGAACAGTTTATTTCAAGATYCCTGCCTTTCAGAGTAAATAACTGTCACCAACTTCTCTCATTGAATATATGTTTTCTCTATTGCACTTCCTGATTGTATCCCCTATTCCAAACTATGTTTTTCAGGCCAAAAAGAGATGGCTTATTTTTGGTATATGGAAAGCACAATGTTCTCCAGACATTAATAAAACAGACTGATGAGTCAACAGTACTGCCTGACACCCAGCAGATGGCCAGATGCAAAGGTACCTGATGTACCTTGGCTGGATCATTATTCTGGAAAACACGCTTTCCTGTTGACTGTAGAATTCATCATGAAATATTTGTCCAATCTGATGCTGAAGAAAGTTCTTATCTGAGATACTACAGCTAATCAAATTAGTGGTAAAAACAAACATCCTAAGATCAAAACCTATGAGAATACCCAAGCAATGTAACAGCTGAGTAAAGAAAAAGAACCTAGTGAGTATTACTGCTTACAGGATTATTTTAGCTTCACTACTAAGCGTACCTCAATTGTGAAAGTGCATACTGGTAAAAGGAAAATATAAGCTCCATGATAGTCTTTAAAACAAGCACTTGAGTACAA
Source organism: Apteryx rowi (assembly GCF_003343035.1). Taxonomy (NCBI): domain Eukaryota; kingdom Metazoa; phylum Chordata; class Aves; order Apterygiformes; family Apterygidae; genus Apteryx; species Apteryx rowi. Next base: position 684,866 of record NW_020450849.1, read on the forward strand.
AATTACAGCACTCTGTCTTGTCTGTGTAAGACTTTGTCTGGTACCTGCACACATCAACTAAAACTGTTCAGAGCATAACTCAGATTATTGCCTATGAAGGATATGTTCTTTCAGAAACAAGCTAACTCAGATGCTATGTTGCACGATGAAGAATCTGACTCCCTGAATTAAAAGAAAGGGATACCATTGAGTCATTGGCATGTTATGTCTCTATCTGAAACAAACCTGTTAATTACTTTAAATTAATCTCTGACAAAGAGTGAGAGATTTCAAAGGAAAAAAGAAAACACTGATTCAGAATTGCAGGTTTTCTTTTCACACAGATTTCCCAAGCAATACAAAATGCAAAGGAAAACCAGGGGAATTGTAATGTAGATGTCACATTGTATAAACAGAAAAGGTAGAGAAATAGAGTGCTTCTCAGATGCTTCTGCTAAGCAACTGTAGTCTTCAAACATAGATCAAGTAATGTTACTGGTACTTTTCAGCATCAAATATTTCACTTATTTGGCAGGCTGTAGATTGTACAGAGCTATAATTCTTGTCAGCATTACTGCAACCATGTCACTTTTGTTACTCAATTGGGCTTATATGTATTCTAGCAAAATGTATGCCACTTAATCTGTGGACATGTTTGATTTAGAGATATATTGTCAGCACTATCTCAAAGAAGAAAGAAAGAGAGCAACCAGTCTGGTCTTCCTGACATTTGCTTTGTCAGTCTTCAATCTATCTGTCTTTACTGCATAGTAATACCCACCCTTATTCTCAGACAACATCAGACATTTTAGATTAATATTTTTATAATAGAAAATTATCTAAAGGAGTGCATTATGAAATTATGAAAGGACTGCAAATGATCATTTATTGATTTTAGCAATGAAAATACTCCATCTAAGATTGTTAAGTTCAAGTCTCAACCCCCCCCCCCCTTTAAAAAATATAATAGAAGTGTTTTAAGTTGAAATTCATGCTAGAAAGTTCAGGCTGAGCAACAAAAAAAAACTCAAGGGAAGGCTGATTTACATTTTTTTAATCTGAAATTTTTCATGCAGATGTCCAGTTCTTTAATAAGCTCCTGAAATACAGATGTAATATTTTAAACTGTTCTCAAGGCAATTCCTTGTGGTAAACCAACAATCTTCTTTTTCCTGACACTTTCCCCTCCTCATTTTTTTCTTTCCCAAAAGACCACAGATGGGAAAATTCAAAAAGCAAGGAGGGGAAACATGGAGTTCTCGTTTCAAAGATCACGGGAGGAAAACCAAAAGAGGAATCCTTGTTCTCCAAAATCCAGAAATAGAAGGCATTGGAGATATTTGCTTTGCTACTTGGCAAACTGGGAAGCAAATTCAGGGAATGCACAAACTCTGCCTTGCCAACATCCAGAAAAGTAAAGCCACAAACTGGCCATCCCTCCACACCCCTTGGAGAACCAATACAGGAGGCACAGTTGCAATTCTTTCCAGTGTATCACACAGCTAGTGTAAAAGAGTAAGATTAGTCATTCTATTTAAAAAAAAAAAAAAAAAAAATCCACCAGCCACTTCTCTGCCCACATCTACACTGGAGGTATTATTGACGAGTCATGTGAGTTTAATTTGGATTGCAAACTGTCAGAGGCAAGAATCATCTCTCTATAGGCTTTGTAAGCTCCATACTCTTATATTTTTTGTATTTCTTATATTATTATTACTCACAAAATTTTATAGCTGCATAACTTAAAGGCAGGAAAGGCCCAAACTTTGCTGAAGGAATTTGGTATTGAATACCAATTTCCCCATTGAAACAAGCAAGCCATTCTTCAAATTTGGATCCAGAGCTTAATTCAGCTAAAAGATACAGTTTTGGTTAGAGCTGTTGGATGGCTCTTTCATTGTCACTTACTCATATTAATATATCCATTTTATTCAACTATTCCATGGCTCAAATTTACACACACAAATGGAGATTTGCTGAACTATGCAAGAACAGTGTCACTCACAATTCTGAGCCAGAGGTCTAAAGAAATATGTCATAAATACACTTCTTTTAGAAATAGATTTTCCTTCTCCAAGAGAACATCAGGTGAGGCACTCAACACWCTGCATTATTCCCTTCGAAGTTGTGAAAGTATCAGTCAAAGGTTCTGTCCTTACTCTTCTAGGAGTACTAATCTCATTTATTTTGCCTACTCCTATTACTTATCTATTATTGTGCTATTACAGGACCATTTCCATCTGCAGTTATAGAATGCTAACACCATTCTTTATGCTCTATTAGGTCTTCTAAATAGATACCTAGAAATTACTTTAAATTGAAATATCACTTTTTTTTGAGTTTTTTTTTCTGTTGGAAGATTTAGTCCTCTTCACAGCGACAAAGATTTGCAGATTTTGATGCTGGAAAGGGCCAAAGTAGTTGTTCTACTGAACAGGATGCAGACTGCATAGTTTCTCAAGGTGATTCTCGCGTCCAACCCATAGCTTTTAGACAAACACCAGTATCTCTTCCAGTTACTAACCGCAATGAGTTACTGACTCAAGTGCATGAGTCACTTTCTGCCTTCCTACTTCATCCACTTCACATAAGAACCAGGCAAATAAACAGATCCCTCATGGGAAGCACAGATTTTGCACCTGAATTATTTTTATAGACACATAAAAAGAAAAATCAAGAATTTAAAAGAAATGGAGTTAGTATATTTTCCAAAAAGTCTGCTTGAACTCTGCTCTGCAGATTTATAAAAATACTTGCTTTCAGATATGGGGATAATGAGAAATCCCCTAAAGTCCCTTGTGACTATCTCAGAAAAAAATCCCAGATGTCATTATCCAGGAAGGGAGAACAGAAGTCAGCAGAGACATAATTACTGAAGTTTTCTTGCAACTACAGAGAAAACTGTAACTTTTTCCAGTAACATGATGTTTTTGAAATGTCTTTTAAGTAGTGCATAAACTGTAGCACTTCAACAATGAGACGCACCCCAGTGATTAGCCATATTCTTCGTTTTAGAAAATAAATACAGGCTTAGTAGAAATATTTCATATTCACAAAAAGAATTTTAAGGATTTCAGCCCAGAAATTAATCTCATGTTTTTCAACTTAAGGCATGATCCCTTACGGCATACATCCAAGGGAGGCTTTGAAAGAATATATTTAGATAACCAAGTTAAAAAGGACACCAGCATCATAGGACGTTGAAAAAGGGGTGTTTGTTTGTTTTACATTTAGTCTAAAGGCTAACCTTTTTTTGATTAAAAAAAACTCCACGTTTTTTACATGGGTTTTTTTGAAGACTTCGTTCAGGGGTGCATGTGTGTTGTTTGTTTGTTTGTTTTCTTAAACAAACACATTCCCTATCAGAACAGAATTCAGTTTCAGATTGAGAATGGAAAAAATTCATGAACTGCTTAACTAGTTTTCCAGACCAGAGCACATGAACCTCTCTTCATTGTCCAGCTGCTAAAATGACATACAAGTAGATGTAAAAATTTTAGAGGTGAGAATCTGTAAGCAAAAACAAAAACAAAAAATCCCATATGAAGCTCTTTGCTTAGTAGTAAGTTTTTCTTGAGTGTTGCGAAACCTGAGAAGACAGTATAAGAAGACTGAGATTGGAATTTTACCTCTGTTATTTGTAACTCTGTGTTGCCAGTGCGTCCAGGCCCAATCCTGCACTTCTTAGTCAGGCAAAATTTCCATTAAATTGAGAGGGTGTTTTCTTAGAGAAAGTGGTAAACAAGTATGTTTCATAACTGTTCAATATAATAGTTGAGAAATGGCTTTGTGCATTAAATAATGCAAGGACATTTATCACTGAATTCACATATTACTCAGCATGAAATACTGCTGTCATCTCACAAATCATTTCACATGACAGGATTCACGGGGCTTAGTTTTTCTATGTGAAAGAAGACAGGAGTCTTCCTATAGCAGAATTGCATAAAATGATAGTTTAGGATGCAAAGCAAGATATTCAAAGGTCAGGAAATTACAAAGATAACATCCCTTGCTCACAGTAACTTAGTCTGCATGCATATATTAGAACTCCCCCCAAAAGCCCCAAACTCCTTCAGCTCACACGCTAGACAAAACATGAGGCAGTGACTGTGCAGTGCATTTCTCTGGGTCCAGTGTCACTTTACGCCTTAGTTAGCATCTGTAAAATGCAAGAAGTCCTCAATATGAGAATTGCAGGCTACTACACAGAGCTATGTGCAGGACTCTTAGCCTTAATGAACCTCACAGTCCCCCTCAAATAGTCCCTGGACTGTAGGTGCTGGACACTGAACTTTTTACTGGGAGGAGGTATGTTTTACTACTTGATCAATTAGAGATCATTTGATACTTCAGCTCGGAGGAGGGGAAATCTAGATGTAGAGAGAAGTGTTTTATGCTTGTACAATATTTAAAGACTCTAATTCAGCACCAGGGAGGATGTTTTATTTTATCATCTTTAAATTGTTAAGACAAGTAAGCTTTCAGGTTCATGTGAAAGAGGTGCTCAAGAGTCCTAAAGAAAATTCACACACAGCTCAATATTAATTCATTTTGCCACTCAACTACATGCTTGATATTACCCAGAAAATATATGAAAGCATATATGGCTTAGCATGAAAAAGACAAGGGAAGCCCATGAAAGAAGGAAAGAAGTAGATAAAAGGGCACATGCTGAACCATCAGTTAACAGAGATCAGCCTACCCAGATAACAGCTACCAATTTCACAGTCTTTGTATAAATGTCTCTAGAAATAAACGGCTGCCCGATTAGAAGAAGTTACTACCAAATCCTAAATCTTCATGTATGACCAGGGTCAATGAGAAGCCAATGAACAGTTTCATGAGCTATGACATCAGAAGACTGTAGCATAAAATATTTGGCCATATCATGCCTGTTTTGACTGATACCTCACCTCCATGCCTGAGGTATCAGGCCCATTCTATCACACTGGAATTCCTCGACTTTACCAAGGCCAGAAGTTTGGAATATGTGCTATGCTTATTTGGTCTAGACCTGGTGCTGGGTTATTTCAAAGAGACACTATGTTTACAATGCTGTGAAAGTCAAGAGGTATTGGAAATTTCAAACAAGTAACCTCTATATAGTTTCCATACTTATACCAACTGTCGTAAACTGAAACTAGAGTAATTTTTTAGGCGTGAGTTGGGCTAAGAAATCAGAATAATAGATTTGKTTTTTTTAAGCTATTTCACATAAACCTATTACTTTGATTTCTTAGCCCTACTCCAGAGAAGCCCAGAATTTATTCTTTGTCACATGTTTTCATGACCATGTACATGACTGTTAATCAGCTGAGACACAGGAGTTAGGCATGTTGCTACCAGATGTTATGTGAAATAGATTTAAAAAAATCAAATATGGTAGTGACATGTTTAACTCCTTTCTTCTGCATTTTGATTCAGCTGATTAACAGTCATGTACATGGTCATGAAAACACGTGTGGGGATAAAAGTCTTCCCTTACTTCTTGTCACTTAAAATCCTGAGCCAGGGGCCTTGCACTAGGCTAGTAAGAATGATTAATTGAACATGTAGCAGCAGCATTAAAAGTATCACTCTGATCTCCAAATAGGCTTCCTATCTTATTTCACCTGAATCATAGTTCTTTCTAGTTCCCAAATTTATTGTATCATAAAAGCCACCAATACAGAATCAGCAGCATAGAATTGTGATACAGTTTTATACACATATTAAATTTTATAATGTTTAAAACTCTATGTTCTACTGCTGCAGTATTTCATTACTTTTAAATTAACTGTTCAACTAAGAAATTGTGGATCCTAAACTAAACTTCATCACAAATACAAAATAGCAGTGACAACACTACAGGCCCACTATTGACAAGCAGAAACGCATATGGAAAGATCACAGAATCCTGGATCTCCTCGAACCTTTTCCTAGGAAGCAGTCTTAATCACAGACTTTGAAGACAGATATGAAGACTTCACAGAGCTTTGGGGGGGGGGGGAAGGAAAGATAAGGTTCTATCTCACAATAAGGTTCTATCTCACAATAGGTCAGCAAACTGGATGTGCTGATTTATCTTCAGGAACTTAAATTCATCTTGTACTTCCATATCCATCAGAAACTTGGGAAACAGTCTGCCTGAGGTTCAGTATCTCCTCAATCTCTTACCTAGGATAAGACAACTGCAAACACAAGTAAGTGGGTCAGTACCTTACTAAGGTCAGCAGCAGAGCTCTGTAAAACTTGTTTTTGGGGCAGTAATTCAATGGATTAGAGTTTCAGAAGTTTACCAACATTAAAGAATGAAAATAAGGAAACAAAGTGGAATCCATCTACTTGTGATAGTTTTTTGTCTTTTTGTGTATGCAACAGATGCCAAGATTTTTAAAATTCAGTATGACAGCTAATCCACCCAGTACTCACAAGCTTTATGTATTACCTCATCATATTTACATTTTCAGGTATCATGAATAATATCAGTGGTGACAGTACTTAACCAAAACTTAGTCATTTTGCACTCTGCAACTCCAAGAACTATAAAGGCAATACCAGAAAAATACAGTCAAACACAGAAGAAAAATGAACACTGATCATAGTCATTAACCCAGTTCTTGTCTCTCTCCAGCCTCCTCATGAGTACTGTCTTCTCAGTAATTTATCAGGGTCCCAACTTGCGAGAATGAAAGAAAACCCAATGCAAACAGTAGCTCCTACCTACAAAATAGCCACCATTCAGTATTTAACAAAAATGCCACTTTTACAAGCCAGACCAAGAAGATTTAGGAAGAAAGATACTACAACCAGAAGAGGGAAACTACACAGAATCATTAGAAACCTAAGAAAAGGACTCCCAAGTAACGACTAGCCCATCACCCTTAAGTCACTTACCTTTCACGTACGTCTCAGTCTAGGAGCAGGCTGAACTGGTGAAGGTTTGTCATTAAAGTAATTCTGCTGCCTTCCTCCCAGAGTAGGAGGGCTCAGTTGCAGTCACTGAACATAATGTGGTGGGACAAAGTTTCTAGAGGTTACCCAACCCCAACCCCCGTCCTCTTTCCAGGACTTCTAGGGTTTGGAATAAGGCAAGGCTAGAAAACATCTGCCACCATGTCACACTAGCACTGATAAGGAGAAATGAGTCCTGTGAAACTATCAGTTAATAGTTTATTTTTTTCCCCTCATACTCTGCCTTTTTCTTTTTTGTTCTACAACACCTGCAGGGTTCTCCAGCCCTCAGGAGGATGTACTGGCCCCTGCAGCTGGACCTGCTGGTGGCCTCACCCCAGCTGTGTGCCATCATCTCTAATTCCTCACACCTAGTGCTATCTTAATTTCCTCCTTCCTCCTGCTTCATTTGTTACCCTGGAGGTCTCTGCAGCTTGCACCATTGATCTGACCTGTTTTAGTATAACAAGAGAGGTGCATATAGCAAGTTTTTCCTGCTTAGACATAATACTACGAGATATCTTACAAATATGTTTCTCCGGGGAGGCAGAGGACTGGAGAGTTTTTTTATTTACTCTAGCAAAGTGCCCACCCCTCTTAAGAATCTGACAGCTTCTGAATTTTTTCAGTTTAAATGTGTAGGTTAGTACAGGAAACCCACTGCTGATTCATGTTCACTTCTGCTAGACTTTACTGAGAGGAAAAAGTACAACTAGGAAGGTCAGACTCACTAAAATCTAAAGCTAAAAGTGGTGTAAAGTAAGTAAGATGTGTTGTATGTGCACAGAATTACTTTGGCTGTTCTTAAAGTAAATATATTATCCCTTTCCCTGAAACCTTAAAAAAAATCATGGAAGACTGGAATATCTAGGKTTTTTTTAAGAATTTTAATTTAGGATTGCAATCAAAATATAAATGGTGTAACTGATCATAAAATACTGCTGAACGTATAGTAAATCTCTGGGATCTTATTACTTCTGTTTTGTCTCTATACGTGGTGATTTTCCTTGGAAACTGATTTTCAACATTAAATAATGTTTGCTAATATCTGCAGTTTAAAAAAATCAGAAGTATTGGCTTATATGCGGTGTTTCAGCTGTATTTATTCAAATACTTGTAGCAGTTGTCAGTATTACTTACATCAGGAGTTCTATGGGACTCCTGAGAGCAAGCTATTGACCAAATGGCAGCTACTGATATGGTCAAGGTTACTTAAACATGTAAAGTGTCTCTTTTTGGAACAGAAATTGCTACTTCTCTATTGCCTCTGAATTTTTACGAGACACAAATACTAAAAATATAATAACAGGCTACAGCAGTGTAATGAACTCTCAGGTTGACAAAGAAAGAAGAGACAAAGCACTGTTGGGCTGACAAAATGACCAAATGATGATCTATTGCTGTGAATTCAGTATGCAGGAATATGTAGATTTAGTGGAATGCAAGACTAAGGCAAGATTAATGTGTAACAGTATTTAGATAGACATATGCTGTTTGTCACTGTAAGATATATCAATAATTTTCAGAATTAAAACATTCTGTATTTGTCAAATTTTTAATCAGAATTTCAAGCAGTTCACTAGATTGCTTTTCATCTCTGTCTCTTATTCAATCAAGCGTGCACTTCAAAGAGGGAAGCAAGTTTCTGTATATGTGTATTTTCAATCTTAGTTGAACAGGAACTTTGACAAAGAGAGAAAAATAAGGGAAAATGAAGATTAACTGTTAAATCTATTCACACAATAGATTTGAGGAAGTACATTTAGCACTATTACTTCCTGACTGAAAAATATATTATTTCATCATTCATTTTGATGACACAACAGTAAATTAATGAGGGGGGGACTAAAGCTTCTGCCTGACCTCCTGAGTTGTGTTGGTACCAAGTATATGTGCATGTTTTTCCTAGCTCAAAAAGTGCATGAAAAGAAGTCAGAGCGGGAACGTGCATCTGCAAGTTACCTCACCCTGAAAAATAAAGACTAATAAAGTACAGATGTTCACTGAGAGAGTAGGTAGTGGGTCAAATACCCTTACTACTCCCTGAGCAGAAGGTATGCATAATACAGAACAGCAAAAACTATAGCTTGGTTGAATTTTTATTACTGTTCTGTATATGTGGACTTCTGATACTTTTTCCCATTATACTTTTATACCTCCTTGTGACTAATCTTTTCAGAAGAAATTGCTAACAGGGCACTGGATGTGTTGATTTAACACAACTTCCCTTCACTCAGTGTAGAAACTTAAGAACTTGCTATCCACTTGTGAATTCTTTTCCTGAATGTAAGGTGCACAGTCACTTTATTTTTGTGTCTAATGCAGCAGTAAGCCCTTTGCTGGTATTTAATCTGTGTGTATTACATACTAGAGGGCCAAAATCAACCCAGTTATAATCAAAATAAATTCTTTTGTTACCAGTGAAATTAACCAAGCGCTAAGTTTGGTTCCTCTTAGTTCTTTATCATGCTAGTCAGCAAGGACTGCTGCTTGACTTCAGCCCCTTAATGGGGCTGACTAAACTTCTGTCTTTTCCTAGAGATTTTTCTTTTTTTAGTTTATTTGATGCTATCAACCTTTGCCGAATGTCTCAGAATGGTYACGTAAGATGTTACGCAGGCTTGTTAGAGAATGCTGCTGACTTTGGGAAAAGAGTTTGTATGCTTATTTAGATTTAAATGTGTGTGTGTGTGTATGTTTTATTATTTTTAGACAAACAGCCACAGACACCAATTTTTCATTGTTTATGGTGCAGTTTTTAGATACTTATCTTGTTTCAAACGGAAGTCAGGATTTTTTTATTTGATAGTATCTGGTTTTACACACATGCACCTATGTTACTCATGTAACTTCATTACAAAAATAATTCAGTACCAGTTTGGCAAAGCAAAGTTAATGTTAACTGGTTGATTAATTCAATTTCCACTGCCAGCATCTTTTTCAGTGGTGATGCCAATGTCCTGTGATTGCAGCAATAAAATATGTTATGCATATACAGATATATTCATAACTAGCTCATCTCTGTTGCTAGTGTGGTATAAATAAGAATCATGTATTACTGCTCCAATATATTTTCAGCTTCTCTGTGACTCTAAAATAATGTTCCCCTTTGGACTTGCTTCATGATTTGTTTACTTAGGTATGATAAATGATGTCTGCTGTTAGGCTTTGCTTGAAGATCACAGCAACGACAATCAGATCCAAAGCTGAGAAACTACTTGAGCTTTCAGACCTTGAAATAACCTGCTTAGTGAGTTATTTCTGTGCATGGCCCTATGTGTTACTTATAAATGAATATTAAAATATACAGTATCTTAGAATCGATATTCTGATATAAACTAAAGTTTGGCCATTATTTGTCATGATGCTGTGTGTGTTAGTCTTTGTGCTCTGGAAAAAGATCAGCACTCAGTCCTTGGGATCAAAGTAGGATGGCAGAGTAGAAGAGCAGAAAATCTCCACATTTGGGGAATTTCCTTACTTCAGAAACCAAAGCAAACACAACCTTACCATCAAATATCTGAAAAAGAGGCAATGTGAGATCTCACATTTGTTTGCCCTACAGCTACATAGTGGTTCCAGAATGCATCTTTCAGTTTTCGCTATCTTAAAGGGAACAACTAACTCTTAGAGGAAAAGGTACAGGATTTTGCTTCTACCAAATTTAGTCTTGAAGACCTTGAGGGACACGGTAAAATTGTGTGTGACACTTGTCCATAATATAATACTGAAAATGCCCTCYGTATGGGTTGCTGGAATGAGGATGCATGAATGAAGTTTACTCCTAAGCCCTCAGTGTAGTTGTGCAAGGTCTTTTGATCACAGTCCATTCACTAATGGCACTCTGAAGAACAAAATGACTTTCTCTTTCTGCTTGTTGTCTTTTCTAAGCAGCAGAAATCTTAACAGAGTTGAAGATTACACAGCAGCCTCTCAATAAGACTCTCTACCCTGAAAATGCTCTATCCTAAATGTGAGGATAGGATCCTATGATGTGTGAGACTGTTCTCCAAGAGTAACTGAATAGCTGGCTTCTGAATGCCGTAAAAACCTAACATTGAAGCTGCGGACATCTAATAGATGTCACAGTCCTTACAAAATTCCTTGTAACTAAATATGCATGGAGACACTGAGCATGAACCACCTGACTTAAAGTTTTCCTTGGCCTAAATGAGCTGCAGCTTTTTTCTTTTTTTTTTTTTTTGGCATGTGGCTGTGAGGCTTTACAGTCCAGGTACTCCCACGTCTAGGAACAGAGACAGCTTCACTTCTGTGATTCACTGTAGCTTAATCAGACACTTCCTATGAACTCCTTCCTGGTGAGTTAAATCTGATTCCCCAGTTAAGTTTCTAAATTCTACATTCCAACTGCCTACAGAGTTTGTCAAGGCATTTAAGAAATCTCTTTTGACATAAGAGTTTTGCATTATTTTGTCTTCAGCAGCTTTCCTTCCATATGCTAAGAGAAAACAACGTCACCAAGGGCTAAAAACACAACAAATGTTTCCTTCTGAGATCATCTAAAATATTGATTTTGATTTTTTTTCAATTGGACAACTGGCAATAATCTCCTATAAATACAAAATTAATAAAATAAAAACTCAATGCATTTTTACAGCATTATGACTCTCATTCATACAAAATATTTTCCCTTGTACTGTCTTTCTACCTCGCTATATTCTTTAATGAGTCCTTCTAACAAATTTTTAAGCAAACCTTCAAAATTACTTTGTGTGGACAGAATTCCAAGCTAGACACTGAAGTACTACAGCTGCGTATAGAGATAGCTGTGTAATGGACATAATCAGGCTTATCCATGCAATTATAGAAACTGAAATACATTCTCAAAGCTTAGACCTATGCCTTCTATTCAGTACTGATCCACTGGAAAAGAACTCCTTCCCATCTTATTCATGCATATTTATATCAGTGGGTTTTTTTCAAAGTATTTTGTTTAAAAACCTATGTCCAACACTTTCTGTTTTAGTTCGTAACACTAAAACACCCAGGTCCCTCATCACCAGTACAATTTATTAAAACTATTCATGTGTTAAACTACACCAAAGTTGATGCATTTTGCTATTGTGGAATCAAACTTCATATAAAGTCACCTAAACAAATGCTTTCATTTTCAAAGTTTCTCAGTTTCATTTCCTCAAAAGGACCTGCAGTTACCTAGAAATTCTTACAATATACCACTAATTCTGGTCTCTAAATTCAGGTATTTAAATTGAAATTGAATCTATTAAAGGAATGATCCAGATGAATTTCCTGTGTTCAGTCATTCTTTCTGGAAATTCTTACAACTTCCAACTTACAGAATTGCATTAGCTTCACAGCCTTTCCTGTAGCCAGTGTCAACTGCACTTTTTTTTTAGATTCAAGTGACCTGACATTCAAAATTGCTGATTATGCGTTAATCCCACCGAAATCAATAGGATTAATAGTACTTATGCTTTGGAAAAATTCAGGCCAAAATTAAGTGGACAAGCATGTAAACTATTCTGGAATCTGTCCACAAGCTGCATACCAGTAACCAAATGCATTTCAAGCCAGCAGTAAATCCACATTCATCTTTGTATTGTTCATCATGACTTTTCCCATCCATGAAGACCCACAACAGAACAGAAATCTTGGTAATTTTTATCTCGATTTTTTGGTTTTCCTCATTTCCATCATTTCTAGCAGTCAGGATAATTCTGTTATCATTGTTTCATTTAGTAACAATTTAAAATTAATATTTAAAACTGTTGTTATCACTGTGAACAGTAAAAGTGAAATCACCAACTACATAGTGATCCTTGCAGAAGACAATTAAAAGTATTAATCATGACAAAGAATAGCTTGAAATTCTTGAAATGATACAACAAAACAAAGGTTCTTACCGAGATTAAGGTGGGAAAAAACATACTTCTAGTATAAATAATACATAGGTGAAGTAGTAATACTATTCTGAAATGTCTGTTTTTGAGTTGTACAGTGAAAGATCACTTTCTTACAAGCTTTGAGATAAAAATACTTGCTTAATGAGAAAATTATAAAAAACTCCAACCTTTATATTAAAATGCAAGAGACATTTTCACACTTTTTAAAAAAAGATCTCTTTTCTTTTTGTTTTATATGTTTAATAGGATGAGTTATTTCACAAGCAAAATTCCCCACCTTAACTTTAAGCACATAATAATGTCAGAACGTGCATAGGCAAGATAAATCCAGGTATTTGTCTTTGATTTGACTGTGGTGGGGATTTCAAGATTTTCTTTATTATGTAGTATGCAGCGCCTATATTTTGTGCTACTAAGTCTTGTAGCCAGGGAATGGTTTTCAGTGACATTTTTGAAAATATAGTGTGCAAGCTGGTATTTAAAGTAGCCTTAAAAGTTAGATCAGAAAACTAATAATTGCTACATTTACATAGTGCTGTCAAACATGAATAGTGATGATTGTGGTATTAATATCAGTAATTCTTCTTCGAAGCAATTAAACTTGGCAATGCTATCATTACCTAATGAGTTTATATCAGCTACTGTAATTGTTTTTCTAAAGCCATAAATTTCTTAAGTTAATTATAAACAAATTGGCATGCTTAATTAATGAGTCCTACTAATAAGACATTATCTTAGATGTGTGTGAATGATACCTAGTTACTAGCAGCGATGCAGCTGGATTAATGATGCCAAACACTTGTTAATACTGAGAGGCTCACTACTATTCCTAGAAAAAAAAAAAAAAAAAGGTGTCTTCAATACAGAAACAAAGCAAAACTATACTGTAATGAGGGCAAAATGATGCTTTCATGTATTAAGTTTAAGCAAGTAACTCTGAATTTGTACAGCRTAACAGAGAAAAATTTTGCCTAATACTTATTTCCTCACAGAATAAACAAAATCCACATGGAACGGAAAAAAAGGTGCCATGTCACTCCTCAGCTCAATCAGAAAGGAGCAGCTATAATTCTGTTCCTGTGTAGAACCAAGAAACATAGGGAAAACTAGACATGTGAAATTCTTTAATTCTGTTTAGTAGAATTCCGTTTTATCAGAACCGATAAATAAATCTGTTTGTCAAGCTATCTGAACATAGTTTAACAGGAACATTTTACTTTTCTGGCTACATGAGTTAGATGGTAAGACTACGCAGGTGGCTTCACGGGAGATATAGGCATAACAGGGCCTAGTTTTTTGGTGTGGTTTGGTAGCAGGGCCTTGCTAGTGGTAGAACTTGTAACATCCAAAATGATACTCCTGCCTTTCTTGCAGTTTATTCATCCTCCATTTCACTTCCAGTGAACTGTGTTTCATATATTGGGTCACTAAAGCTACCAGGCTGAGACAGGGTACCCTGACTTCAGGTAGCCAGGCAGAGATGTTGGGAAGAGGTGTTGGTGCAATAAACAATGCTTTCCTTCACGAATCTGGAATTAACTTTATTTTGAGAAGGTTTGATGCTGTGTCCCCTTCTCATTCATTGGTCCAGTGGCTAAAGCCTTTACGCACAAAGAGGAAATGTGGGCTCAGTTTCTGACTCTGCCTGAGGAGCATTTAAAATCACTTTCATTACTTCTCCAGTAAAGGGATTAAATGTAAGGCTATTGGCTCCTTTAGGAGCAAAAAAGGGAGTTAAGGATGGTCTCCTAATATTTGATGGAATTATTTCAGTTTAAAGCAGCCAATTTTTATTATAAATTCTATATATTTCTAAGTGTGATTTTTATATACTATATAAATAAAAGGGGTTATGGCTTTGTTTTGCTTTCTTACAAGGAGAGGTCTCAGCACAATGAGGAGCACAAGGATCTTCCCCTATTTTGATTTTTAGACCTAATAAATCCTTTCAGTAAGCACAACTTCCATAAGTAACAGTCACATAGCATATAGGCAACAAATACGTGCATCCTCTTGCAAAAGTCATATTGCATTTTACCTATGTTAGCACATCCAATTGTAAGCAACTTATCCAGACCTTGAGTTTTTAAAGGGTTAGAAAAGTCTCATGCTTCAGGGCATAACAAAAAGTAACTAACAGCAATTAAAAGGCAAGATTTCCTGTAGAATCTCAGGATTTCTTGCACCTTATTCTGCAGTATTCATCAATGGCCTGTCTGGTCTAGTATGTTGTCTCTGGCAGACAACAACTGTTATTCTACTGTGTTTCATGCAGTTCCTATATTTTTTACACTTCTATATTTTATAGTATCATTCTCCAACTCATTATTCTTTTGTTAAATTCCAATCAATTAATTATTGATTATACCCAAGTGCTTTCAGTTATCCACATTATCATTATTTTATATACATCTGTAAAGTATCTAGAACACTTCTGATTGCTATAAAAATTAATACTCGAAAGAGCACAACAGACGGTTAAGTTAGCAAAGTAAAATTACCCTTTCATCAGTGTAGCCAGTTTAAAACGATATGTGATTTTCATAGTTTAGCGAAGAATGGTACTTGGATGCCTTGAAAATTAGTTTGCTTGGTAACACATTCTTATTTCATTTCCTTCCTGGGGAGCAGAAGAGAGGAAGAACGCAAGAGAAGGAGGAGGGATGAGGAAGAGGAGAAAAAATCCAGCTATGTTCCATGAACACAAATCAAAACTCCTTTTTACATACCACCCTCAAATCTGAGACGTTTCGTTATTTCTTTCAGATTTCATTAATTGCCATGAAAAGGCCTACCTGGAGAAAGATCACATTTGAATGAGTTCTTGGTCCTAGAGAATAACCTTCAGCCATACTTAGCCATAGGGAAACAACAGTGCAGGACAGGCTTTGGCTCTCTCAGCACCTATGCAAACTATTTTACCACTGACCCTTAAAATTATGTTGCAGCTATCATAAAAACATTTGAACAGTCTCTCCACTTCATTATCAGAGATTAATATTTCATTTATGCTAAACAACCTAAAATCCAGATTTTGCTAGATGATCTTAGCAGATCACAGTTAATTCCTAGTGCACCATAATTGTTTGGTTTTCCTTTTATGATGCAAGGACTTCATGCCCAAGCCCTTGTAATGACATAATGTCTTCTCATACATTTATTTGCCCTATCAGGCTTTTGGCCAGCACCATTTTCAGGCAGCTAAATTAATTTATTTCTCTCTGTTGACAATTTAGTAAGAAAAGCACAGTATTTCTGAGTAGCACTGAAGCGCAATATTCTAGAAGGTCTGTGTGTTGACATAAATAAAGCTAGTAATTAATTGACAATAGTCAGTAATTTACAGACAGTGAAATGAAATCAAGTTACTCTTTGCAAGCAATCCAGTCTGTAATTGATCATCTCCATGTATTTGTAAGGGAATAAAGATCAATGGCTTTCTTGTGTATCACATGCAACATAATGCTATTGTGTGCTGAAGTACTTAGCCTAGAAAGCACCACTTGGCAAAATCAAACTATGTGCAAAAGAAGCAGCCTTGAAATCATTCTTCCACAGTCTCCAGCCTGGCACCAACCTCAGGTCAAGATGACTCTACCATGTTCACCTCCTCCACCTACCATGCCTGTTGAATTGTAATCTGCYACGGCAAATGGGAGCCCCAGAAATAATGTAAACTGTTTACAGCAGCTTTGCACAGGGCATCCTACTGAACAGATCTTGTCATGCTAACAAGTTCTATTATGAATGCAAAACACAGTTTTAAACCACTGTCTAATAATTCTTCTCATGTTTTCTGTTTTGAGAGCTGAAGAGATGACTCAGTAAGTCTTTTCCACCTTTAAATTCTCTACTTCTATCTCTCACTGGAAAGATAATCAAAATCAAACTCCTGTGGGTTAAGTACACCTTAAAAATTTCTGCTTTGTAACAGCACTACAGGTCTGACTTTTCTCTCTGCTAAGGTCATTGAGCAGTGGAGTTTTCTAAAATGTCTGGATCTAAGTCTCTGTGAGAAAGGTAATGTATTTAGGGGCTGAAGAGCCTGTGGTTTCAGATATATTACTGTCTATCCAATTTTTTTGACTTGGTTAAAAAGCATTTGGCATTTTCTCAACTCAAGACTAGCACAACAATTTCATTCCATCTCAGCATTCTTAAAACAGTCAAGTTCATTATCAGGCTCAAAGATTTTCTGTCAAAGGTGGATGTGAGCCATATGCATTCATCCTTATTCTCATGTTTTCACTTCAGAAAATTTCAAGATTTTTTGGCAAATGTCTGTTAAGCTTTCTCACAGCTCACAATTTTCAGATAAAGTTGGAGACTTAAGAAAATCCCACTTAATTTTTAACAAAGTATCTTCATTAAGAGTTATGCATAAATATTTTGCCATCTAAATTTTGTGCTACACCTGCTGTATCTACATTAAGTTACGTGTTCACTGCCTTATACAATCAGAACTGCCAGCAGCACATTTCAGTAAGCCACCAATATATATTTATTCAATGAATTTTTATCCAGTGTATCAAAATCCTCCACTTTTCTGCTTAACAACATAATAAAACTGCTGATAAACCAATACACAACTTTAAATCACTAGGTTTGCCACAGCAAATAATCCATGAATGCAGTGGCTCTCCTTTAACTTGTTTATGTATGTATTAAGGGAGAAATCCTTCCCAGCATCAAAGTAGCTATCAAGAAAGATGTCTGACATAGGTGTTCTTTTAAACAAGATTCCATTCACTATCTATGCATAATAATTTCAACTTTAGGGATTCAGGAGTGCCATCAGATCTATTTTATGAACACTGCAGATCATGCTATGGTTCTGCTCAATTCCAGGACATTGCACAGTATTAAAACCTTCATCACTGATGCGAAAGGCTATTCAAAGCATCATTTAAAATAGCAAGCGTCACTACATCATATCCCTTTACATATTTTGATATAAGCCAGAAGAGCCTCCTGAACAACTTCTTGCACAGTATAAGTATATAATACAACCTGTTAACGAGAAGTATTTGAACAATTATGAAATTCCATCCTTCTTAGTGTAATAATCTATGGCTGCACTTACAACAAAAGAAAAACATCAGATGACCAGGATAATTAGAAGCATGCAGAGAACAGTTCAATTAGAATTTAGGCAACAGAAAATAAGACTGTTTTTCAGTGAGCAAGATGCAGATGCTACACTTGGAAGATCTTCCAGAGGTTGGTATCTGGGTCATGAAGCTGACAAGTTTGCCTTCTGGGTAGTACATCAACAGAGAAAGCAGCTGAAGGGGATATTTACACTTCTTACCATAGTAAACAAGAACAGGCACTGCCATTTGCATGTTTAGAGAGATGCATTTGGGGCTGCAGTGCTACAGGGATAGCTGGATTTTCTTTTTCTAAACCTTAAGTAACGCCCTGACAAGATCAGCTCTACT
Organism: Apteryx rowi; assembly: GCF_003343035.1. Classification (NCBI taxonomy): domain Eukaryota; kingdom Metazoa; phylum Chordata; class Aves; order Apterygiformes; family Apterygidae; genus Apteryx; species Apteryx rowi. Next base: position 703,107 of record NW_020450849.1, read on the forward strand.
TCAGTTCATATGCATACAGTAAGAGAATTTAGAATGCAAGAAGTATAAAGCGATATAATGGTTGTTAGCTCCTTAGGTAGCATGGAGACCATAGAGTTGTTACTAAACAACTAAATGTGTTAAACATTGTGACACCGAAATGTAGCTCCACCGGGTCATCTAATCTAAGATTTTCAAGAGGGACAATCATTCTGCAATTACTAGCAATTCTGCCTCAAAAGCCATAAAGGCCTGAAGTTGCCAAAGTTACAGTGATCTAAACCTTAATCTATATTTTTAATCATTAGCAAAGTTAAGTGTAACAGGAATACCTGTATCAGAATCAGGCCTAAACATGACATAAATCTTTAGAAGTGTAATATTTGTAAAGATAAAGTACTAATATAAGGCTAAGATTCTCCTGCCTTTCGACCTAATCCTGCAATATTACAACCACTCAATTGAAAAGTATCACTACAGTCATTACATGTTGGTAGAGCCCGTAGGAAAAGGCAATACCTACGTCCACACAATACAATAAAGGACAAATATCTCTGATGAAAGGTGGTATTTACACACAGTCCATTATAAATAATTTCAGGTTGCAAAATTAATCTTGTAAGACAAAAAGGATTTGCTTTTTACTGATTATGTACCTGAAATCTTGAGTTACTTATGCATCAGTCATGAAGATCTCCAGGTTTTATGCTAAATGTCTGCTGGAATACCTTCCCTCTTCTCATTATATAGCTTCTAATAATCTGGCCACAGTTTTACAGATGATGTGACTGACTTACATTCTTTCACAACTTTCCAGAGACAAATGACTGCATCCATATAACAACGGGCATTTTGTGTTATACGGTTTTGTTCAGTGGATCAATAATTTGTGAAATTACTATTCAAATTCTTCCTGACATTAAAAAGTGATAGCATCTTACTATGAAGACAAATCTTCATCCATCAAACTAATCCTGGTTGTAGAGAAAAGGGATATCATTCCATTCAACCAGCATGAAAATGTACTCAAACTTCACATAGCTTTTGATGGTTGGAAGTGTACATTTTATTATGCCCAGAGTACTTGCACTTTTATATTAAATATTTGATCATATAATACATAAGATGTCAAAAGCATTTCACCAAAAACCTATTTTAGGAAAAGGTTTCTGTCCAATAATCACACACCATTTATGACTTAGTTCCTCCCAGAGTTCATTATGCCCAAAGTACTTCCTCTCCACAATTTATTTCCTCTTGGTTTTCTGCTGAACAGAGGACATGACTCTGACAAAAAATAAGATTATCAAGTAATCCTATCAGAATGGGTTATTCCAATTACAGTAAATATTGTTTGTGTCTGGGTCTGATCCAAATGAGAGTTTAACTATATAATTTCTCTTTTGCCTTTTAGTAAACACAAAAGAGATTTTGTGCTGTATCTCTTAATGAGTAGGATGTACAATAGATATGGAGTAGGTTTCAGCGACTGCAGGTTCTAAGGAACCTTTTCTGTAATGTCATTTCTTGGGTTGACCTAGAAGCAGCTGAGGTGCCCAGGACCTTCATCAGACTGAAAGTTAGGTGGTTCTGGAGCACTTCACATTGTGGAATAGGCCCTAAAATCTTTCAATCTCCTCTGCAACTTCTTTCTGTGGCCAGATAACAGTCTTTTACGGCCATCTTAGATTGTATTCTGGTATTCAGGAACAAAGACAAAGAAGTGAGAAGTAATCATTTCAAATTGCACTTGCAAAGTCCAGATAAACCAAGTTAAGCCCTTTTCTCTTTCTCAACTCTCCTCCTCCTCACTGTTCTTTAGGCAGCTATTATGGATGTTTAAAACCCTGCTGTTCACTCCTAATTTTGTTGCCTTTTTTGACTAAGGAATATGCTCCCCTTCTTTCATGCTTTGTCTACTTCAATAGTTGCCCTCAGGGAATGGTAACTAAGGCTTTTGCTTTGTTATTTTATTAGCATGGGAAAAAAACAGTAGTTCCATAGTTTTCCACTGGATAACTGGAATAGCAAGGGACTAAACACTATGAGAATGTTAAGAATTAACAAAAGAAAATTCTTAGAAATGACTTTATCTCAATGAAGAGGCAGCTACAAGAATGCACATTAAATGTATGCCTTAAGAAACCTCTTTATCAGCAATTAAAATCTTTGCAGTGTGAATAAAATCCAGAAGAAAACTGTGTATGCTAAGAAACGTGAATCTTCCAGAATCCATTAACATTAGCTGACTTGTGCAAAGAAGTGACATGCTCAGATTTTCATCACCTTTTCAAACAAAAATGTGACTTACTCATTTGTTCTTTGTCTGCTTTTTGTCTTGTGACACTGTCAGTACACACATTCTTGGCACCTCAGCTATGTCTGGAGCTTGGAGTCCAGGAATAAGAGAGAAGTCATTCCTCAGAGTAGGTCGGTCCCCTGGACTGCAGCTTCTTGTTGTGGTCCTTCATGGTCATATGACCCTAGAGGGCAGAGTAGATGGGTCATATCTTCAGGTGACCCAGCGTGTGGTGCTTCACATGCAAGACCATGAAAAACCTGAAGTCTGCTTTCAACCATGGAAGACTGTTTATATCATCAAAAACATGGTAAAGGAAGACCTACCAAATGACAGATTCTAGTCACATCTCAAAGTGTTTCTGAGGAAGGAAGGGTTTCAAAGAATAGTTTTTATTTAACTATTGCACTGACAGCTCAAACAAATAAGGCAAAATTCAATCTAAGCCTGCCCTAAAACTCTCTCTGTACCTCTCTTGGGCCTACTTGTTAGATATTTGCACAGTTCACAGCCTGGTACTATGTCATAGCACCTCTCAGAAAACAGCAATACCTCCAATACCTGAACAACATCATATGAAGGTCAAGAAATTGCCAAAGTCTGTATACAATTACCATTTACGCTTATAAACACAACTTCCTGTTAATAGATTAAGGTAGTTCTGTAGACATAGCCATGCTGCTCTACCTTAAGTATGTTTAAACTCACATTTCCTTCTTCACACAGTTTCACTTATTCAAAATATTGTAACACAGACTGTGACGCTAGACTGTGATGAAAAAGCACAGAAAGGAGTAAAGCTATACCATAAGCAATTGTGTAGAATAAAAGTCAGAAGCATAAAAAGTATAAAAAAAAAGATTATTTTGGAGAAAGATAGTAATAAGATGAAGTCAGGACACATACTAACACAAATTTATATTGTAGAACTGAATGATGAACAATACTCTGAAAGGGAAATCTCTTGCGAGTCAGAAGTACTTGCAAGCATTGGGAAAAAAATCATGAGAAACAGCACACATACTTGTTTTATGTGAAAAGGGCCACCACCTAAGATTGGCTCAGGTTTTTTGCATCTATCACCCCTCACCTAGAAACTTTAAAACTATTAACGAATGACAGCTCTGAAAAATTTTGCTTTGGAAACACTAAATAGTTTTACTTCAACCTTTTCAACTAAAATTAAACTTCCAGCAAAGAACCTGTTTATTTGATTTCAATCCAGTTAAATGTTAAGCTGCATCTTCTAGGTGCAACATATCACAACTGGAAACTGTACTGAAGAAACTTCTTGTGTTCCTTTCCTATATAGGCCAGGCTCCATGGACAGATTAACTATCTTATGACCATAACATGCTACACCTAAGCAATTTGAATCCTATGAAAGACTGCAGAAGAGAAAGCTAAAGGGAAATTCACAGAGGGTCTTTGAGATGTCTAAGTTTGAGGGAACTGAAACGGAATAGTCCAACAGGAAAATTCTGATTCATCTGCTATTTAATTGATTTGAAATGAAACATTTCAAGGTACTTCTACCAAATAAAGTGTTCTGATTTGACAGTAGAAAAAAAAATCCCTATTTATCTTGGTAAAAATCCCAATTTTCACAGAGAACATTCTGACTGAGAGTCAGTTAACTCTCAAAGCACGTACTGGCAATTCTATTGCCCTTCAAGAGTACATTTCCATTCCCTCTTCAGGTATTTTAGCTACTCTCAGGTAGGGCACAGTTCTCTGGACACAGAGTGCTGTCTCAAGAGGGGCTTCTGCCATCCTATCCTCTTCTAAGTGGTGGAACCACAACTATTATTTACAGTGCAGACACTCTCAGAAGAACAGATGAGATGGGACACTGTAGTAAAAAGAACTGTAGAAACATATTGTAAAAGACTGTCCCTTCTATTAACAGTTTGCCACTTGAACAGACAAATGATGTGTTGTCATCTTCCTTTTACAAATGGGATAATCAGACACTGAGATTATAAGAGTTGCCCTTATTTTACACAAAACCTTTAACAACATCACCATCTCTTCTCACTTTACGTTAGAAGTTAAGAGTTTGGTTTCACAGTAGTAAAAGAAATAGAAATGAAGTGGAAAACTTCCAGTAATGAATGATTCTCTATTTCAGTCAATCAGAACAGATGCATACATTTGTTAAATTATTATCTACCCATGAGCATTTTAATAGCCTCTTCAAAGAGATTACTCTCCCCTCAAAGGACGTTAGTTTCTTTCCTTTACTGTATGGTCAACAAACTTTCCTTTAGTTATTACCTATGTCAAGATTTCAACTCAGATCACAAAATATTAAATACTAGTACTTTTTGCACCATCCAGTTCCAGGAAGCAAATTCCACACAGAAAGATAATTAAAAGCTATCTTTCGTAGCATAAGATTTCTGCAGGATGAGCATAAGAAAAAGAAAGATTCAGAAAGTAGGCTTTTTATTTTTTTTTTCCATCGATAAAATACTTTGTTCTAGAGTATGGCAAAGAAATACAATTTATCCTTTCATCATCTTTCACAGATATACTCTTGTCTATACAAAAAGAGTTATGTTTCCTGTGCATAATTTTAAAATCTAAACTATTTACAGAGATATATACAACAAAAAGGCCTCTGTACTATGGGTCAGAATTTGAAGTGTATTTAAAGTGCAACTTGTTTTATGAGTACAGATTTAGGCAAATGCAGAGTGCTTTTGAAAAATATCATTGTATACTGCATAAAACACTAACAACCAGCTGACATGAAAATTTCAGATGCAAACATTGAATTACCCCCCCATCATCACTATGTGTATCATGCGACATACAAAGATAAGCCTAATGACTCAGATGAGACTAAGAAAATGAACAAAACAAGGCTTCAGTAAGAATAGCTTACAAAACAAAATACATACAGGGATGTGCTGCCTCTGTAAGCATTTAAACAGAATACAAAAATACTGCCAGGATAAATAGGCAAAACCAAGAGAGAAAATGTCTAGAGAAAACTCAGAGCAAGTCTATATCTGCGTAGTCCACAAAATTCTCTGGGTCTGACCCTTTGGAAACAGGACAATCATGAAACTTAGATTGGGGTTCCAAATCAAATCCATCTATACTTTGTACATCAGCTCAAATACAGCATTTAAGCCCTTTTCCAAAGATATTCCCGAACCTTTTACAATATCATAGCTTAGTGAAGCAACAAGTCCCATAGCTTTGCATATAACTTTTAGGATAATAATGGGACAGAGTTAGCTTGCCAGCCAACAGACTACCAAAGACAAGTCTTCAGAGATATCCAGAATCTTGGCATCTATCCAACAGTCATGGCACTTTGAGTCCATTACAGGCAGCCAGGAAAGCTACTTGCTCTCAGTTATGCTGCCATTTTGAAAGAAAGAGGAGAAGAGAGGAGAAGAGAGGAGAAGAGAGGAGAAGAGAGGAGAAGAGAGGAGAAGAGAGGAGAAGAGAGGAGAAGAGAGGAGAAGAGAGGAGAAGAG